>NC_047063.1:10961455-11267080 GCF_902459465.1 Asterias rubens
CGGCATTGCCGAAAAAATGCAAGAAAAAACTTTTTTTCGAAACGTACAAACTCACGACTAGGACTTGCATGTACTTCCACATGTGTTCGATGTTCGATCAAGGCAAGGTCTGCCTCGATTGACGTCACAAAAGGGGTAGGCGGAGTCACCCACATAAACAATTTTATCTATTTTTTTAACATATAAATTGTGACAAACAATTACTAAAAAAAATATGTTATTGTTTATCAACATTATACTCTTATGTTTGGAGAAAAAAAATAAATTCCAGGTGACTTTAAGTTTTAGCTGTTTTGAAACAGGAAACCCACTTCACAGTCCATAAGGATGTAGGCATGGGTACCATCAACTAGGAACCACCTACTCCTCGGGCTGAAACAGGGTCACCCCCTTCACAGTCCCTAAGGATGTAGGCATGGGTACCATCCACTAGGAGCCACCTACTCCTAGGGCTGAAACAGGGTCACCCCTTCACAGTCTGTAAGGATGTAGGCATGGGTATCATCCACTAGGAGCCACCTACTCTTAGGGCTGAAACAGGGTTACCCCCTTCACAGTCCCTAAGGATGTAGGCATGGGTATCATCCACTAAAAGCCACCTACTCCTAGGGCTGAAACAGGGTTACCCCCTTCACAGTCCCTAAGGATGTAGGCATGGGCATCATCTACTAAAAGCCACCTACTCCTAGGGCTGAAACAGGGTTACCCCCTTCACAGTCCCTAAGGATGTAGGTATGGGTATCATCCACTAGGAGCCACCTACTCCTAGGGCTGAAACAGGGTTACCCCCTTCACAGTCCATAAGGATGTAGGCATGGGTGTCATCCACTAGAAGCCACCTACTCCTGGGATTGAAACAGGGTTACTCCCTTCACAGTCCCTAAGGATGTAGGCATGGGTATCATCCACTAGAAGCCACCTACTCCTGGGATTGAAACAGGGTTACCCCTTCACAGTTCCTAAGGATGTAGGCATGGCTGTCATCCACTAGGAGCCACCTACTCCTAGGGCTGAAACAGGGTCACCCCCTTCACAGGCTGTAAGGATGTAGGCATGGGTACCATCCACTAGGAGCCACCTACTCTTAGGGCTGAAACAGGGTTACCCCCTTCACAGTCCCTAAGGATGTAGGCATGGGTATCATCCACAAAAGCCACCTACTCTTAGGGCTGAAACAGGCTTACCCCCTTCACAGTCCCTAAGGATGTAGGCATGGGTATCATCCACTAAAAGCCACCTACTCCTAGGGCTGAAACAGGGTTACCCCCTTCACAGTCCCTAAGGATGTAGGCATGGGCATCATCCACTAAAAGCCACCTACTCCTATGGCTGAAACAGGGTTACCCCCTTCACAGTCCCTAAGGATGTAGGTATGGGTATCATCCACTAGGAGCCACCTACTCCTGGGATTGAAACAGGGTTACCCCCTTCAAAGTCCCTAAGGATGTAGGCATGGGTATCATCCACTAGAAGCCACCTACTCCTGGGATTGAAACAGGGTTACCCCTTCACAGTCCCTAAGGATGTAGGCATGGATATCATCCACTAGGAGCCACCAACTCCTAGGGCTGAAACAGACTTACCCCCTTCATAGTCTGTAAGGATGTAGGCATGGGTATCATCCACTAGGAGCCATCTACTCCTAGGGCTGAAATAGGGTTACCCCCTTCACAGTCCCTAAGGATGTAGGCATGGGTAACATCCACTAGGAGCCACCTACTCCTAGGGCTGAAACAGGGTTACCCCCTTCACAGTCCCTAAGGATGTAAGCATGGGTATCATCCACTAGGAGCCACCTACTCCTAGGGCTGAAACTGGGTTACCCCCTTCACAGTCTGTAAGGATGTAGGCATGGGTATCATCCACTAGGAGCCACCTACTCCTAGGGCTGAAACAGGGTTCCCCCTTCAAAGTCTGTAAGGATCATCCACTAGGAGCATGGCTGGTGGAGCAAAATGCACTACCTTCAAAACTTTTTTAGGGAATGAAACATGCATCTTACATTATTTACCTTGATTTATCCAATGCATTTTCTTCTTCTGCTGTAAGGACTTTATCCTTCTCAGCTCGGGACTGAACTCCGTCATTCTTCTTGGTCCAGATACTTGCTTTCTGTAAAAAAAAATAATAAAAAAATAAAAAAAAAGACCAATAACCTTAAGGAAACTGACAGGGTAAAGTTTTGAATAATTTTGATCGGAACTTGAAATGTTAAAAACAGTGGACACTATTGGCAATTGTCAAAAACTAGCCTTCACAGTTGGTGTATCTCAACATGCATAAAATAACAAACCTGTGAAAATTTGATATCAATCGGTCGTCGAAGTTGCGAGATAATAATGAAAGAAAAAACACCCTTGTCACACGAAGTTGTGTGCGTTTAGATAGTTGATTTCTAAACTTGAGGTCTCGAAATCAAATTCGTGGAAAATTACTTCTTTCTCGAAAACTATGGCATTTCAGAGGGAGCCGTTTCTCACAATGTTTTATACTATTAACCTCTCCCCATTACTCATCACCAAGAGAGGATTTACGCTAATAGTTATTTTGAGTAATTACCAATAGTGTCCACTGCTTTTAACTTGAGTTTGATTGCTTAAAGGGTCTGGGTACTTTTTGTAACACAAAACACAAGTCCACAGATTTAGATTAACTTACATACACTGTTTGAAGATACTGATAGTAGAAAGAGACTTCCTTAAAATAATTACTAAGGCGCCTTGTCAAAACGTCCAAGCCGTTCCATTCCGCGTGCATTCTGCGTGAGTCCGCGGATTTTTGTAACAAAAGAACCCGTAGCAACTGGGCATGTCCATGGCCACGACGGCTCATTTACATGTCAATAAACATGAATATTCCGGGGACTCCGCGGAGCTACCGGTCGGCCATTGTAAGGTCCAGCTTATGAGCTGACCGGCGGAACCGCGGAGGAACGTAGGTGGTCAACAATGGTTTTACCTTTGCAGATTAAAAAGCAAAGTAAGGGTGGATGTGTAACTAAAATCCATTTCCTCCAATGTGTGACTTTTAAGACTTGGTTGGGCCTACATAACCAAGACATGAATTTTAAAAATGGTTGTCTTTATTCCCGGCTTCGACTGACAAAAGTTCCAGGCTACGTGCAAACTCCGTTCCAAGTGGGTCAGAGTATCCAGGGGACAATTTTAACTGTTCGTTCTTACTTTCCAAGCGGAAAACATTAGTTTCTTATTTATTAAATCCCAAGTCACCGTCACCAATGAACAAATATACACACCTGTGCGAGTGTGTCTCCATGTCAAAACAACCAGATAGTCTGGTTTGTCCAATGTGTGAGGGGGAGGAAGCCACAGTTTCAGAGACCGGTGTTTCTATTGGCTGTTGAATTTCCATAAAGCGCGTAACGAATGTTTTCATTGGTCGATTTTGCCCTACTGCCAGAGCAGCATATTGTATTCAACATCATGGAAGAAAACGTTTAGTAGTCGCGGCGGGGGTGATTTCTTATTAATTTAGCATCGTTTTTCTTGCGGGAAAATATTGATTAATAATGTGAATGGTTTCAAGTTAAAAATCGATATTTTTGTTTCAAGCATAAATGTTGCAAATTATGCTTCGCAAATTGGATCGCAACATTTGCGATGCACTTTTTACAATTGCATAGCAAATCATCAAAATTGTATCACAAATTGCGATGTGATACAGGCGAAATCGTTCCCTGATTATCACATGCACTGGATGGTGTAATTGTCTTGTCGGTGCGGCCTGTCCGCTTCCAGGAGGATGGTATTCGTGAGTAGAAAATGTATTGCTCTGGAAGAGCACGGCCGGTCCGCGTCCAAGCCGCTGATATTCGTGACCTGAAAATACAACTTGTTTATTCATGAACTTATTGTTATACTAACAATAGCGCCCGGCAAGGATAGCTCATTAACTTCGCCGCGCTTCAACGCACATGGCCGTTCTTCCGCGGACTGTCCGAGGTCCTTAGCAACGGCGGTATTTGCTGTCCAGTCCGCAGACTGTCAGCGGAGGAACGCCCGGGACGTTTTGACAAGGCGCCTAACTTGCTGAGGTTCTGCAGTTTTAGAGAAATGAGTAAAACAATGCCACAAAAAAATAATGTTTGTCTCAGTTTTTGCCGTAAAAAGTATTTTAATACTTTTTACAGCAAAATTGCACTTTTATTATAACTGGTTTTTAATACGTTTTTACATGCTGAAATAATTTTTGTATCACTGAGACGAAGATTATTTTTGTGACTCAGGTTTTACTCATATTATTTGCGATAAAAAAGTGTGACAAGTGCAATTGGTTCTTTTACATGCGTTACACAACACATGGGTCCAACAGCTTTACGCCCCTTTCGAAGGACAAAGCAATGGTGAAGTGTCTTGCTTAAGAACAAAAGTGTCACGGCTAGGGATTCAAACCCACACTCTGCTGATCAGAAACAACAGAGTTTGAATTCAGTGCTCTGTACCGCTTGGCCACGACACTTCCATGGGGGTGTCAAACATAGGTGAACATGGTAAATAACCACCTTTTCAGACAAAGTCTCATTTCAGTTCATCCCAGGTCCAGCCTACCTTAGGAACAGGTTTAGCCTTACCTGTAGTAGAGTTCTCTTGAAGTCGTTCTTTGCAGAGTGCCTCTTGTTTCCGGAATAACTCTGCTTTCAAACACACAAGCTGCAAAAGAAGAAAGTGATCACATTGATTAATGTCAAATTATTAACTCGAGTCTCCTGACGATGACTAGAGCAAGTTAGTCCAAATGTTGAGACCGATTTAAGAACTGACTCCGCGGTAGCGCAGTTAATAACGCTCCTGTAAGCTAAAGTACACGTAGTCCCTGCCAATTTCCTATCTTCCGCCCGGTAATAGTTAAAAAGCAGGACAGAGAAACGAGAAGTCTCCTGAACAATCCAATTTGGATAGACAGGCCTTCGGGTCACAGTGTTTTGGTACACTTTTGTCTATCCTGGCCGGCTTAAGTTGGTTATGTTGTTTATTGGTTCCTGTTTTTGTCTGATCATGTTGTTTTGTCATATTTTTTGTCTTTTAATAATATGTTCTTTGTTTTTTGTGTTGTTGTGTTGTTCTTCTTTTGGTTTTTTGTGTTGTTGATTTTTTGATTTATTCATGTTATTGAATTTGTTAGTTTTCCTGATTCTGTTTACTTGTTTTGTAGTAGTATACTGTACCTTTGAGAACTTTATTGTCTTGTATCTTGGTCGAACAAATACTAATTATAATAATGATAATAATAATTCTACTCCGCGATAGTAGTATGTATACAGAAAGAAAGTTCTCTAAGAACAAACTCTACCTGGCAAGTAGATACCCAAACATAAATTGATACCTCGGCTTGCCATGCAATGCCTAGAATATATTCATTTCTGTTTCAGTGTGAACTTTTGTGGGGGTGTTTCAAAATAACTTGGGTAGCATCTCATTCTCAGCATAAAAAGTTGGTTTTCCATTAAAAAATTATTTCACCTCCTGAAACTGAAAAGCTGTAGGTTCCTACTTGGATATATCCATGGTCTACATATTTTACAGTTACACAAAACGTTGAGCGATTGAGTCACTCGATCGTATTGGTAACTTTTTCAATGTTCCTTAATTTTGTTTTTAATTCTTTATTTAAAAGCCAGAATAAACTTTAGGTTTTTTGTATTTCAATTTGATCAGTGAAAAACTTCATGATGGACCGTGTTCTGAGTCTGTGTTCAGTAGAAAGGGTAGAAGAGTTGACTTGTACTCCTAGATGATTGTATAGGGAAAAGTTTCTGTATCACACGCCACCACTTTTTCATTCAATATGAAATAATATCAAGTCTCATTAGGCCTACCTCAATGAGATAATGTAGGCCTACTTCTAGAAACTGTATAAGGCTCCCCTGTGAGCGTTATGTAGGGGTCACATAATTATTTAGGGCCTTCTTAACGCTATACGTTTTTCAAATCAGCGTTGATGAAGTTTTATGACCGTTAGCCAGCCAGAACTGAAGTTTCCTGTGTACTGTACAACTAAAGCTTTCCCCAACCTACTCAATATACATTCATAATGCTTGTATTTCCTTTTTGTTGAGTGAAATTAAAAAACATCGTCAAAAATTACAATTTTCTGCATGAAAAGTGGTGGCAGGGAAACGGATGTGTTAACTGGGGCACTGATTCCTTTTTCGAAATTTTAACATTAATTTCGAAAAAGGCGGAAAAATAGGCGGAAAGGTTTCCGTATGGCGCCACCACTTTTTCATTCGATATGAAATAAAATAGTATCTAATTTACCTCAATATTATTATAACTTATAAGATATCCCTTTTTGTAAAAATGAGTGAAAAAGTGGTGGCGCCATATGGAAAGTTATCCGAATAGGCTTAGGCCTACAAACAATAGTACAAATACACGTACAATGACCCATAATGTCAAAATTTCTATAAAGGAATACAGCGCCCCAGTTACACTTGGTCTGTGGATAAATTCCTAAAGAACGCCGGGGGGCTCTACATAAGCTTATCTAAGCTGTCTGCCCCAGTAACCAGAACCACCGTCTCCTCCCCAGTTGTGTGATGGCGTCGGTGGATTCAAGTAAGTTCAAGTAAGTTCGAGTAAGTCTGTGTTGTAATTGTATTGATTGATTGATGACTTTAGATTAGAAAGAAATTAATTTATTTTGATCTGGTCGATGGAAGTGTGAACTTGAAGTGGAGGAAAAATAAAGTAAATTCCATTCAACAGTGTTCAAATTTCAATTCAACAACCATCATCAATCATGCCATTATCATCATATTATGTCATGACCACATGACAACAATCGATCGTGACAATTAATTCAAACTTTCAAAGAGTTCTTACGAGGAATAATTCACTTCTAATCTATTTACTTGCCTGAGTTCATGTTTCCACTGAGGTGTGGTCTACAGGGGAACGTATCTGTAGATAAACCACAATTTCAGATAATGTGGCTATTGCTGCAGTCCAATGTGAATGTACAGTAGGTTGTTGTTGGCAATCAAATTCGGTTTAAGGACGCCGCCATCTTTTAAGCTAAACCACCGTTTTCTGTTACCGACAATAGAGGGCGCTATACTCCAAGAGCCGTCGTGTAAATTAATTATTGGCTCTTTATGCGCCCTGATCCCAATTTCATCGATCTGCTCGAGCAGAAAAAAATAATAGTTAAGCAGCTTACCAGAATAAGGTTACCCGCCAAATTAAAAAGTACAATTTGTGACTGGTATTTCTTCTAACAGCAGTGAACTTCAAAGTATTAAAGGCAGTGGACACTATTGGTAATTACTCAAAATAATTATTATCATAAAACCTTACTTGTTAATGAGTAATGGGAAGAGGTTGATAGTATAAAACATTGTGAGAAACGGCTCCCTCTGAAGTGACATAGTTTTCGAGAAAGAAGTAATAATTGTCCACGAATTTGATTCCGAGACCTCAGTTTTAGAGTTGAGGTCTCGAAATCAAGCACCTGGAAGCACCGTACAACTTGTGCAACACGGGCGTTTTCTTCCATTATTCTCTCGTAACTTGGACGGCCAATGTGAGAGGGCTGGTCTTTGACAATACCAAAGGTGTCCACTGCCTTTAATCAATAATTAAGTTATGCCTAAGCAGCTCTATGAAATTTTTGCCCTGATGGCATTTAGTTTGGGTTAACAGCCGATCATTACATCTATAGCCCCCTGAAGTAGCCATTCTACAATAATCTCAAAAAAGCAATTATGGCGCAGTTATTAACTGGGGATTAATTAAACAATGGTGATTACGGTATTACATTAAAACGTCCAATCATAATATTCTGAGGTTAATTAGAAAACCCTATAATTATATAACACAAGATCGTACAACTTGATTCTTTTGAAGACGAGCAGTGTGTAGTATCGAAACGTCGTGACCAAACCGGCTCTTTTCAGAGATTAACACGTGATTGTATCCCGCCAGTTTACTATTTATTTATTAAAAAGTAAGTCTTGTGGAGTAAACTTGCATTAGAAAAAATTGTAATAAAAGGATAGACACTAGAAACTACGAGCTGGGTCAGCGGGAACTACAATGTACAAACAATTTCAACAAAATGCTTGATATCCCAATGTTATTGTATTCAATGGTTCATTGTCCTATTAAAAATAAGTATTACTGTCACCAATTTTAGTCATTAATTGTCCTTCCTTGTATTGTGGTGATTTCTTGAATAAATTTCAGTTTTGAAGCTCATCGGTTATACATTTTTATATCAGCGCAATCCTCAGGATAAATACATATTATTTCAAACTCTTGGATAAAGTCAAGGATATAGGAATTGCAGGCGTTGTGCCTAAATAAAGCGTTTGCAAAGCGATGCGACAAGTTCAAAATATATAAACCTGGGAAATCGCTCCGGGGTCTGGTCAGTTTTTGTCATTTTTCTTCAAAAATATTTTCTCAAAGGTGTTTTGACTTGAGTGTTCATTAGACATTGATTGAGGATTAAGTGTCATGATTTTTGAAAGTGGTAAAAATGGGGCAAATCTGGTGACTAGCTGTCAAAATTATACGTGTTGAACCAGATTGTCATTTGCCGATCAAAATAATCTCGTAACCCTCCGGCCTGGCGGCCGTCGGGAGGAGGGTTACGTTATCGCAACTAGTGCAGACATGGTTTCCCTGGAGATGACCCCCGACCCTGACAAGTTGCGTCATGCTCTATTTTTAACCGTGGGTGATACCTGACCTAAGATTTTTAATAAGATACGTTTTTTTTTTAGGCCGTAGATGCTCTCTGTGGCAATCTAGGGAGTCTGGGGGGTGATGTCACGCTCCCAGATGGGAGGCCCGGGAAAGTTTTGCATTGTAGATGCTCTGCGATGCTAGCGAATGTGCTTACGAACGGACATAATGGAAGTCAAACATTTTACTCCCATAAATGGCCGAGCGTGTTAGTCGACGAGGTCAAAAAAAAACGTGCAATTTCGAGGCATATTTGTGTAGATCATTGTATTCTACGTTTACAACATCTTTCTAACCATATCGATTTCATAACAAACAGTTAAAGAACGCTTTTTAAAGACCAACTCGACCGATCCAAGGCAACGTTTCCTTTAATAAGATATTTTGTGAAAGATGTGGAGGTACATTTGACAGAATTTGTCGCATTGGTCTCAACAGCACAAAACATGGCGTTATGGACATTGCATTTGGAACGTTTTGGACAAAACACTTTTGACCACTGTTTTCTTTCAGTTGGACACTACACTTTTGACCACTGTTTTCTTTCAGTAGCTGAAACAGTGTCAAAATGATGCAATTTCTTACTTTTTTCAAATATAGACAGTCTTCATTGAATTTCAGTTGAAAACTAAGCTTTTATACAAAGTAAATTATTTTTCACCTTGATGTATCATTCTCTGTGGAATTGCCCAAATTTAAAAATAATTATTAACAATAATTAAGACTAAGTAAGAGCTTTATTTTGAAGCTCATGTACTCCCTTTATTAGTCAAGTCAAGTGACGTTGTCTTAAAAAAGTGAATCAAATATTTTTGCCAGCATTAGTTTACGATAATGAAATTTAACAAGAAAACAAATTACAGACAGGTACAAAAATGGAATGTCCCGTGCTATGGGATGGCGCAGAGGGTTGGACCAAAAGGGAGCTTCGGCAACTTATCCCGACGGGCGCGCGGCAACATTGTCCAGTCGAAACTTGACCCTTAATCATGAATAGCGCCCTCTATAGTGCGGCGACGCTTTTGGTGGAATGGTTGATTGAACTTTTCTTTCAGAATTAAAAAGACACAATATAAGAAGATTGAATTGACGTCTAAAGTTACATTGAGAAAATCAGAAACTCATTAGAAAGTTTGAAAATTGCATGTACGATACAAAGCAATTAAGGAACAGACCTAAACACACAGATTTGTCAAAACGGATTATCAATTTTTATTAAAGGTTAGAAAAGGGTTATTCAAAGGGCTTTAGTTTGTAGAGATTTAAACACTTTTTGTTTGGGGGGGGGGGGGGCTCGGGGTACTATTAATTTAAAGTACAAAAATAAAACCCCAAAGCCTGAGAATTCGGTATAACTGTAATTTTAATCAGATCTTGGTACAAATATGTCAAATCGCAAACAAAGTATGGCCGCCATTTCCGCACCTGCACACCCCAATATCATTTCTGACACCATGCCTCTATAAAGTTAATTGGTTTATTTATTTATTTTGGCGCGTCGAGTCGTTATCTTGACTTTTTTTTTAATCTAGAGTGAGTGACAATACCACAACAAAGGACCGTCCCGTTACAGAGGCAATTACCACATCAATAAGTCATCCGTAGCTTTGGTGTACCAACAACATTAGGGGCTGGAGTGTTGTTAACATTCTATGGATGTGAGCATGAATAATTAAACACCTAAAAAGGCCATGAGTTGTACATAAAAGAGTTCTTTAGCCTGGCGGCGGGTCGAAGAGTTATGCTACGCTGTGAGTAAGCAGTGTGAATTCATTACTCAATTGAAGGCTTTGTAAATTATTGTGCTTTTAGGCCACAAAAAAAAAAAATAAAAGAAAAAATAACTTTTTTTGAACGATCTCAGCAGTTTTGTTTTGTAAATAGCCCCAGCCGTTTCTCTTTTTAAAAAAGGTGCCGGGCGGCCATTTTGGAAAAAGACCCTCGTTCATCGTTCCTTTTTTGTTGCCCTTATCAGCTGTCTGTTTTAGGGGCAAATTTGATCGCCGTGAAAGAGCTAAATCCACTGTGAAAGAGCTAAATCCAAATCCGAGTGATCTTAAGTTTTTTGTCAAACACACAAATTTCTGCAGCAAGGGTAGTTTTCTTTTACATTATTCTCTTAAAACTTCGATGACCATAGTCATCGAAGATGCATGAGCCAAAATGTTCAGATTTGTTATGTTATGCATGTTGGGATACACTAAGTGAGGTTGAGATTGGTTTTGACAAAATTACCAAAGGTGTCCAATGCCTCTAAGAACTGGCAACACTAAGTGCAAACTCCTATAGCTCATCACTCGCGTCCATTTTAATCAAGAAATACACCTAGCTTGTTTCCTGTAACATTAACATAATTGCTTCCTGCATTAACACCTTTTAAAATTAATAAACACGCATGATTATAATAGTGGGTCGTGTTGATGTGTTAGGTTCTAGCTATTGTGAATAATGTATAGGTCACACAAGCGCCATCAAAACAATAAAACATACCCAAGCTCTAACTATGCAAATAGCTTGACACAACATAGCACAATAACCTTAGACAGATTTCTTTGTTTCCGAATTAGTGTAATCAAGTTTTACATGGGTCTATGGGGATTGTGTAAAGAGATCGTAAACCGATCGATCTTAGCCGCCGTGTCTAGGTCTGAGCTCCAGGCAGATGGGAACGTGCTCTAAGACACTAACGCCCAGAAGTTTTTAAATTAAAGACACCGGACACGTTTGATAATTGTCAAAGACCAGTATTCTCTCTTGGTTTATCCAAACAAAAAATAACAAGTAAGTGAAAAAATAAGGCTCAATTGGTCATAGAAGTTGCATGAAAAAATATTGAAAGATATTTAAAAAAACCTATTGTGCAAGTTTGTGTACTTTCAGATGCATATAAAATGCTTCAGCAGGTGAAGTTATTTATTATTTGAGCGAGAATTTACATTTTTCTCAAAAACTACGTGAATTACTTCAGAGGGAGCCTTTTCTCACAACCTTACTATTGATGATGACTTGAGCCCTCTTGTGGCGAACAGAGGGTAGACCTTCACACATTGTGAGCGCGTGGGAATCCCAACAAAAGTAGATTGCAAAACAGGAAGGGTCTTGGTTGTTTGTGGATAGACCAAAAGCTCTCACACGCGAATGCGACAATTGCTGCTGTTATGTTCTCGCCAGACTGCTTCGGCTCCCTCGAGACTTCAGCATTCAGTAGTCGGGACCCCAATAGTCTCACAAGATAGCAGTTGGCCCCCGATATCGCATGAGTCACGTGAGAGCAGTGATCACAGAGACACATATTTTTAACGACAGACACGGTTTCAGCCCAGCTTCTCATCTCGCCAGGGCCTAATTCCTTAAAGCATGTAAGCACAACAAACACTTGCTAAACACAGAATAATATTGCTTAGCAGAATCAGGTTACCAGCCCAAAAGTTTGCATTGTTGTGGCTGGTGTCCAAATCAATTTTTGCTTAGCAAAGAAATTGTTCTGGCAACCATAATTGGGCCCTGTCTGTTGTCTCAAATGCAAGTTTCACTTCTCAGCTTATCTCAAGACGTATAGAACCCTCGCTCTATGTCCACAAACTAGCCATTATGCTGCTCGCTGTGCGTCGAGCAATGCGTATACAACATCTCAGTCATTCTAACGCTTACTTATTGGAAGATCAAATTAATTCTTAAGCATAGAGTAAGGATTGCAAGTCAGCCAAAACAAAATGATATAGCCACAAAGCAAAGACGTGTCCTTGCTCTGAAGACCGGTGAGGTTTGAAATGCAACGGCGGTTACAAACAGTATGAAATAAGTCGTTTTTTTCTCACAACAACACAACGCCCGAAACTCATAATCGAAGCTTTATAACCGTTACATAACCAGCTCATTTCATATTAACGGGACTCCTTTGACTGAGCGAGCCTTCTTTGAACATTGTACAATGTGATGAAGAAAACGATATTAATAAGAATACAAAATAAAACTTTAGAATTGAATTTTTGTCTATGGATATCAGAAGAGCTCGATGATAAACCACAGAGCAAGCCCAAATAAAGTAACTTTCTAACAACGATCAAAAATGGGAGGCAGAGCTTTTCAATCGATTAAAATAAGGAAATCCTTTAAAAAAAACATCAGGAATTTTTGTTAAGAATGGCAATTCTGATGTGCAGAAAAACAAAGTTGCGAACGGAAGAGGAAAAAGGGGTCCCGATGTCACGACTGGGTCACTGCCCTGCTCTGTGCGGCCCATAGCCAGGGTTTAACTCCGGGAGAGTCGGCACACACAGACCAAAAACTTGTGTCAACAAACAAGATTAAACCACGCTTTCTATTTTGAAGAAGAATCAACCCAATCTTTGAGATGTACTCGGCCGGCAGTTCTTTTCGAGAAATTCTAACTCTCTCGAAAAGACCGCTTTTTCAAAGTTTGACAAGTTGTTTATTTTTGAAGCCTCCTTTTTGCCGGGACCCAGGGTGCATAATTAGAGTCGGGGGCGACCGGTAATCATCACATCAAAAGGACCGCTAACTTTGGCAGTATTGACCAATCAGCATCAAAGAAGTTTTTGTGGGTGACAGAGCGTGTGATGCGATATCGTGTTTTTTCCCCACGGCTGATTCATGTTCGATATGTCTTAAAGTGCCTTCTTGCAATAATCAGATGCAGAGGGGAAAAATGGGCCATTTTGAAAACATCAAAACATTGACATAAAACTGATCTTATTATTTATTTTACAGCATTTGGTCACTTTGATACAATTTGACAAAGTTCATGAGTAATCGTAGACGTGCTCGTATCGCTTCTAGTGTTCATACAACAGCCGTAGAATCACGACCATTGGAACTGTACCGTTGAACAAAAGAAAGCACCGCCCCATTCATATCCAACGTGCACATGCAGTGTGTGTACATCATGTTGGGAGAAGAATCATCGTCCATCATAACACATGTGTGGTAATGCTATGCCAGGAGAATATTATGCTACTCGATTAACGCACGCTAGGATAGTTTCTTTACGCTTTCTTTACTACTCATCTTTTTACTGTAGCAACGGATACTAATTTAAAGTCATGGGTTTCGATCTGGACCGTTTTACGAAGGCGGTGGACGAGGATTTCAAATGTAGTATTTGCCTGGCCGTTCTGGAGAATCCACTTGCTACCCCGTGCGGCCACGTCTTCTGCGGAAATTGCGTCCTGCCCTGGGTTGTTCAACACGGTAGCTGCCCGCTCAAGTGCGATAAGTTCTCCACCAAGGAGTTGAACAACGTTCTACCACTGAGGAACCTCATCCTGAAGTTGGAGATACGCTGTGACAATCATATCCGAGGCTGCCAAGAAGTTGTCCAAATCCAAATGCTCTCCCCACACTTGGAAGATTGTGACTTCGCACCGGTAACTTGTACCAATAAAGGTTGCGAAGTTGTTGTAAACATCAAGGACCAGGTTCAGCACGAGACGAAACAGTGCGAGTACCGGGCGGTTGGAAGCTGTGAGCAGGGTTGCAGCCTGGTCCTACAGCACAACGCCGTGGCGGACCATAGCTGCTTGAAAGCTCTTCAGGCACACACCTCAAACCTGCAGACGAAAATATCAAACCAGGATCACAGTCTTAAGAAAACCACCATGAGGTTTGGGAAGCGTGAGAAATCTCTTCTTGCGCAGATTGCATGTTTGCAAAATGAGAATCACATGCAAGCGCTACGTTTTCAGAAAAAGCTGAACGAGTGCAAAGCAGAATTGGAATATATGTCGGCCCTCGCCGTTTATGATAGGGTAAAGTATATATTCTGTTTTTTTGTTAAATTATAATTTTAAGTATTGTATTTGTGATATTGCTCCGGCTTTGTTATTCAACAAGTTTAGTGTAGTGATACAACACAAACAACTTTTTATGTGACATAAAATAATATCAAGTCACTTTGTTATCTTTATACTTCAAAGATGCTATATCAGATTTTTGGCCGATTTGACCCAACAATTTTGATTTAAAATTCAATAGGTATTTTGATGGGGGTCGAGAAAGTTACAAGCTTTCATTTGAGCCATTGCTCGAAAAAGTCTGTCAATTATTAAAGCAGTGAAATAAAGTGCTCAAAATTAATAAGAAACGTTTTAAATTTTTGTCATGGTTCCTGACCATTAAAAGTAAAAAGTTAAACTTTTTTTCAGTAGAGCGGGTGACACTCTTCGAAATACCATTCATTAAAAAAAAATCTATTTTTTAATGTTTGGGACCAAAAATCTGACATAGCATCTTTAAATTTTTGATGATTTATGATTCATAGTTCATAATTTCAAATAGTGTGTTAATGAATGGTCTGTGAAAAACCCTCATTAAAACCTGGCTGACTGCTGTGATTATGAAATATAACCTCTGAAATGGTTCTCAAGTAATTTACTTTTGTAATAACATCAAAGGCAAACATAGTTTCAAAGACCTCCATGATTTTGTAATGATTGCGCAGGTTGGTATTAATTATTAATATTAAAACCATGAAGTGCTCTGTCAAGTGTCTAGTATCAAATTATGTTTACAATCTTGATTAACTTAACATTAATATCCTGTGTATATCAAGCACTTGCTTTGCTTGGGAATAGACCAACAAGATATTAATGACTGGTGTATGAAGCAATTAAAAAACACAGCCACTTTAGTTTGTGGACTGAAGTGGTCAGCTGGTAAGGTAGTAGTATGGTTGATAACTCTTTTCTTGAGTACAGCCATCGATTTCACAAAGAGTTAGGACTCGTCTTATCTCGAATTAGGACGAGTAACTCTTCCCAACTTAGGATTAATCTTAAGGTCTGCATGCTACAGTGCAGGGTTGGGACTCGTCCTAAGTCCTAAGATTAGTCTTAAGTTAGGAAGAGTTTTGTGAAATCGACGGCAGTGCTATTTCATTCAACATGATTGGTTATGTGTGTGCATGCACAGTTTAGGTCATGAAATCAATAATAAAATTGCCTTGTTGTGAAGAAAATCTTTTCAAAACACCAATATAAAAAGGGGAAAATAAATCTACCACTCTCCTACCAGAGTTCCATGATGGAAGTCCCTCCTACTCTTATTGAAAATATTCAACGAAATAAGTAAGATGCTACAACAAAAACTATAAAATATATGAAAATTATATGAAACATAGTAAATAAGATGTCAAGAGAGAATTAAGCTTTTGTAAAAATTTGATAGGCAGAAACCATAGAAACGGGTTGGACTGTCACAACTTACAAAATACAAGTGGTGGAAGGCTAGAGATGTGCATTGTTTACTCTAGCGACTCATTGGTGTGTTCTATCGAATAGCTAACTTAATTCAGTGAAGCTTTTTCCTCAATCATAGCACTCAAAGTGATTGTTGTTTTTGTTTCTAAATTGGTGAAAATAAACACTTCCAGTGTTGAAATGTTAAGTAGGTGCCTACTGTCTTACCCAACAAAGTCTGCTGATTCAAAATAAATCAATGTTGTTGAAGAAAAAAAAGGGCTAGCCTTGCATTCCAGGTTCCATTGAAAATGTCTGCTTCTTTATCAAAATGTGGTTGTTTGAAAAGACAGTCTGGTGGCTGGCCACAATCCCCATGAATCAGTTCTCGATCACCCCCTCGAGGATGAAATGTTCACCATGGGGTGTCTGGTAGTCCACAACAACTTCCCCCAATTTGGGGTCTGGAAGGTTTTGGGAACCCTACTATAGTATACACTGGTTGGTGGGTATAGACACCCTTGGTTGTTTGTGTCCCCAAAACAGTACATCCATGTGAGGTCCCAAGGACTTCCGCTGTTTTTAGCTTGACCAAACCCAAAAAAGAGAATCTCGACAACAGAAGAGCAAGGGACGAAACAATTTGGTTTGTCTAGCCTCTCTGACACCAATTGCTATAGTTGAGTGTGGGCTCTGAACTCCTACACCCCCCTCTCTCCATCCCAACCAACAGTTAAACCGCCTCAATCTTTCCACATTGATCTTGTTTATAATGCACAAAAGATACAAACAGAGCAGGACAGGGCAAACACCTTGTGAAGAAAGCCTGTCTGATTGGACAGGAATGTTTTTTTGTCAGGTAAGGTTCTTTTGTGGGACCGCTTCATTGTGGTCTAGCAAACAAGCTTTGTTTACAGTGTCAATCCTGCGATAATATGAAGGCAAACGTTTTAAGATGTACCCCTTTTTTTGGATGGCTCCATTTATTATTTGATCCTATAGGGGTAGACCACAGTCGAGAAGACAAAAAACTTGTTTGAAATAATAAGCCAACTATTGAAGAGAGCAAATATTTTTGATTGGTCAGCACTGATAAGGTCGGTTTGGAAGGGGTCTGGGTCAGTGGTCCTTGCTCAATGGTCAGAACCATGGTCAGACAATGTTGTAATTAGTCAAGTGTGGATTGTGGAAAGATGAAACCCACATAGAAACCAAATATACTGAATATGAGTGTTTGGTTTGCAACAACACTAATCCTTAAAAACATGTTCACTGCAAAAATATTGCTCTAAAACAAAATACAATAATCAAAATACATTATTTTGTTGCAGCGCTTTTCATGATTAACACATAATATTCAAATTAGGCCTTTAAAATAATTTCAACCATTGAGGTTTTGCTTCCCACCCCCCCCCTATAACAAACGAGAAAGCCTGACTGTTTCTTCATCATCTCTTAACACAAATCAACTGAGCAGTGTCACAGTGCTGCTCGTATTTCTGGATTCCATTAGTGGCTTTATAATAGCGCTCAAATCTGTCACTCAGTGGCGCTCAATGGCGCTCCAGCATTCAGTATTTTTTCCCTGTAAGGTATGCAGAGCTATACTCTCTAAATGCAAAAAAAGTGAAAAAGCACTCTTTGAAGAGCCATATGAGGGACAACTCTTTTTCGAGTGGTACTCCACTCTTTTAGATTGAAGTTTGCATCTTTTTGAGTGATTTTTCACTCTGTCCTGGAGTGAAACCCCTCTAAAAGTGTGAAATAACCACCACTCTTTTTAAAGAGCTATATGAGGGACAACTCGAAATGTAAAGAGTGGTGTTTTTTTAGTCTTTTACATTTAGAGAGTACATTTTGAAGACTAACTGGTCTATTTCTTTACATAGCACAGTGTAATGGTTTACTACCAAATATAGAATTACACAAAGTTGTTAAAGATAATATGTCAGATTTTTGGCCCCAAACATTATAAAATAGATTTTTTTTAGTGAATGGTATTTCAAAGAGTATCCACCGCTCTAACGAAAAAAAGTTTAACTGGTCAGGAACCATGACAAAAATTTAAAACGTTTCTTATAAAACACAGTAGAATTGGTCACGTGATATATTGTCGGGATCCCAACAAAAACTAATTTTGAGCACTTTATTTCACTGCTACTAATAATTGGCGGACTTTTTTGAGCAATGGCTCAAATGAAAGCTTGTCACTTTCTCGACCCCAATCAAAATACCTATTGAATTTTAAATCAAACTTTTTGGGTCAAATCGACCAAAAATCTGACATAGCATCTTTAAACTTTCTTTTTTATTTTGTTCTTAAATTGTCATCACTGCTGGTCCACAAAGGTCATTCAATTTAATAATTAAAAAAAGGCAAAAGCCTTAAAGATGTTTTTATTCTTGCGCACTTCACCCCAGACCAGTATTTCAAACTAACTTATTTTAGTACATGCACAGTCATGCCATGAAGTGGCAAGAAGTCGTTCTTTATTCCTTGGCTTTGATGATGTGTGTACAAGCAGTCAAACACATTGCCAGGTCTTTAAATGCCGTAGTACTGAGACTAACAGTTGCCCCGGCACGGCAATTAATTTTGCTTTAAATATTTCGCACACGTATCAAAAGATCCCTGCTGGGCCGGCAAATTTGTTGTCGGTCAGCCGGCAGAACGCCTGGTGTGGGAATCGAAGCCTTTAATATAAAACCAGCGAGCATGGTGGTGGTGATGGTAGGGTTGGAAAACAAAACCTTTCACTAAAACCAGGAATGTTTGAGTAATGCCACATACTGCATGGAGTCATCTAAAAAAAAAATCACGATTTTGAAATATTGGCACGTTTCTTTTTAAAAGTTAAGGTTGACATATTTGGGGGTTGGGGGTGAATGAATGTTCAAATAGTTGGGGGTAAACCACCCACAATAAAAACCTTATGAAGTGGGCTGGGAAGCAGTCTTTGATTATAGATTGAAGACAAATGGTATTCTCAACACTGTGGTGACTGGTATTTTAGGCCATAAAAAAAAGCTTATTTTGCACACAATAGAGTAGCATATAATTGGCGGTTGAATTATAATTATATTTTGTCGTTAAGTTTTCTGACAAATTTGGTTTTGAAGTAAAACAAAAAAATCAATATTTTCATAGAGTGTGAATATTTTATACTTTGAATATAATAACAGCACTATGTATAAAGATGGTTCTAAAGCAACGTCTCCCTTTTCCCTTTCCTCTCTACAGCCATGCGAGGAACTGTCACTCACCTTACAACTCTGTCGTGAAAATAACAGCCTTGGATTGAATATCATTGGTGGCAATCGGGTAGGTAGTAGTGTGTTAGTGATTGATGGTATTAAAGTCCGTGGCAGTGCGAGTGCCTAAAGTCACACAAGAGTCTGCTTGTAAATGCTGGCCACTTTGTATCATATATGATAATGCTTGTAACATTGCTATACGTGGAATTTGGGAAGAATTCTTAATTTTGACTTTTGCATTTTTCATCGTTCTGTTCTAAATGTTTAAATTCAGAGGCAATGAAGGTGATTGTCTCCATGCCCCCTGGTCATTGCATTATTGCCCTTAAAATGCGCGGGACAGTAGAATTGTAGTACAATTTCCTGATAGGGTGCTCTTTACTAAAGAGAAAATGCCCTGGTGCCCTTCCCCTTTCAAAAACGTAACATAGGCCTGTAAGGACATAGAAGATTGCCTCCATGCCCCTGGTCATTGCTTTATTGCCCTTGAAATGCTACAGTAGAATTGTACAATTTCTTTATAAAGTGCCCTATCAAGGAGAACATGCCTTGGTGCCTTGCCCTTTCAAAAATGAAACATCCTATATGAGCCTGTGAGGACCTAGGTAAAAGTAGGGTGTCCAATTTTCAAAATCATTGAAAGAAAATGGCTTCCAATTTGTTAGGATCAAAAACGTTCACATGGAAGTTGAAAGGCTAAGGTGAGTGCCCAAATTAAAAAAGTGCAGCCTGAAAGCAACCAGTCACCCACCCCCTTGTCTTAAAACAGTGACGCCATGAGAAGGTGGGGAAAATCTCATTAATTATTGTTTGTATCTCTTGTTCAATACTGTAGAGTGTAAAATTTCTAGCCTCAACTTGAAATTATGACTCCATTATAGCTAGGTGGTCCAGTTCTTAATTCTTTAGCAAGGTACTGTTGTAGTCTTTGCCCGAAATAAACCAGCACAAAGGGGGGGATTGCAACCCTACAATGCAGGCCACAGTGCACAGCATCCCCATGTTGTCCTTTTCTCTGTTTCTGGACTGATCCCCCAACACATTCAAACATTAGGCAGGATTAGTGTGTACATTGTGCACAGTGTACATGCCCTTGAGAACCTTGTAGTAAAGTAAACACACCATAAATTAATACTTGTTGTGGGTAACCCTCTATGCTATTACCAGACCATGGTGTGACCTGTACTGTACATTGTGGCCAAATGGTCATTCTTTGTATACTCTTCTTCGCAGACAAAGAAGCATAGGAACACCATCTCAGGAATTTGATTTCTGTCTGTAGATTTAGAATTCAAGACTTTGCCAGAGTTTATACCAAACAGAGATTGTGTTTTGGAATAGCGACAGCAATAATAACATTTGCCTCAGTTCATTGCATCCCAATTCTTAAAAAAGAATACTCATTAATAGACCAAGTTCTTCAGAATTATTGTGAATGTGATTTCAATCATCCAATACAAATTTACCTTCATTAGTAGGAGCTTCTGAAATTTTGAAACTTTGTGTCCAATTTGCTCACTAAGAATAAATTTAGATGTAAAATGACAGATAAAACAGGGTGTCCAAGTTGAAAACAGAATGTCCAAAAGACACCGTCACCCAGACACCTTTCTGGCTAACACTATGGTTGTACCTCCATATGCGCTATATAAGAACTGCTTATTATTATTACGACACAGTAATGTTCCACAATGTACAGTAGTTAGGCCTACAGCAGAGTTTCTCTGGACAAAGCCTCCTTCTCCCAAAAGTGTACTGTACCCTTCCCCTACTTAAAAAAACCCTTGTAAACACGGGTCGTTCATTCCTCAAGTAACAATACCATGGTACCCTACAAGATGTGTAGATGTTTTGCTGTTTAGGTGTTGATGGGCATTAGCGAGGGATTCCAACCTCTTGAATTTTGAACAGATCCTGGAAGGAAAAGATCACTTATCCCTCCCTTTAGAGATTGACCAAGTTGTCACAATGTAGTATGATTAACTCTATTTAAGACAACTTCTTTTTAATCCTGCCCCTCAAAAGTCCCTAATTCCCAACACCCCACCCCCCACTAGAGGACCCTGATCCATGCCCCGAAGGTGTAGCTGAATTCAAGATGGCAGCCATTGTTGTATGTAACACACTGAGAACCCACTAGAGTACACAGCGTAACAATACCTTCTTTTGGCTTTGGAACTTGCTCTTTTGTCTTTTCCTGCCCTCTAAAAACAGCTGGTTCAATATTCTGTTAAAAAAATCTCGGCCAAGAATCCTTGAGACGCTTTTTTTGTGTGTTGAGTTTTTTTTCTTTTTAGTCGGTGACTTAACTCTCTTGACTCGTGTTTACGCTGGTTTTGTTTAGACAGCAGTTGTTAATCTCTTTTCTCATGGATTAGAGACGCCTATGTACATATTGTGCTTGATGTGTCACCACTGGCCAAAACATTTAATTTATTAAACTCATGGGAGGTTTCTGACTAACATTGATGTACACCAATGTATGTGTTCATCAACAATTATTTTGCAAAATCATTGAGGTAGAATTTTAAAACAGTCAGTCAAGTATCTTGTATTAGTTTTGACGTACCACGTAGCGTAGTGTTGGAAAAATTCCCTGTTGTAGACAATGTATTTATGATCAATACTATTCAATAATTATTTATATAATAGTTTGGTTTATGCTCCAAGAGGAAATCATTAAATATAATTTTAACAGGGGAAAGGGTGTTTTTTAAAACTGTTTTCTCTGAACTCAAGAAAGACAACAACAAAAGTTGAAAACAACATTGAGTTTAATGTCCCAGTGGGGGACGAAGAGGATCAAACTTCTCAAACTTTTCCTGATTTGTTGAGAGTTTGAATGATAATGAACAACCAATTCTCAGCATTAAAGCAAACAATATCTACAAACATCTAAACATCTAAACAGCTTATCAATTAAGAAATCTTGTTTTTGCCAAGAATGAATACCATTTTGGTTTGAATTCCACCCAGGAGGTTGCTGTGTTTTTCCTGCAGACTTATAAAGCTCATAATATCGCATAAATACAAAAGAGTATAAATGCTTTGTTGCCTTTGATTTTTAATAGCAGGCCCGATACTTCACAGAGGCATTGAGGGCGGTTGTCTCATAGGGTGCCCTGTATCAAGGAGAAAATGCCTGGTTGCCCTACACAAGCCTGTAACAGGTATCCTGCCTTTGAACCAAATTCCAAAATAAAAAAAATAAAATCACCCTCAAGTAAAGTTTATTTTGCCCACACTAACTCTAACCCAGCAGAGTGTGGTGTTTGTTTGGGACAGGGGAGGGGTGCTGTCGGTGAGAAACTTGAAAAGGAAATGAAATCTTGACATAAAGTAACTAAAGATGTTGACAAAACTGACCTAAATAAACCCTCTAAGATGCGACATTATTTCAGCTCATTTAGGTCCACCCTTTGCATTAGGGCTACACTTTCAATGATGGTGAGTTCATTGACTGTGGATGCTGATAAACCCCTGTACATCATTGACACACACACACAGCCATTCCCCCCCCCCTTTATCCCCCTCCCACACTTTGTCTTCAACACACAAACAGGAAAGGTGTAAACAACTCTGGAAGCCCCACCAAAGTGGAGGAAGTCTGTTGTCATCTTCTACTATGCTTAAGACTGAATAAGACTTATTTCAATTAGCCTAAGAAAGACTACAATTTATTTCAATTAGGATCTTTGTATTCGTGTGCAGAATGGTACGTTTTAAAGTGAGAGGCCTTCAGTAAATAAAAGGAGGGTTTACAGTTTGAAAACTACATTCCTTTAAGATGTTGTAAAGTTTTAAGGGTAGTTTCAGGTTAGGGCCTACTGCCTATAATAAGTTGGGCAATAATTACCCCAGATATCCAAATTCTGGTGGTATAATGATATCAGTGACTTAATACAGAATTGGAATTTCTTGTGAAAGTAGCAACTATTAACATTATCGGGACACAACAAATCTTTTGGAAATTCCTGATGTCAGTGAACAATGTAAATCATTGTGAGATTGGTATTCCTATAGGCCTACAATATTTTTCACATTCTAATATAGTCTGGTAATTTGGCCTAAGGGTCATGATAGGAATGTGAATAAACCAATACAATGTCATTGTTATCATTTTGAAGGAATCCAATGTTATTTCTGTTATGTCAAGCTGCACTCTGCAGGCAAGATATATTTTTCAAATAATTGTCTGAACTATTTTTTTTTTTTATAGTTTAAAAAAACCCTGTTCTAAAATGAAATCAAAGCTCATTTAAGACAAGGGGTTTTCTGTATCAGTGTTCTCTATTACTGACAACAGTTTATTGTCATCTGGAGGAAAATATACTATTTTGAAATTTGTAGTACTGTTATGTGTGGTTTAAAAAACACCTGCAATTTGTAGTAAATCTGTTTTTTTTTTACTGTTGAAACAATATGAAGATTATCACATATGCCCATGTTGTCTCAAGTGCCTTTGATAGTTTACAAATGTACTAAATAAGGACTCCTCCTTTAAGATTTTGAAAGATTTGACAAATGAATGTGGAAGACTAGTGACCTTATGCCAAGTGAGGCGACACAGATCCAGTTATTGTGACTCTCTGGGTTAATTCAAGGTAAATCACAACACCCAGGATATTGACTGGGGTCAACAATCTAGGTGATTCATTGGCTATCTATGTGTACATTTACTACACAAACTCCTCTGCCACAAGCTTGTAACAGGTAAATTACATTAAAGGGTCTTGGTATGTTTTGTAGGACACAAAACACAATGTCCACAGATGAACATTAAACTAGCACAGTTTAAAAATAATGATGGTAGAAAGCGTCCCTTAAAATATTACTTGCTGAGCTGCTGTAGTTTCAGGGAAATGAGTATTTAAACAAGTCACAAAAATAAATCTTCAAAAGATATATTGCAACTATTGGATACGAAATAATGTGGTCTGCTTGCACTCATGAAGCAGTCAATGGTTTGAGATACGTCTGTGTGCACTCTTGGCTTTTGCTGTGTGATTTGACACTAATAAAATGGCGCAGAGATTCTTGTAGTGACGAGCTGCCTGACAAAGCTGCAAGGGCCTTTTGCTATCCGGTGCATCCATGGGTATTTGTTCCTTATGCATTACTCTAAACGATCATCATTCGGTTATTCAGTAACGTTTGTTTCAATGCTGTTACATCAGGCCTGATACTTCAAAGAGGCAACCAAGGCGACTGCCCTAGTCATTGCCTTGGTGCCCTTGAAGTGCTCCAGTAAAAATGTACAATGTCCTTAACCATTGAGAAAATGCCTTGGTGCCTTTGCCCTTTTCAAAAATGAAATACAGGCCTGGATCATATGATGCACAATAAAAAAAAAAATGCAATGCACACATTAAGTGACCCAATGTACACTAACTTGATCAAGATTGATCCACTTTTTGTATTGTAAGTGCAAATAATTTCACATAAAAGCAAATAAATCAAACGTTTTTTTGACTCTTCGCATCTTGAGATCTGACAACCCAAATATGGACTGGATCCAGCAGACATGTTTACACAGACAATTGGGTTGTGACAATCAACAGTAGTGTTTGCCCACACTGTGTGAAATATTATGGGTTCTTGCATTGCTGCAACACATGAATGTCATAACGCTGGCTGTGGCGTTTTTAGTGTTGTTTATGCACATTTTGGAATGTTCAACGCCAGACTCGTAGATATATCATCATTTATGATCTTTGTGAACTTGACTAATCTGCAGTGAAATGATTCAGTGCTCTTATCGGTAAGCGTGCAACAATTGGAGTACATTGCCATCTGCTCAATTATTTTTGTGGAATATGACTGTTGAACATTTGTTGAATTGAAGAGAATGAATTGAAGAGAAATAAAGTAATCCACACAATAACCGTTTACAAGTCATCACAAAATAAAAACATAGGTAGTTGAAGAGAAAAAAGAAAAGGAAGTTAAAGCCATTGGACACTTCGGTAAACAGTATTGTCCAAGGCCCACACTTCGTGTATCACAACTTATATATAAAATAACAAACCTGTGAAAATTTAGGCTCAATCGGTCATCAGAGTCTGAAGAAAATAACGGGAAAACCCACCCTTGTATCCGCACGTTTCCTCGTGTCATGACATGTGTTCAAAACAAATTCGTAATTCTCGCTATCGAGAATTGATATTGTTTTAATGTTTTCTCAAAAAGTAAAGCATTTCATGGAATAATATTTCAAGAGAAGTCTTTCACCATTACCTTCTGTAAACCCTGTAAATTTACCCTTGTAAATCTGTGAACTTTTTTCTTTTTTTTCTGTACCAAAAGTGTATAATGGCTTTAAATGGAAGGATTACTGCGTTCGATGTTGATAAAACGCAGAGGAGTTTACTCTGCGATACAATTTTTTAGGCTGATGTGCATGAAGTTCCCATATTCTCCTGACAACATGAGAATCTTGCAGTTGCACTATTCATCTGTATGTGAGGTACTTGAAGCTGTCGGTTACATGAAACGCTTGACGTAAATAGTCCGCTCCATTATAAAGACACTCCTCTCCGCAGGCCCAGATGCGATTACCATATTGGGTGCATGACGATTGGCCCAAAACCCAGATGACTAGCATTATTATCCACATCATAGAGAGGGCAATGATGTACAGTACAATAATAAAAACCCTATGCGTGGTGTGTTATTAATTTGTTTAAATGGCTCTATTGGAAACCCACACAATGCCAGATGTCACACAAATGTCGGAACACAGCTACTATTAGGAATGCTACCAACTTGTTGTTGAAGATGTTGAGTTAATAAATGTTTTTGTGCGCTCGTGACTACTTAATTTAAAGGGAGGGTGTAGCCTTGGTTTTTTTGAAGCGTTCTATGTCCACGCAGGAAGAGTACTCTATTAAGTGGAATACACAATTTGAGAAAAGTTTTATGCAGAACTCAAATATTTTAAGATTTGTTCCTATGAAACACTTCCTGAATATCGCTCCACTAACTCTCAATCCAAGTTTTGATTTAGTTAAATCAAAATATACCTTTGTGCACATGTGTCAGGGATGAGATTGTTCAGACTTTTGGCTGAATTCAGACTTTTTATGTCGTCCTGGTGAAGAAAATCAGACAATAATTTTTTCCACAAATAAAGAAATCCTGCTCATTGGTCTACTTCTCAAGAGCTTTGGATACTGTTTCCAAAAGCTTCTTTGAATCTATAACCCCAGGGGTTACCAAAGGGTAGAAATGGCATCTTTGAATTTGTATCCAAGTTTCAGACTTTTTCGTAATCATTACTAATGACTCTCACCCCTGCCTGTGATTAAATCTTTTTACCACTGTTTTCCACCAAACCTTGTGCACAGAATATCAAAGAAGTTTTAATTGAAAGCTAAAGATATGTAATAAAAACTCTTCCCAAAACAATTTTTCACTTCTCATCTCTAGCTCCAAGCCTCTTATTCACCCTTTTCTTGGGGTTGAGGATAAAGAAGGTAAAATATAATCACCAATACATTAATTTAAATTTGTTGTTTCAGGTTGAGGGATTGTCTGAGGGCATTATAGTATCAAGGATCATCGAGGACGGACCAGCAGACAAGTCTCAGCTGAGGTTACACGACCGCGTCATTAAGGTAAGAAATAAGACGCTGACAAACTCTGCTCATTCAGTGCTTTACAATTTTCATTCATTTTCGTTACCTTTCGTCTTAACTGTCTTGAGTTGTAGGTTGTTCAGTTTTGCAACTAAGTGTTTTTCTAATTGGCAGGTTTATGTATAGTGAAAGGAACAATCTAAAACAAAATATGGACAAAATGATAACGACCTGAAAAAGGTTACCAGCCGATCTACCGTGTTAGGTGTAAATTTTTTGACTGATATCCTGCTCATTTCTGCTAAGCAGGAAATTGTTGAGTGATTTTACTTTTCTGCTTAAGCAGCTCTATGAAATTAGGCCATGGTCTTATTGGGGGGGGGGGAGGGGGAGGAATGTACCCTTATAAATCCTTGTTCGAAAATATCCCTTTCTGAGCAGAGTCACCCAATGTGTAAAAACAAACAAAGGGCTCGAATTATGCATGCATCTGTATCACAGCCCAAACAAAAGAGGGTAAGTTTACGCTATCAAGTTCATATCACTCACTCTGCATTTAGCGCTGATTAAAAGCTCCCTATTCATACAGCAGTGTAGAGCAATAAATGACCCAATATAACTAGACTGCGGCCTCACTGGGCCCTGGCCCTTAATGCAAGATCATGTTGAGGGGGAAACCCAGGAAAGTGCAGGGGTGGTGACATACGAGTCCTCACAGTGAGCCATGCGCTAATTGAAGGTTTGCTTGACAGAGGCCCATGGCTTAAAGGCACTGGACACTATTGGTAGTAACTCAAAATTTAATTATTAGCATAAAAACTTGTTTGGTAATGAGCAATGGAGAGCTGTTGATAGTATAGTATAAAACATTGTGAGAAACGGCTCCCTCTAAAGTAACAGTTTTCGAGAAAGAGGTAATTTCTCACTCAAATATTAAAACACTTCAGGCCTGAAGCCATTTATAGGCATCTGAGAGCACACAAAATTCTCGCAACTTCGTGGACCAACTGAGTCCAACTGTTCACAGGTTTGTTATTTTATGCATAAAAAAAATGTTGGGATACACCAAGTGAGAAGACTGGTTTTTGATGATTTTAACCAAAGGGTGTCCAGTGCCTTTAACGCCAACAGGAAGTTGTTTGCAAACGGGGCCATTTGGGCCAATTGACTTGAATTTGGATCTGTCACGATGGACTGGCCCCAATAAAATTAATGGGAATATATGTCGATTGACGGTTCAAAAGAGTCAAGGCAGAATTATTTAGTAGTATTTGTACTGGTCTTTTTTCATAAATTGCTATGGGTTCAGGTCTGTATGCTTCAGTTTTGAAAGGGCAAGGGCACCCAAGTCATTTTCTCCTTGGTAATAAAGGGCACCCCATTTATGAGGAAATTGGTAATTTCTACTGGAGCATTTCAAGGGCATTGAGGCAATGACCAGGGGGCATAGAGGCAATGGACCGATCCGGTCTGTCAATCAAACTGTGCGCGTTCACCCATTTTGACCAATCACAGCAATGATTGTGGTCGGACAAACTCGGTCATGCGTGCGCGTATATTTGGCACGGGTGGCAGAATCGTGCGGAATGTCATTGGGAGTGCTTGTGCACGTGTCTTGCCCACGTGCGCGGTGGGCGGAGCTTAGTGGAAAGCCGGAACGGTCCACTGCCTTTGTTGCCTTCTTGAAGTATCAGGCCTGGATTTTTTATGGAATAAGTGTGAGATACTTCCATGCTCGTTTGTAACATTATTCTGTACAAACAAGTATTTACATGTAGGCAAAAATGTACTTTCTTACACTCTCTTACAAAGCAGCTTTTTGTCTTTATCATTGAAAACATTGTAAGATCTGCCCACCCGTGTTTGGATAAAAATAACAATACTAAGGTATTTTAATGTCTATAGCCCACATATCTACCAACAAGATACTCAATGTGCCTAGTATATAAATACAGAAAGATTATTGAAGTTATGAATTCTGAGACCCAATTGTGTAGCACCTCCTAAGGGTTTACAAGATGTTGTAGTGTATTATTTATTATTCAGTGCCTGTATGCTAATATGCCCTAACAATTAACACCAAGGCAGACGAGATCCCTAAAGCTGTATTCACATCACACTCGGGAAACCATCGCTTTCCCAAAGACCGCTTTCTCAAAGACTGGAATAACCTTACCCCTTGGGTCAACCTCCTGTTCCTTTGTCCACTCCTTGAAATTGTAGACTCTGCAAACCATTAATCCCTTCCATGCTTTAAAAAATGCCCAACATCATTATGAATATATGTATGCTGTGTTGGTAGTACTGTGTGCTTTGGCATTACCCTTAGGTTAAGAAGGGGGTATCCGGAGTTTTGTTTTTTTCCCTGCACTCAAATTATTTCAAGAAAATTATTTTTAAGAATTTCTCTTTTTACTATACTAAACTCACGAGATTTGGTGATGAAAATGTATTTATAATTAGTATTTTAAAAATGTATGTTATTTATATTTTGTATTGTTATTAGACTATTTTTTTTTTTTTTTGGGGGGGGGGGAGGGGAACTTTGAGTACAGTGGCAGCCCTAAATTATTGGTTCATTGAGCTGTAATTATTACCGAGACAACTGATTTGCCAAGCAACACTTGGTAGAGAGCAGTCATAAAACAGTTGCTATCACGTGGTATTCAGGTTTGGTAACCAGTTTTACTTTACATAAACAATCCTTACTTGTGCTTAGCAAATCAGAGAGTTTTGGTCCCCCCTTTTGTTAGGTGTGTGTTTACAGTGTTGATTCAGTTGAACAAAAAATTGCATGTCATTGTCATTTCATCTTCGGCCTTGAATCCATGCTGTCACAGTGCCACTTCCATTTCAGACACTTTTCTTGGAAAAGTTCTTTGACAGCGATACTGTTTCAGTCACTTCCAAAAAGTGTGAAAGAGAAGTCCAGTTTGTGTGTAATTGGATTGGTTTAGAAAGAAGGGTAAAGACCATTGCTTGTATAAACAAGCCCGGCTAGTAAGTGTAATGGAAGCTTTTTATTTAAACCATGGATAAGGAAACAAACAGTTCTTATTGGTAAATAATGGCTGTGTTTGTGAGAGAGGGAGCGAGGTTAAAAAACCAGCATTATTTATTGTCCGGGTTGTTATGCTGCGAGAATTGTGCTCCACCGAAGAAAACAACTTAAGTCACTTTCTGTTAGCTCAGTAATTTCATCCCACAGTGGGCAGGGTCGCCGTCCAGGACCCAGTATTTTTCAGAGGGGGGTTACGTAGGTGATGTACCCCTGTGGCAAAATTCCCCCTGTACAAACATTACCCAGAGGGTGTCCCGAGTATTTTTCTTTAACACACTGGGGTCTTTTTTTATGGACTGGTGTGTGTGTGTGTGGAGATCACAGAGCAGCGGGGTGAGAGAGGAGTTGGGCAGTTAAGCCTCTTGCGGCACCTTGAGAGGATTGTGAGAGCTTTCCTCGCCATGCCAGCGCTCTGTCACCTCCATGTCAAGTGCTTGTTCCCCCTGTCTTTGAAGTCAGCTGTACCTGCCGACAGCAAACTACAATTGTTTATATTGGACAGTTGGTAAATTGAGGCTGATTGGTGTCGAGATCCAGAGATCCCCCCTTCTCTCTTCTCTCTTTTCAGTCTGATACTTGTTTTGTAGTTTGTGTTTGGTTGGCGGTTGTTGATAAATGCTCTCATCACTTAACTGGTGAAAATGGTGGAACATGTTGTGCCCTTATTTTTCAAAGCTCAAACCGGGATCGTTAAATGATGCTTTATTCTGGACTGTGTGAGAATTTTGTTCAATATGTGTCTCATGTGTATACCCATCTGTCGGGTTCACCATGGGTTTACTGTTTTCAAGCAAAGTTGTGCCATCGAAGATACTTTATAATCAAATGACTTTTTAGTTGACGAAGAGCTTCAATCTGAAGTAGACAATTCTTAGATACTGGCTTTTTTTTCTGAGAATGTCTTTCATTGATTTTGGTTAGTCAAAACCCTGTGAGTAATTTGCTTCTCCACATACTACTTTGGAGCATGCCATACATGCTTAAAAACCTCTTCTGTCGTTACAGCATGTTTCCTAATCTCTTATGATTTCCTCTTGTGTTTCTGTATCTGAGTGAAATCAGTTACTATTAACACCCTTCCAGTTGAACGGAATCCCAAGAAAAAAAGGTTACTCCACAGTGTACATGTACGTCATTTCATTGGATGGGAATTAGTCATCAGTCGTTAGGGAGCCATTCAGGGTGTTCATTTTGGCATGCCCATCGCCCAAAGCGTTTGAATACCTGGCCAGGAATTGAACCTGAAGTCTTACAATGGGGCTGGAGTTGTTCTCTGAACAGGTAGCTTAGTGCAATAATTAACACACAATAGTGCTTCCTGTTTAATGGTAGTGTACAATGAGATGGCTTACAAGTCTACAGGCCAGTCATCACACCCAGGCGAAATAACGTGTACATTACGCGCCCATTCTGTTGTCGCTCTTGTTATTATTTCATTTCCCAAAACCTTTTCAAGTTTAGGGTCAAGGGAGTAATTTTATTTTGTTAATAGAAATACCCGCTGAGCTCTATTTGTAGGCTACTCATGCTATCAATAATTTGAAGGTATTTTGATTCAATGTAAAAATTTAAAAGTGGTGTTTTTTCCCCCATCAGTGTCATTCCTTATTGGTATAAGACATGCTTGATCTTCTTATTTTTCACAGATTCTCCGGAGTTTGGAATGCCCTTCCAAATAAGTCGGGGGCCCACATGTGTTTTCCCACTGATTACTGCACCCTCAATGCACTTTAACTCAGGAAGTACATTTCCACTTCAGTTTTTCTTGTACTATATTTGAAAAGTCCTCTACACCTGTGAAAATACTTCTTTAAGAAACATACCCCCATACATTAGTACATCACTGTGGGGCTGTAATATCCAGATGTTGTATGAAAACAAGCCATGATAAGTATATCATGGTGATATTTCACACGTAGGGCTTTTTTGCTCGCCGTGTTTGTTTTGCTGGCGGAACACACCAAAAGTTCTCCGCTAATCCTACTTGAATGGGGAGAGAAAATCCCTCACACTTGACCAGGCTTGAAAAGTCACTGGAAAAAAAGAAAAGAAGAAAAAAAAAGTATTTTGTGGAAGTGCAACGGTGGCTTGAACAGGGGAACTCTTATTTCGTTCTTTTTCTGGAGCTGCTCGATGAAAAATTGTAAACCCTATTTAGTTGAACATGTTAGTGCTTGAGGGGCTGATAAAATGTATCAGTTTTTCAGAGGGTTACATTAGAATCTGATTACTGGGTTCTGAGATGTGGCGAGGTGACAAGGTTTTATTACCCAACAAGATTTTTGTTGTCGAATTAAGTGTGGTTGTAACTGCGACTGCTCATTAAGTACAATGCTTTGAGTTTGCTTCGATTCAACAACTGGAAAAATACTCCAAAAGAGTGTCTGGGTCATGGTGTGTTTTTTTTTTGGAGTAATGCTTGTATAAATTGATTGATGAATTATTTGATTGCTTCTGTGAATTTGGTGTTTTGTTTATAAACAGTAATTTCAAAGACCGTCTTTTTTTTCATAGATATTTTCCTTTAATGATAAATAAATTCTACTTCACTTTTTTATTATTCACTAATCTTACTATATTAAGAACGCTGCTATGTCTTAGAAATCTCGTGGGTTTGTTGGGAACATTCTTTTGGAACAAATTAAAAAACCCAGATTTGACCTTAGTGCACAGACTGCTTCTTATGTTTGAGTACATGTGTAGTCATATATTGCACAACATCTCCCGAACAATGCGATAAATCGACTCCGTAGTAGTAGAATATAGAAAGACAGTTCTCTAAAGAACAAACTCTACCCGGCAAGTAGATACACACATGGTGTTACCGCAAACCAAACATATATATATATCTGAAAATTTAACTGGTTAATTTACAGCAAATGGACAAAGAAGCAACGATGGGCAGTGAAGTAATTAATCGAGCAATCAGGTGATAAATGAGTATTCTTTAGACAGATTGGAACCCAAAATGACATACCCATGATAGTAATTTATCACTTCATTCCCACAGTTTCTCTTAAATGTGCTCCTTTATACAAATTTTAGGACTCGATACGCCACAATTAGACGATATCATTTTCATAATCTCCAGTTAGAAACATGAAGCGGGTTGAGAAATTTAGTGAGAACGGAAAGGCATCGGGGGAAAAGCTTTTAAGTGGTTGAGGTAAAGCGTTCTGCTAATACTAGTACTGAAGTGCAAGGTGTATTAACGAATTGTAGTCGACTTGAGTTGCAAACCCCTTAGGGAACAGGTTGGGTACATAGCGAAGGTGGCATGGTTAAGTGTTGTACTTTTTTTATATTTTAGTGTGCTTCCAAAAAACATCTCACAGCGCGCTGAGCATTGATGTAAATGTAGTTGTACTTGAATTTGTTTGTTTGTTGTGGAGAGCGCTCCTTTGTCCGTGTGTGGTTGTTTGATGTTTTACAATAGAAAATTATCAAGACACTTAAAAAAAAACTATTTTTCCAGAAACTAACTATTTTATTTTGAAATTAAAACCTTCAAACTTTCAGCAGAAATTTAGATTCCCATCAAGAGGTATCAATATCTTTGAAGATTACAGAGGATTTGAAATTTTATATATAATCTTGATTTTTTCACATTTTGCCTGTGACGTTTTCTGGATTGCTAAGTCTAGCCACAGTCTCTATGTTTCTTATGCCCTGTTGTAGCATTGATGTCAATACTACATTCATCTCAGTTACCGGAAACCAAAATGTACGCTAAAGCAGAAAAGTAAACCTGATATCCTGATTGGTTAATCATCATCAATTATTATTACCCAACCCATATTCAAATCCCTAGACCCCGCTGTCGACACTGGGGAAAGTATAGCCTTTTTCCCCTTCCCTGTCCATGGTTGCTGCAAAGCTACATGACACAGTGTCTCTCTTTTCCATTAGGCTCCAATTTCATAGAGCTGCTTTAAAAGCAGAAACAAAACTGCTTAGGAAATCCCTGCTTAGCAATAATGAGCAGGATACCAGTCACAAATTGTACATTTGACCTGGTATTTTGGCTGGTAACCATTATTCTGTTTAGCATAAGTTTGTTTTCCTTAGCCTGTATTTTAAAAGCAGCGCTATGAAATTGTGCACTGGCGGAGCACCACTGGCAATGGTCTCAATCTACATAGCTCAGCGTGATTGTGTTACAAGGCTTTTGAACCTGCCTTTTCAGAAAAGGTGTTTCTGGGTTCCCTAGCCCGTGGGCGAATCAGCACCTGCCGAGCTTGGGAGTGGGTTTGGCTGTTGACATTTTGACAAGTCTGGCTGGATGGAAATATTAGATATCATTTTTTATTATATATAATTTCTTATTGATGAAGGTTATAAGAATTGTCTCAGAGGTCCTGTTTGATTTGATGCAGCATATAGTGCCTGTAAAAAGCTGGATGCGTTTTGATCCATTTTATTTTAAGGTGGTCTGGCCATTACGACGAAGTCTGAATCATGTTTAATGTTTTTTTGTTGTACCATAGCTCGTTATCCTGGGTGGCTGACTCGTATATTTAAAAAAATAAACGGTAGTAGTACTAGTAGCCAAAGAAAACAGTTGAACTGTGTTTTAACAAATAATTTACAACTCTTCCTGATAAAACGCAAACAATTATATAGGAGAGAGCAGAGTTTGATCGTTGATGGAGACGGAGGGCACTTGATGTGAACGATAACTGTCTGGAGCACTCAGGTCTGGAGGTAGTGACAATGAGAGAGGAAAAACGTCAACTCTCATCATTCTGCGGACAAAACACCGTCTTATAAAAATATCATGACTGAATGGTCTCCCCAAACCAGTCAGTCAGTCGTCAACGCTCCGTCTTAGCCGTGCATTAATTAAATTTCACCTACTCAGCCTCGAACGACTGCTTAGTGTAATTTCATTTTTTATTCTTTTTCCCAAAATTAATTATCAACTGATGATTTGTAAAAAGAGAGAGAGAGAGAGAGTTTCATGCGAGATATTTTATTGAAGGGTTTGGTTTGACGCCACTCTCATTGACACCGCAGGATGTTTGATTTATTCTCGGTGGCCCCGTGCCCCAATTTGAGTTTGTCTTGACATTGGCTGAGGCCTTTTTATTGGTAATGAGTGATAACCTAACAAGTGGGTCTTTTAGTTGATTGAATATCCTGAGATACTCCTGTTTATTTTACCTTTTTTTTTGTACGAGTAATATCTTCATGTCCCATAAAAGCTACTCTTGAAGTTACTCTTTGACTTGGCAGTGGATAAAAATCATCATTTCTATTAAATTCAGTGTACAATATAAAAATATTGGATGCATTTGAGTGCATTGTTGTAGAATATATAATCACGAGGTAAAATCTGAACTATTTCATATCAAGAGGTGAAGCCGAGTGAAACGAAAAAGCCCGATTTTACTTCTTGATTATATTCTGCAACAATGTATTTAAAATACATCCAATATTTGTTTTGTATAACAGGCATGCAACTCCTCTCTTTTTTTAATCTCGGTTTTACCATTCAAAAATGCCTGTGTGCCCTTGCCCTTTCAAAAAACGAAGCATACTGGCCTGTATAATTATATCAAACTATCCCACCCATCCCCGCCGCCCAACACTCCTAACCCATTTTGTATCAATACAAAGTGGTAGGATGCTTTGTACTGGTTTGAGTTGATAAATTATATGGATGAGTGCTATGGTTCTCTATTGTGGTGTCGGATAATGTCTGCTAAACTCACTATGTAATGTAGTAGAAGCCACATATCAAGTGCATGGACAAGTGCACACTGTAGTTAATGATCAAACCAGGTCTCCATCACTACAGAAAGAAACAATTGAATTATTCAAAGGTGGGGTGATAACCAGTCAAATAATTTGGTCTGCAATATTGCTGATATTATACATAGGCCTATGTTCTACTGCTTAAAATTGATTGCAAAAACAATAATGACAATCTTTTAATAATTTTACTCTATAATAACTAAAAAAGTTACATATGCGACCTAGCATATTGGGTTCTGGACTAACTTAGCTCATTTTTTTGTGCAAGAAGGACTTTTTGTGTCACTGTCATCATTGTTTGGTATTTTGGTCTGCCCTCAAAATTTGTCTGTTATTTGAATTCTTAAATTGAAAAATTATTGTTGCCCGTCAAGTTTTGTCTGATTTTCTCTTATATTATTGTAATGAATCCAGCGCAGCATTGACTGATCCTAGTCTATGACCGCAGGTGTATTGTGTATTCAATATGAAGAAATGTCAATATTGACCCAATCGTGAGCCTCCATGTAAGAGCGCAACCTCAAAGGCACCGAAAAGTACAGGGGTCACAGTGTATGGGTCACTGCCCTGATCCTATCCGAAGATAAGTTTTGATTTGATTTTGGAGGTCTTACTGATGAAAGGTTGCGCTCGTCCAAGTCCAAAAGTCATTTTTGTGTGTTCTATGATGGGGTGCTTCACTGGCCAGTCAGAGTCATATGTTAAGGAACATTTTGCAAACAATCAAACTCCAGAAAGATGGGTATAGGGTTTTGAAAAGGTGGCTTGGGGGTCGGTCAGGGGTGGGCAGTAAGCTCCAAATTGATGATAAGGAGGAAGGCTTAATGGGTTTTTAATGTGTTAAGAGTGCGATAAAGTGAAGTGGTTGATTGTTATACATGTATATGGGAAGAGCCTGCAAAATTTGATTACAGTTATATAGTGGGAACATGTTATGTGAACAAAAACCCTCTGTGGCCATTGCAGGTCATTAGGTAGGAGGTTTCATAGCACCCTGTTTGATTTATAATTTCGAGAATTGTTATGGTTAAGAAGATGTACATAGTTTCCCTTTTGGGATGGAGTCATTTTCTTCATTTGAGCGTGAATTGAGGAAAGGTTTGAGAACGCTTGTCTGCAGTGAAGCCCGTTGAGCCCAAGTCAAACAGTATGGCAGTTAAACTTGAGATGTTGCACCTTAGAGCTTGTTTCGTCGTGTTTTTTGGCACTTTATGAATAACGTAATGATTTTTAAGGAACAGAATGGGGCAGAGAGTAATACCAAATACAAGGAAATAACATTTTATTTTGAAGAATTTTTTCAAGACAAGAAACATTCCCCCAACGAGAATCTCACATCCTAACCTTGAATACTGGCACACATTGTATGTGTACTCAAGACTCTTACCTAAGGTGTGTACAACTTTCACTAAGCATGCGTGAGTTTGTGTAAATTTGTGCACATTTATACATCTATTTGCCGTTCTTATTGTATAAACTGAAATGTCCTCGTAAGATTGTTCCTGTTTATCCCGAGTGACCTTTGCTACTACAGTCTATACATGACCCATAGGACTACCATCCCTTTAAATGCCCCCCAATTCACATTGTGTACCAACCAGACCCCACATGAAAGCCTGTGTACAGTACACATATAATTATTTTCTTCAAGTTGTTTATCTTTGGTGCTGGTCAAGTGGACAAACAGGTTTAGGTCCACTTCATCCAGTCCCAGGAAGACTGTGACTTAATTCTTTGTCTGGACATCAGTTGTGGGGGAAGTACTTAGTGTAGGGTCTATTCAGAAAAAGAAGGTTTCTCTTGTATGGAGGGCTACTAGACACAGTGTACTGCAACATGGAGGGTAGATTGAACATGTGCATTGAAATAATTGAAGACAAGAATTTACCTACCATAGTAGGGCAACATGTTCCCCTAATCTCCGGTTTCTGTGTAAGAGAGATGTCTCAACATTTGAGAGTTTACTCACAAGTAAAAACAATATTAATTTTAGCTTTTACCCATACGCCAGTACTTTCCCGAGTCCTATGAAAAATATCACAGGCATGTTACTCGGGTGGGAATCGAACCCACGACCCTTGCGATTCTAGAGCAGTGTCTTACCAACTAGACTACTGAGATTGCCTGGTATTAAGCTAGAGGCAGTTCGAATCCTCTGTAAAAACAAACGCAACTTTCCCAAAGCCAAAGTTTTGAACCTTGTTCCCAGTGGAAGCTTATTAGACCAATTGTACAAACTAATTTGAAAAAAGTAAAAGTAAGTCTTATTTGGAAGCTTTAAAGTTAACAAGATCTAGTCGAAGTGTTGAACATCTCACGAAAGAAGTTTTTCAGCCGAGTGAAAAAATCCACTTAAATATTACTTGGTAGTTTAGGACATGTCTTGAGTTCAAGAAAAGCTTCTTGAAAAGAGACTTCTGAACCCAACAAAGTCCTTTTTCCTCTCTATCACCAGATTGTTTCTTATGTCGAATGTGGTCGCTATCTTGCAGGAGGTTGTTATAACAAGGTTTCGTTTTCGTAGTAAAAGGTGTGTCATCCTGGAATGTTAATTGCATTTACCTGTGGTGTAGGGCCTTACCTGTTTATCTTATGCCACTCCTGGGAAAAAAAAAGAAGCCCCCACAAACCATAGTCCTTCCAACCACAGGAGTGAACAGTGGGGTGAATGGTAAAGGAGAATAGACCATGTACACAAAAAGGTCTGGACTTACAAGGGAAAGTGTAATCACTTAAAAATTTTGATTCATTCTCCTTTCTAAGAATGATTCCTGACCCACTACAAAAAAGACACATTCAGTTCACATTCATGGTTAAAGAAAGAAACATTACAGAATTAGTAGGATTTAAAACTTTGCATGGTGGAAATAAGATATAGAAGAGTTTGCGGTAACAACATGTAATGACTATCTCTAAATGAGTTGGGGTGGTTCTGAAAAGAACCGTTGGTTAACTCGACGTTTCGATCAGTCTGCTCTGATCGTCTTCTGGAGAATGCTGGACTCTGATGCTGCATGCTGCTTAAGTACTGGGCGGCGGATTAGCTTGGTGATACCGCAAACTCTTCTATATATTACAGAATTAGTATTAAAAAAATTACATGAAACTTACATGGTCCGATGATGATAGTAGAAAACATCCCTTGAAATATATTTGTCTGAAATGTCATATTTGATGAGAATTAAATAAAACTAATTTCCAGGTTGGAGTTGATCACTCAGTGAGCGTTTTATTCATTTTCTTTTTGAATCAATGTCATGCAATTTTCCCCGCTATTTTCATGTGACCTAGATGACTGATTGGTCTCAAACTTCTACAGGTTTGTCAGTTTATGCATATGATGGATTACATAAAGTGCTTCCACTGCCAGCAACGATTGTGTTAGCAAAAACCAATTCAGTAAAATGTTCCTTTAAAACAAAAAGAATTGTGAGGGAAATTCTTGAATAAAATCTCTCACCACCTTCACTTTAAACGTTTTTTTGGAACTGTACCACTTTCAATGCAAATATTTTCTTTAGAGAAAAGAACATGGACCGATTATTGATGCGATGACTGGTAAGGCATTATGGAATGTGTATACTGCTGTGTCCAGCATGCCACAGGCATTTGTGTACAACTTAGCCTGGATTAGTTTCAATCGTTCAACGTTACATCACCAGAGCTGCCAACTTTTCCTGATTCTGCAGAAAGTTCCCTGTAACTAAACCAATCTTTCCACGTTCTGATGAACAATTAACTTGAAAAACTCCGATTATGGAGACCTCTTCCCTATTACTTTCCCTGATTGCAAGATGTTGGTAGCTCTGCATCACTCCTAAAGAGATACATAAGTGGCTCGGTGTTCTTCAACAATGGATCAAGATTATTTTTGGCCTGTGTGCTTCGTGTTTTTTGTAAGGGCAAGGGCACCAAGGCATTTGTCTCATAAGTGATAAAGGGCACCCTACATGTATGAGGAAATTTTAAACTTCTACTGGATCATTTCAAGGGCACTGAGGCAAAGCCCAGGGGGCATGGAGGCAATTGCCTTCGGAAATGGCATTTCCAAAACAGAAACAAAATTCCCAGGATTGCTTATCAACATTGGTTCTCTCTTTTCAAACTTTTCAAAGTTTGCTTTTTGAGACTTGAACTTTTTTGTTTTAAAAGCTTTAAAATTAAAAGCCTAGAGTGACTTTAAAAACAAACTGTTGAAGTTGGAAAGGGTTCATGGGGTGTAGGAATAAGAAATCCAAATAGTGCACCTCCCGCCTTTTAAGTGTTTCAAACAAGATGACAGGTAAGTATGTCAAATCATCAATAATGGTCTCATCATGCCATCTGGGTGGGCTGATTCCAGCAGCATGTACCAGCAATTAGTCCCAGGTCTCTTAGTGTGAAAATATTCAAGAATGCACCTAATGGGTGTCCGCTTTACGAGAAAATAATTCTATATGGAAAGGGGTGTCCAGCCGGTTTATTGCAATCGAGAAGGTTAAATAAACGCTGTCTCTCTCTGAAATGCCTTTTGTTCTGTTTTCGCAGGCGCTGCCCGATAATTCGGTGCGTATTTTTGTTTGTGATTTTAACAGGTGTAATAGGTTGTGATGGTTCGGTCTCCTCTCTTATCAAAGGTGGGAATCTGTCTTTCTTTTTTTATCAGGAGAGGTCGTTGACATCCATTGCTAGGGACAGATATAGTATTGACTTTTAGACTAGTGGCTTTAGAAAAGACAGTGATCGGGTTGTTTTCTATGGTCGCATGTACATGATGCAGGATTGTATGCTTTGTTTTTGAACCTGGGACAGCTTGAAGCTTGTGATTTCTTGGGTCTGGAAGAATTAATGGCAACCAAACATTGAGGGGGGTCTATGCATTTATATTTCATACAAAAAATTATTCAAGCAGTATCTGAGGAAAGACGGTTCCTTCCTGCAGGCAAGAGCCCAATTTCATAGCGCTGCTTAACGGTAAGCAAATTTGCGTGCTTACTGTAGCAGAAGCATTTGCTTAAGCCTAAGCGTATTTCACAGGTTAGCAGAAAAATTGGGCGGACATATTGCAAGTTCACCGTGGATTTGCATTGTGGCGTCATTTATTTTTGTGCGGTAAGTAAGCACCGGAAGGTTAGCTTGCCTTTTTCGTGTGCTTACGGTTAGCAGCGCTATGAAATAGAAATCGCACAGTAAGCAGCGCTATGAAATTGGGCCCAGTATGCTTTGTTTTTGAAAGGGTAAGGGCACCAAGGCATTTTATCCTTGTAATTGTAAATTCAAGGGGCTCCAGGGGGCATGGGGGCAATCCACTTTGTTGCCTTCATGAAGTACCTGTACACGTGAGAGTTTTTAAACAATTTTTATTCTGGTTTGGGGCAGGTGTGATTTTCCTACTATTTGAATATGATTTTTTTTAAATCTATTTTTGTTTGTCACATAAAAATATGTACAACCAGTATTAATCAAAAGCTGTATCCTGTATGTCAGTCCTTCATGTACTTGACAAGATTTTATAATATTTTTCAAGTGTCAAATATCATGCCTTCCAAGTATAAGTGTGTGAGTACCTTCACTTTGTAAATGGCCATTTGTTTAGAATGAGTTTATGGAACAAAGACTTATTTGTCTTTAGTTCGTACCATAATTATGCGTTGATAAGGTTTAATTTGTACAGAGCATTACATCTTTGTACATTTTTAATTAAACCAATTGTGTATTAAAACCAAATGTTTGATTTTTTCCCCAAATCATTTGGAGAGGAAATTTATGAAAAAGAAAAAGCAAAACAATGCAATGTGGTAGACAAATCTGAATATCTCTCAACAAACATTCAGTGTGGAAAATTCATTGTGAGCAGCTTTTTTTATATATTCCAAAACCGTGCACATTTTTCAGCATTAGTGAAATCAACATCAATTCCAGGGCAAGCTTCTCAAGGGAGGGCGAGGCGGTGGAATACTGACAGCCGCCCTCCAGCCAGTATTGACCGGGCCTCGATTATGACTCAACCTTTGCGGGGATTCCAAAAGGCAACTCCAAATGATTCACGCCTGATGATAAGGAATACCCAGAGTCTTTCTCTCCCCCCCGTGGGGTCCGTTTCTCTCTCGGCTTCGGCTTTGTGTTCTCCGCCCTCCGCCCCGACTTTTATCCTGAGGGGACCCGTTGCACATCTAAAGAGACATTTAACACTCCCAAAATTGTTCGGTATCGTCATTATTATACCGGTATTACAATTGTTGGCGGTACAGGGTGATAAAATAAGAAGGAAGTGTGTGAAAGAGTAGACCAGACGCGGTGAGGACCGGTTTTTAATTTTATTACGCTAACTGTATCCCAATTGACAAGTCAAATTACTGAGGCTCCCTCAAATTAAATGAGTTGCAGTTAATTTGATTTGAAACATTTTGATGTATTTTAATGAAGACTGTGTGCCATGTCCCCAAAGAAATCATCGAGAATACACATCGGTAAAAGAAAATACATGGAACGTTAGTGTGCTGAAAACTACTATATAATTACTACCTTAAGTTTCTAACACAAAAAAACAATGTCCACAGATTTACATTAAACTTACACAGTTTGAAGATAATGATAGTAGAAAGCTTCCCTTGAAATATTATATCTAAGGTGCTGTAGGTTTTGAGAAATGAGTTAAACAATGTCACAAGGTTTTTACATGCTAAAATAATTTTTGTCTCACTGAGACAAAAATTATTTTGTGACTGGTTTTACTCATTTCTTAAAAATTACATCACCCTGTATGTGTAATGTAAATCTGTGGACATTTTGAAATAGTACCCAAATCCTTTGAGTTTCAGATTCACCAAGCCAGCCTGTAGATAATTTACATACAAGAACCAGGCTGGACTAGTAGCCTACTTCACCTGGTATTATTTCACCCAAATTTTCTTGTTTATTTTTCACCTCTTACATACATTTATTCATTTCTTCCTCGCCTGCCCTTTCACCGAAACTCTTGTGTCAAATTTTCTACCACGGACACGTTTGGCTACTCCATTTGCGTTGTAATACACAGAATAATTACAATCAAGAGTATTCAGGTTTGCAGGGGCAACCCCCCTTCTCTCTTCATCAAGTTGTACGCGCGTCTGGCCTGACACTCGTCACTGAGATAAATTGAATGAAAAGGGAAAAATCAATAACTTTACTGAGATGTGATTGAGACGTTCCAAGATTTTGTTGCCTGGAGGTTGCAGACTTTAGGACTGAAATTTCCTGAAGCTGAGATCTGCTGTTTTGTCTCCTTTAAAAATTCTTCTTTTTATTTTGAATTATTATTTATAAAAATAAAATAAAAAATAGTTGAAGACAACTTCATTGAGGCCTCCCAGTGGAAAAACTGTCGGTGTGCTGGCAGAGATTTTGTCAAGTTTTCACATCATGGTGTGGCATTAGTGTTCATGTGCATCTCTGATTATGTTAATTTTGTACAGCTACCTCTGGGATTTCTTCTTAGGATTGCGCTCGATTACAGGACTCCTCCCCCTTCTCCCAATATCTTGACTTAAATGAAGCTGCACACTTAGAATAATTAAAGAATAATTAAGGAATATTTGGCTGATGCCTAAATAATTTTGTGACTAGCAATAATATACTCTGAATGAGAAAGCATTCAGGTACCACATAATTGGCAAAATCCTGGAATGATTTCTGCCAGAATTGATGGAATTATTTTTAAAATCTGGTGTGGTATTCCATGTTGAACAAACAGGTTTACACTTTGTAGAAAGACGGAACACCCCAAATTAGCGAAAAAAGTGAGACCTTTGCTGCTTCGTCTTGCGAAAAGGTTGAGTTCACACAAAGTACATACATTTTGTGATCAGAGTTGGTCTGCACTTAACGCCATTCTTAACTCTTTTGAACAAAAGAGCCCTAATCCGATATCGATACAAAGGACAAGTTCAAAGGTGCCATGTTCTGGTGAGAAAACCAACAAAGGCGCCAAAGTTGAAACAGGAATTTTCTAAGGATGCGTTTGTTGTGTATTGCCTCTCTCTCCCCACTCTGGCGTTATAATCCACCAGGGGGATGCTGAAATCCAGTTTTCCGGATGAGTAGGACCATCGGTGGACGACTGGAGCGTCAAGTTTTTGATCGGAGTAGTAGTGCGAGGGGCGCTTGTGGGAGAGTCACAAGGTTGTGTCATTGCACTGTGTCCCATGGGTACCACCCACTGTTCATCGGCATTGTCTTCTTCATGCAGAATTGGCTGCAATTGGAGCGGTTGATTATTAGAGAGTGTGTATGAACTCTTGTTAGGGGCTGGGGCAAGTTGGTGTAGAGAGGTTTGGATCACTGGAGGTTGGATGGACTTCTTGTTACAGGCTTGATACTTCATGGAGGCAACAAGGGGATTGCCTCAAGGGTCAATGCCTTCGTGCCCTTAAAATGCTCCTATAGAAATTTACAATAACCTCACGTAGCCTAGTGCTCTTTACCAAGTATGAAAAGCCTTGGTGCCCTTGCCCTTTCTAAAAGGAAGCATACAGGCCTGTTGTTGCCCCATTTTGTTGTTTCTTCCGTAGGAATTGAGCATGTTCTAAACATGAGCAGGAAATTCTTGAGAAATAATTCTTTTTCATATAAGCTTCTTGTTAGTCTTTTGGCATTCTTTTATCCTTCCAGAAGAGTGGGACCCTGTTCCACAGTTTGAGCAATTGATCACAGAAAGGTGTCTGAACTTTAACCGCTGAAACACATTTTGCATGCAAAAAAAACCAACCAAATTGTGGCAGTACTGTCACAATTTTAATTACCCCAAACAAAGGTTTTCCCATTTCCATGCGGAGTTTAACCTTACTGAATGAATGGCGGAAAACTTAACACTATATACTTTATACTTGTAACAATAAGTTGGCCAGTTTCTATCATAAATGGGATTTCTTGTCTGTTTTTTTGCCAAGATTAATGTTCAAAATGTTAATTCTCTTTTAAAACGCAGTGTCTTGCTTTCTCTTCTTTCATATGTATATTGTAACCATTCGATGTATGATTTTGTGAAACCATTATCCCCGGGATAAAAAACAAAACAAAAAACATTAACATGTCATTTCTCCAGTAACTTTTCGTTACGTCCTTCTTTGGGCATGCGGCCAAAGCGCTTAGATAACTGAAGCATACAAAGAGTCAAAGACCTCTAGTCTTTAAAAATGGCAGCACATTTCTGTACACTGCAAACTAAATGGCTTAGCAGCTTCAGGCTATGATTTGAAAAACAAATCTCAACTCTATTTTGATTTCTTTTGTGTTAAAATATAACAACCAAAAAAACCCACATGAAAAAGCCTTTCCACTGTTACGATTCGTCATTCTCATGAATTATTCTCCATGATGTATCGCCGCAGACGTGGAGAGTGCAAAGATAACGAGTGACGATCGATAAAAAGAAAGGGAGGGAAAAAAAATCATCCATCCGCGAAACGGATGGAAGAAGACAAAACAAGTGATGGTTAATATTATTGTTCATCCCTCTCTGTCATTGCCAATTGCCCAAGGTTGAATTCACGCTTGTGTACACCCTGTCTTGTCATTTGTAGCAAAACACACACCTCTGTTGCACTCTGGACCTATGCAGCTTAAAACGTAGCGTTGATAGAACGTGTGCCTCCTCGATGGTTGTAGTGGGGTCCTCTGCGATAACAAGGCAACCCCTCGCTTTGATCCTGCCGACCCGCTGTTTGTCTGGGCAAAATGTGTGTGTTTGCCTGATAAAGCAGTGTTCGTTCATTCAAGAATAATGGGCAGGACATTGGCATCACAAGTTGAAACATGGACTGACTTAGCGGCAGGGCGGTCGGTAGACAACGGCGGGGGAGGGCGGGCGGGCAGGCGGCTGTTTTTGTACACAACAAATCTAACAGTAGCTTTTATGCAGGGGATGTTTAGTCAGGTGCTTAACGAATGCCACCACCTGCAATTTATTATCTGCAAATATTCATCCTTTCAAGAAACGGTGTTATTTTTATAAGCATTACGCGGAACTTTGTGATCAATATTATGCTGTGATGCAGAGTTAAATTTGTTGGCTGTTTATTTGTATAAAAAAAGAGCTTGAGTTTTCTCTCATCGGTGTTCAGGCGAAACCCTGGGTATTTTTTCAGAAATTACTGCAATGTTTTGATTTTTTTTTTATTATCAATACATTTTGGCTAATAGGTATGCTGTTTCAGCCTTTGGTGGGGATTGGATTTTATAAACTGTTCTAGTATAGATATTACTTATATGTCTGTGGTGAGGCTTACATCATGTTTTTAGTTTGACCACAGTCAAACAACATTATAAAGAGGTTCTGCTTATAAAGAGCAAATTCTTAAAGACACTGGACACTATTGGTAATTGTCTAAGACCAGTCTTCTCACTTGGTGTATCTCAACATTATGCATAAAATAACAAACCTGTGAACATTTGAGCTTGATTGGTCGGCGGAGTTGCGAGATAACTATGAAAGAAAAAACACCCTTGTCGCACGAAATTGTTTGCTTTCAGATGCTTGACTTCGAGACCTCAAATTCTAAATCTGAGGTCTCGAAATCAAAGTCGTGGAAAATTACTTCTTTCTCAAAAACCACGTCACTTCAGAGGGAGCCATTTCTCACAATGTTTTATACTATCAACCTCTCCCCATTACTCGCTACCAAATGAGGTTTTATGCTGATAATTATTTTGAGTAATTACCAATAGTGGCCACTGCCTTTAAGTCTTGAATCTCATTTTTGCTTTGTGTTTCTTTTATTTTGCTGTCCTCGGTCCTGGTATAAATAGGTAAATGTGCCAGTCCTATTCATGTACATTCATGAGTAGTTTTGACAAGCTCCCAAAGCAAAGACTTGGCCGTGGTTCTTCAATGGATAAAGAGTCTATGTGCACATGGACGTGTACTTTTGAAAATGGGGCAATCACATTAAAACAACATTTCATTTTAAGTCCATGCATGGTTACCAGCAATTGGTTCAATAACTAAATAACATCTCTTTAGGAAAGTGTGATATATAAACAAATTCAATTGATGAAATATTGAGAATAACCAAACTCTAGAAAGAACGCTATATCTGCCCTGCCTACCTGTGTTCCTACAGGGAGTCAAACCGACTGTGACAGCAAAATTAAATGAGTTTATTGAATTTGAAGAGAGAACGGAAAAAAAGTCCGCTGAGAAAAATTGATTCGCTGGACCATCAATTGAGCAGAAGTTGGTGGGCTTAGTCATTCCTTACCATCTTGTGAAATATAACAAAAGAAATTCACCAATCAATCAGCAGTTATAGAGGCTTGTCACATCACGCTCCATTGAACTTCCCATTATTTTGCACCGCTTCCGAACCCCTGCCCCAATGGGTTTCTCTCAGCGCGACTAATGCACGCATTTGTGGATGACTCCCTCTCTCACTCCACCCCCCCCTTTCTCACCCAAACACTCTGGTTCGATGCACAGGCAAATTGGACCCCATTCAAAAAGTGCATTTTTATGCTCAAGAACTTGCTTCACTTTGCCAGAAAGATTAGTGATTGGACTTGGATGTCAATATTAAGGGTGGGGTGTGCCCCTGTCCTAGAAAAAAAGAAAGTACAGTGGCTGTTTTTTTGGTTTGAATGGTTGAGCATGATCATCGCACTGGATGTCCTTCACTCTCTATAGGCTCCGTCTGCGTTTATTTTGTCTCCTTGTGACATGGTTTTAGAATTCTGTGAAATGGTGACCGTCTTGTTTGAAAAAGGTACACTTCTGCAGTAAAGGGTTTCTTTGTGCGAATGGTTGTAGTCAGTGAAAGACTGCTGTATAGGGCCTACTGTCTTTAAGTTTTAAAACCCCATCACGTCAAAAAGCATTTTCTTGTTACGTTTGTTTTAATTTTGTGATGCTGCTACTTATATTTCATTATAAGCGAATAAATTGAAATCAAATAAAAGCTTAGATACCTGTAGCACCCCCTTCTACAAAAAAAAAAAAATCAAATTAAAAACATTTTGAATGAAATTTTCAATATTTGTGTCAATTATAAAGTCCACACCTCGAATCGATTCACCAATTTATCTGGCATTCCAATGCAAGGCAGCAACCTCAACTGGGAGCTTTCACTTTTTTGGGGGGCCGTAGCAGTCTCTTTAAGAGACTACAATGAGAGACTATCAAGACGACATTAGTGACTTGCGTTTTGTGGTCAAAGAAGTCAATAATACCACTGAGCTTCCAGACATGTTGACACTTTATTTTCAACTTGTTTGTGGTCGGCGTCTCTATTTTTTTTTCAAGGGGCTTAAGTTTCTTGAGACTACTGGCCCAATTAATTTCTGGACATGGTTATTTCCCCCTTTGAGTTTTTTTCTTTCTCATTGGTGTCTGTCTTGCATTGTATTGACCAGGGCACAATTTCATAAAGCTTGTAAGCTCAAAAACTTGCTGAGCACAGAAAAGTATTGCTTAACAGAAATAGGATACCAGCCAAAATGCAATTAGGTTTACATTGTTGTGACTGGTAACCCCACTCAAATTTTGCGTTTCTCACAATGTTTTATACTATCAACAGCTCTCAATTGCTCATCACCAACTAAGTTTGTATGCAAACAACTATTTTGAGTAATCACCAATAGTGACCACTGCCTTTAAACACAGTTACATTTGATCATTTGTGAATGGAATGTTTTCTCCACTAGACATATGCCCCTTTCCCAATAACCAGGATTCTAGTAAAAGAAATGCATCCATGCCCTTGTTCTAAAGTGCTGTTCACACGACATCATTGCTTAATATTAGCATGTGGTAAAATGTAGCAATGTTTGACAAGATTCTGCAAGAAAACTTGGACAGTAGAAAAATGTGTTGTCCTTTCACACGTTGTGCATTTTGTAAAATTTTACAACCATGCTACAATTTAACAAGGGACCCTTGCTAAATTGATCTCATGTGAAAGGGGGTTTAATCATGGTATTATATACTCTCTATAGCTTGAGACCCTTGCTCTAGCATGTTTACCAAGATGTCAAGTACCCTGTTGTAGACCATAGAGAAAGGAGCAACTTTCCGGAGACAAAGGTCGTCTGGTTGAGAGAGTAACTGCTCGCAGACAGGCCTGGGGGTTGGGGGGGGGGGGGGGGTTACAGACAAAGTGGATTCTGGACAAATGTGTTTGAGATTGGATTTAGCCTTCCCTGAAATCCACTTGTTCTGTTGGCTTCTTATATGTATATATTGCTTACATAGCGATGGCAAGCATGCTGGCTTTTTACTTTATAGTGTATTTTATTATTGAGGGAGGGGACACGTGTGACTCAGATAGGAATAGTACACACTACCGCAGAGCAAGACACAACATTCCATTTTTAAGAGTGGACAAATTTAGTACTTGACCATCAGATTTGACAAGATGCCAGATTGTAAAAAGTTAAAACTTACTTCCGTGGGACAAGTCTATTTCTATATATAAATATATATAATGTTTTGATTACACATCCAATAAAATAGTAAAGTAACAGAAAAAACAAAAAATAAAAATAAATGTAAAACCTATTTCCTTGGGACAAATCTAGTTCTATTTTTAAATATTTTTTATATATGATTACACATCCAACAAATAAGCGCCAGTAAAAGGTGGAGAAAAAAATATGAGAAAAAATGTAAATTTTTTTTTTTAGATGGCTTTAATATCATGTGGAAGTTTGATTGGTAATCGTGTTTTTATCAAGGAAGCAATTTCATACTTAAAAAATGTATGTGCTTAGCAGCTCTATGAAATTGGGCCCTGATCACACCACGTTGAAAGCGAACTTAACATGTAGACTTAAACCATAACACGTGCACACTCACACTGCTTTCTATTGTTGCAATTTTTTGGCATTGCACATAGCTGCGGGACAATACAATAATAACTCGGTGCTAACTCTTGGAATTACTCTGACGTTATCTGACGCTAATATCATTATTTCCCCGGTGCCATTATTAACCGGGTGTGCATTCTGATGCTTATCTTTGAGTTTCTGGTGTTCAGTTTCTGTTAGTGTACACGGGTCCAGACGTTAACGTCAACCAATTCTTTAGCACCCCTCCTTCACCAGGCCTTATCTCGCCACCGATCAGGTCGAGGATAATTCACCAAAGCCAAACAAAATTACGTAGGACAGCCCTTATCGCATCATCGCTAAGCTAGGTGTTTTTTTTAGTCTTCACTGGTGACAAAATTCAATTTATTTTCTGTACGGTAGAGCTGATGTCTAGCCGCTACCCAATATCGTATGTAATTGAAATCGCATTTTGCTCATAATTCGGAAGCGTCATCGCATTATTTCGCTCAGAAGATTGATTTATGCAACTTTAACACTGTACGGTGAATGTGTAATATTTTTTTATGTAAACCTGAAAATGTTAACTAACTGGGGTGGGACTGACACTTTATACAGTGTACCACATGCCTAGAATTCAAATCCCTTTTTTAATAATGGCCTTTCCATCATGGAACAAAGGGGCACGCACCTTCCGGGAACAAAGGTGAACTAGGGCCAAGATAAGGGCAACCACAAAGCAAGGAGGCACTTGTGCTGGAGTTAAAGGCAGTGGACACTAATGGTAGTTGTCAAAGACTAGCCTTCACAGTTGGTGTATCTCAACATATGCATAAAATAACAAACCTGTGAAAATTTTAGCACAATCGGTCATCGAACTTGCGAGATAATAATGAAAGAAAAAACCACCCTTGTCACACGAAGTTGTGTGCGTTTAGATGGTTGATTTCAAGACCTCAAGTTCTAAATCTGCGGTCTCAAAATCAAATTCGTGGAAAATCACTTCTTTCTATGCCACTTCAGAGGGAGCCGTTTCTCACAATGTTTTATACCATCAACCTCTTCCCATTACTTGTCATCAAGAAAGATTTTATGCTAATAATTATTTTGAGTAATTACCAATAGTGTCCACTGCCTTTAATAAAGGCCTTTCCATCATGGAACAAAGGGGCATGCACCTTCAGGGAACAAAGGTGAACCAGGGCCAAGATAAGGGCAACCACAGAGCAAGGGGGCACTTGTGCTGGAGTTAAACCACCAACTGTGGATGGAGAATGATAAAACAATGTAAACAGTATCTGTCCATGCATCCTTACAATGACATCGCACACGGTTATCTTTTCTTCAGTGCCAGCAAGCCAGCAATTGCACTTTACATGTTAACAATAATGTACAGCGTAACCGTAGCGAACACAAAGATCATTATCCCGACACCTCCCCCTCCCTTGTCCTTCCTCAGACATCCCCCTCTCTTGTCTCATTCGCCTTCCACTCTTTCACTACATTGTAATCGCCAGATAACTTGGGACAGATTTCTTTTGTTTGCAGCCAAACCGCTGTGGCGTGCATCGGATCAGCAATCCATAATGCTTGACTGACCCCCCCCTGAATTTTAGCTCCAATAGATTGCTGGTTCGACAAGGTCTCTTGATGGATCACCAAGTTGAAGAGAGAAGGGGGGGGGGGCGGGGCGTAATAGGGTCCTTTACGACTGAACTGATCCCACATCTCAATGTTGGGAATGTCTCGTTCTTTGAGTTAGCGTGATACGCCTTTGATTTTTTAAGCCTGAGGGGCTTTGAGCGCAGGGTTAATATTAGTCATAGTCGTGATTTCATCTCGGCATTGTTGTATCATCACGAGGCGAGGCCTCTCCATGCCGTTTCGATTGGTAGTTGGTGTTTAGGGGTGGTTGTCTTAAAGACTACTTGGCTGGTTGTGGTAGTGCAGTGGCTTTTTGACTCCGGTTCTGAGATGCTTTAAGAACTTTAAGACATTATGAAATTGACTGACAGCTTGCACTTTTAGTTATTGGTGAATTTGATTAACAATAGGTACTAAACAAAAAAAGAAATTTTAATAATAAGGAATGTAAATAGCAACCCCATTAGGCATTTACAGAAATTAACCTAGATGTCAATATTAAACAATGCCCCCATGCATTCACATGCGTTGTTGGTTTTGCAATAGTGTAAAAAAGAAAAGTATGTAATTCTCTAAATGATGACACCTGCTCTACAGTGTTGGGGATCCTGGGTTCAAGTCCCACCTAAATAGGATGTGGTGTTTCTGCAGGACTTGAAAAGTAAAGTATGCAGTGCTTACCACATTTGTAATTTTTTTTTTTAACCGAAGACCTTTGATTAGTTTATTGACAGCAAACAATTTGTGTACAATGTCAGCTTATTGTGTGAAAATCTCAAAATTACGTGTTGTTGTGTCAGTAACAACAATAAATTGTATCACCAAGATTCTTATAATGAGGAAATAGTGTGATAGTGAAACGTTTGATGTGCAGTCAGCATAATGGAAGGTCAATTAATTAATGTGCAATATTAGAGTAGAAAACAGGTGTCCATTAAGAAATAGTTGAGATAAATGTGGTGCCATCTCTGTCCCTTGTGCAGTAATGTTCAAGTTAAGTATTCCCCAAAGTTTCCATTGACACCTCACTGTCACAGTCTTGTCTGCAAGGGGATATGGCTCAGTGACTGCGAAACATACATCAAGCAAACCATCCCTACAGGCTGCCCTCGCTCTGTACGCGCACTGTTTTAAAGTGGTGGATTTTACTCTTGTGATTAAAAACTTCCTAATCTCCCCATTGGTGAGTCAACTCCGGGATCGCAAAAAAAAAAAAAAAAAAACCCTTTGTTATTGAAACAAATAAATAATACCAAACTGCAGATATAGAAAAGTTTTGCCAGTGGGCTTGGAGCACTTAAGGGACAATATGCTTGCGATATTGCAGGAGATCCCCTGAAGCGTTGTAAACAAAAGGTTCTTTTTCCTCTCACCCATGTTTCTGTCTCTCTTGTGGAAGACAATGGATTAAAGGAGGTTGGATGATGGCTGGTATATAGCGGGAGGAGGAAACGAGAAAGTAAGTCAAGTGTGATAAGTGATGGTGACAGGTCTGTAACATTGTCTGGCATCTCCCGGGCATCATTCAGAGCAGGTGTCTCTGGTGAAGAGGGGAAGAAATTTTCTCCGGTGAAATGGGGAAGAAATATTTTCTGCAGCTCTGGAGAGCATTATGTTTCTCGTCAAGTCAAAGGAGGTGTCAAGAAGTCTTTTCGCTGATTTGCGGGGGGGGGGGGGGGGGAATAGTTGTAGTGCTTTGTTTTCACAAGAAGTATTCAATTCAATTTTATTGTATTGATATCATCACAGTTAACAAGTAAAAAGTGAAGGAAAAAATTCCCTGGGTGCACTAAAAAACGTTCAAGTTTATTTACTGAATAAAAAAACAATTCATTACAATTACATACACAACAAATACTCATTGCCGGAATATTTTTCAAGAATGGTAAATTTCTTATAATATGTAACATCTTTAAGAAAATTGCCATACCCATGTAAGTTTAATGTTTTTGTGTTTGAATAATAGAGTAGTTTTCTTACTTGCTGATAAGAATTTATTTTAGTTTTTACGTAGTATTGAAACAAAGTCTCGATGAGCAATTCAACATCTACAAAGTGTTAGAAACTCGACTTAAAAATCAAATTATTCAAATCAAGGGAAAAGTACCTGGCTTATGCTCTTCTTAATTTCATCTCTGCACCTCAAAATTGTATAATCGTATAAATTGAATCAAAGACGAGTGAACAAAACAGTAAGATGCAGACTTTGCAGAAAAATACCATGTCTTTTTACCAATCAAATTAACTGACTGCAAATCATGATCTGTCTCTGCAATCCGGGAGAAATTTAATTACCTTTTCATTCTAAAGTGCATGGTGGAACCAGCCCGGACCGGTTTCCACCAGTTTAAGCTTGGGGGATCCAGAGCTCAGGCAAAAAGAACCCATCCTTTTTTATTACTTGTGACAGGAATAGAGCATTTCATGCTTGGTTTGTCATCTAAAATCCGGTAAAAGGTGTGAGCAAATCCAATTTGGTGGGGCTTTGCAGGGGAGAGTGGGGGACGGACACATTTTCAGATTGTGCTTTTGTCAGTCGCGAGCGTGTTCTGATCAGCTTGGTAGATGGTCAAAACATTTCGGAAAGTGGGCGGGATTTTTTAAATTTTAGTTGCCCTTGGGCAAAGTCTTCAATAAGGATAATGGACGAGGTTCTTGTTGTTTTTAAATCATAGTTGTATTTATTTATCTGCTGCTCCAGGGGCTTTTTGAATGATGTTTGTTAGTCACTCTTATAGAAAGCCATAGAGCAAGGACCTATATCTAACTTACTTGCATTAATAATTTTTGCAGCAATCTTTGTTATGTGTTGGTTTTTTTATAAAAACAATTTGCGCAAGTTGATCCCAGACAAGGCTCAAAGCCACTCTTGGTCTGAGGCTTCTCAAAGAAAGTATTAAAGATGATAATAACTCAGGGGAGCTGAAATTAGGAACTGATGTTCCTCTTAAAACAGTCTAGATGGTGGGATGGAGGGAAACATGCACCAGGCAAGGAGTTCCAAAGAGATGCAGTGCATGGAATGAGAAAGATATTAAAATGGCTCTTTGTTTTACACCTCAACCAAAGCTAGAGTGTACGGGTTAGAAGAAGCAGAAAGCCTGGTAACACACTTTGACGTAACATCATTTTTAGAAATGACTGTACACCTCAAATAAATCGACAAGTTTACGTAGACGTGAAGACTTTTTGTATATATTTTCTAAACAGATGTGTGCTGTATGTAAATAAAGTAAACTGAAACAGCTTATAACAAGCACTCTCACTGGAAAGAAATCCAACTAAAGTTTCTTTAAACTCTTATTTCATAGCATTTTCTCTCTCTTTTTTTCCTGTCAATCGCGCTCCATTGTTATATTTTTAACACCTTTTTTTCTTCACACCTCTTGTCGAAATTCAACAAAAGAGGGTGGCGAAAATCAACACGCTGCACAGCCGTGGCCAGGTCGATCAGATGTGGTGGTAGGGAAAAGACAACCCGTCGAGCTAACTAGCTGTCCGGTGGACATTGAACAATTGCAGCGTGCCATGGTTGTGTGACAACATGTAACGGAAAAAAATCACACCCTCCGATTGTAGCTGGATTTGTTGTTGTACCACCACCAAGCTTGATCAAGTTTGGATCGAACTGATGTAGGGATGTGACTTGCTGATTTTGGCAATGATTTCCGCACTGCGGACTGGCCTTGGAATCAGTACAAAACTCCCGTAGTTTATCAATCAATCAATCTTACACCATATCCTGTAGGACGTTGGCTACTTGAATTTTCGCTCTCCACTCTTGCCTATCTTGCGCTCTTCGGTGTTCCAGGTAGAAGTTGCTGTTAGCGATGATGTCGCTTTCCCATCTCTTCCGAGGCTTACCCCATCTATTATTTCCAGTTACTGTTTCAAGTAGAATTGATGTAGTTTTTGGATGTAGGATGCTGTTGTTTAAAGAGAAGTTTATAGCGAAGTCAATTTATTATCTGTCAAGAGCAACTCTGCCAGAACAAATAAATTTAAAGGTGCTGTGGTATTTGAAGAGGCTGCAAGGTAGTTAAAAAGTGCAGGTGAATACCTAGGTTCAAAGCATCAAAATTACTACAAAATTATAACACAATACTTAAAAATAAGGATTCGGGAAGCGCTTTGAGATATTTCTGTGAGAATGTAAGTGCAGTTCTTGGTGCAGTTTATTATAATTAATAAAAAATACCTGTATTGAATCATCAAATTATTTCAGATATTTAAACTTTCTCTGTAAGTAATTAAAAATCTACCCCAGGTGATTCACATGTAATGAAAATACCTTTAAAAATGATCTAGTTAATAAAAAATTATGAAAAGGTTGACATTCCAACCTAGCATCCTAGGACATTTTCCCCCAAATCCCATAATCTGCGGCAATCATAAGTCATAAACAGAGCACACTCATACTGATCCCAGCCAATTTTCACAACTCTTCCAGCATCGCTCTGCGCTCAAATTTCATTTCAAATCCCCCCCCCCCTACTCCCCTTTCAGAGATGTCCTATAAAAAGTGCTTTTGATAATAACAGATGTGGAAAGAATTTTCTCTTCCAGCAAGCGGTGCCGCTGATGGAAACTTTGTATACTAATGTCTGGCCATGGATGGGCCTCTACTGGGGGTTCCAGACCAGATGCCTGTCCATGGTGGACCCATTCATCATTACCGCAGGGCATTCATGCATGTCCTGCTTGTCATTGGTAGATAGATATGCTCTTCATCTCCAAGATGATTTTTATTGAGGTCTGGATGATGGAATTTGCAGCCAGCCATCAATGTCTTCTTTCTTGTTACAGTTGTTTTTTTCCTCCTCCTGTTGGAAGTTTTGCTCACCACACACATGGTTGTATTGTACTAACTAACAGTTGCCATCTTGGTTGAATAGGTCTTGATGATGGACTGCTTGTAGTCTCAACCATGAGATTTCTCCTGAAGAGAAATTCTCGGCCATGAGATTTACCTGGAGAGAAATTCTCAACCATGAGATTTAACCTGGAGAGAAATTCTCGACCATGAGATTTAACCTGGAGAGAAATTCTCAACCATGAGATTTAACCTGAAGAGAAATTCTCAACCATGAGATTTCTCCTGAAGAGAAATTCTCAACCATGAGATTTAACCTGGAGAGAAATTCTCGACCATGAGATTTAACCTGGAGAGAAATTCTCAACCATGAGATTTAACCTGGAGAGAAATTCTCAACCATGAGATTTATCATGAAGAGAGAAATTCTCAACCATGAGATTTATCATGAAGAGAGAAATTCTCAACCATGAGATTTATCATAAAGAGAAATTCTCAACCATGAGAATTAAAGACACTGGACACTATTGATAATTACTCAAAATTATTGTTAGCATAAAAACTTGGAGAGAAATCTTTATACACAATATCCTCGTGATGTTTTTAGGATTAGAAATGAGAAATAAACATAGAACAGAATTTAGTACAACATTGGTAGCTTGTTGGAACATTTTTGGAACTACTTCGGTCCCGTTGCTTTAACTCGTGAAAGAAACAAGACTTCGTAACTCAATGGGTCCCCTATTGGTTTGTTACCTAGGGATAAGTCCTTTCTCTATGGATACACCAAGTGAGAATACTGGGCCCAATTTCAAAAATTTGCTAAGCATGAAATTTCTTTCTTGATAAAAACAGGATAACCAGCCAAATATCCACGTGATTTTCAGGATAAGCAAACAACAGCTGAATACCAGTAACATGCAATATGCAACAAATGAAATTTAGTCGATAATCCTGTTTTTATGAAGGAAGAAATTTCATGCTAAGCAAATTTTGGTGCTTAGCAGCTCTATGAAATTGGGCCCAGGTCTTTGACAATTGCCAAACTAAAAATTTGTAAAATCTTTGGTGCCATACCTTAGCATCCACCAGTACACACACCCTTCAGAATGGTTTCTCTTGACAGTTGATAATTTGTACATGTCTGTACCGAGTCTGCCAGGGCAATTATCAGCCAGTGCTAAACGGAATTCAGCAGATTCTTCTGTGACAGACACACATTCTTGGACATGGTTTATGGTCCACTTCTCCTTAGTTTGTGCCTTTTTATGAATTCTGGTATCCAAGCAAAAGATGTCTGCCCTCTCTTCAATGGGTCTCTGTGCCTGGTGTTTAATTTCTTCGCTTTGCTTGGCCTGGAGTCCTCCATTGGAGTTTAATAGGTCAGTTGTAGAAACATCTGCCATCTATTAATGCCAGTTTAGTTTCTCCAATGGTTTAAATACTCTGCCAGCACCTGACTCCTATCATGCTATGAAGATGCTTTTCATGCTACGACAATTCAGGAGCAATCGTCTGGAGTTGAATGATTTTTGCAGATTTCATTGGTCTGCGCTGACTTTTAAAGATATCATTTCTATGTTCTTGTCAATTTAAACAAGTTCTTGCAATTTCTACTGTTTGTTTATGTTTTTTGTAGTTAACATTGTGAAGAAATCCACTAAAACAATTAAGTATAAACATAACGTAGTGAGCAGTCAAAAGTTGAAAATATTTCTGTAAGAGAGATAACTTGAACCCAATGTTTTCTTATGTCTTCTTCTTCTTCGCCTTCCATTAGAGTACAGTCCACCATCTGGTATATTACGTACTTGATCATACTATTCATCCAAGAATTGTGAATGAATCCACTTTAACCATGAATCATAAACAAGAAGGGGGCCTAATGCACCTAACTAGTAACTTGGAAAACCTGATAAAAGTTTAGTTTAGAAAAAATTCCCCAGGTTTTCTTATTTCATCTTTGAATTGTGGGAGTTTTGTTTATTTACTCACTCATGCCCCCTGGTCCAGCAATCTCCTTGAACCTCTTGAGTTTATCACCATGGCAACTTGACAACTGCACACAAGATGCTGTTCCAGACACAGCCCAGACCACTCTGAAAGACTCAACTTTAACCCAACTGCTGTTTCATGACTGCAGAGCTTTTTAAAATTTTTATTAAACTAAATATTCAGCAGAACAGGCTGCAAAAATGACAATCAAAAACAATTTGTTCTTTTGATTTATAATCTTCTGTGTACATAGTACACAGTTAACATCATTTTGTGTGTACTGGGATTGGGGATTCAGCACACACTTGAAATATCAACAATCAGTCTTTTCTGAAAAGAGCATCTTTTCAGCTTCTCTTACAAGAACTTGACAAAGTGTTTAGTTACCTGACAAGTGTAGCAACATCATGCTCAAGTAACACTCCCTTCACAATACCTGGGCCTTAAAGCCAGTGGACACTATTGGTAATTGTCAAAGACCACGTTTTTCACTTGCTGTATCTCAACATATGCATAAAATAACAAACCTGTGAAAATTTGAGCTTGATTGGTCGTCGGAGTTGCGAGATAACTATGAAAGAACAAACACCCTTGTCACACGAAGTTGTGTGCTTTCAGATGCTTGATTTCGGGACCTCAAATTCTAAACTTGAGAGCCGAAATCAAATTCATGAAAAATTACTCTTTTCTCGAAAACTACTCCACTTCAGAGAGAGCCGTTTCTCACAATGTTTTATACTACCAACCTCTACCCATTACTCGTTACCAAGTAACGTTTTACCAATAGTGTCCACTGCCTTTAAAGCTGCGAAACAGCTTTCAGTATTCAAACAGCTTCTGTAACGTGTCCCGCATCAGCTCACTGGATAAACTTTTAACCAGAAAAATCTATGGGGGAAAAGAACCACCTTTGAACCACTGTCAAAACCAAAGGAGTGAACTTTAGGGCATACTATCTCACCATTGATGTAAAAATCGCCACCAAGAATCATCCAAGTTATGCAATCATGTAAAGAAACACTCTCAATCCTTCCCACACACTCGCAACCACTAGATCATACTTGAGCTTCTTTCTTTAACAAAGTTCTGTTGATCTATTATACCTTCCTTTACAATAGTCCGAATCACAGATACTGGTTTCAATGCCCAACATCTTTAGATTAAAGCCTTTGATTTGCTTTCAGTCGTTTTCACTCAAAGCTTCTGTTTGGGACTTACAGAAATCATGGGTGCCAGTTTCACACCCAAACGTTCTTTTGAATCTAGCCTGTAATTGGCTCCTCATCTTGCTATAGAGAAAAACAAACTTCTTTAGAATATTAATTTTGGTTTTTACCCATACACCGATGTGGGTTAGCACTGTATACTCAGTACTTACACCGATGTGTGTTAGCACTGTATACTCGGTACTTTCCCGAGTCCTGTGAAAAAAATATCACCGGCATTTTTACTCGGGTGGGATTCGAAACCACGACCCTTGCAATTCTAGAGCAGTGTCTCACCAACTAGACTACCTAGATCGCCTGGTAGCTAGAGGCAGTACGAATCCTGTTTTGGCAGCGGGTAATAACAATAATAAAACTTATAAAGCGCCATCTATCTAAGACTAAACTTATTCCGAGGCGCATAAAACAAACAAAGAGAGTAACAAAACAAAAACAAAAATACAAAATACGAAGCTTGGAAAGATATAAGGGTACATTGAATAAAAATGTTGAATTACATAAATGTGTTGGCAAAAATAAATGGTTAAAAACAGACAGAAAGTCAATCAAAAGAAAGTTTGAATAGGTGGGTTTTTAGCAGAGTTTTAAAAATGTCCAGAGACGTTGTAGCTCGGATATGTAAAGGAAGAGAGTTCCAGAGTGTGGGTGCGGATACAGAAAAAGCACGAACGCCATTGGAAGTGTTTGTTTTAGGGACAGTTAAATAAAGTTGGTTTGTAGAGCGAAGGATATAGTAGATGTTAAGTTTGCATCGGGGATAAAGAATATTAACTTTGGTTCTATAAACTTCTATAGATTGGAGAACTAAAAGAGAAAGAGCCAAAAATGGCACCGCTGCATGTTTCAAGTTGATCAGTGCACGCCTGATTATACACCTTGAAAGCAACTTCGCTGTGACAAACGCTAAGGAAAATACGTGTATTCTGGCACAAACGCTATAATAATGCAGGTGTGTTTGAGTGGGATCTGACACCATGTATTGATGTTGCCTCTGTATTGGATTCTTGTTTGCGTTGGTTCGGGGGGTTTGGTGTGGGGATTCGTACCCGAGCCTGGCCAACTGGCCTTGGCTTTGACAAGGTAAGGGGCTCCTCATGCTTGAAATTCCTCGGGAGGAGGTGTGACATCTAGCGATGGGGAGTCTGGTCTTCATGCATTAAGGGATAGCCTTTATCTCTGGAGGCGGGTTGTTTTTCAAGGATCATTTGAAATTATTTGACAGGCAGATTTTTGTTTTTTATAGGATGGGTATAATATGCAATTTTATAAGGGTTTAGGGTTTGTCTTGTTGAAGAGAATTGTGTGGGATTTGGTTTTGGACATTGTGACGACAATAAGCAGTGGAATGAATTTAAATGAAATACTTAAAAATAAAAAAGACTTTATTTTTTTCCACATTGACTCAGAACTACATCATTTTGTGAACACTACTCATGAAATCATCTGTAAAAACATGATTAAAATAAGATAGTATGGTTGGCAAAGTGGAGATGCAGAATCTTAAAAACAAAAGAAATACCCCTAACTCTACAAAATCCTTTCCTTTATTTTTGCCTGGGGTTGATTGCTCTACGACACTGCGCGACCAAACCAAATACACTTGGAATGATACCTGCAGCCGATTTCACAAAGTGCTCGAGTTAGTATGGAATCAATTTGTCCTAACGTCTTCGGATACGGAACTGAACTCATCCTAAGTCCTATGATAAATCTTAAGTTAGGAAGAGTTCGGTGAAATCGACGGCAGGCCTGCCAGTAGCCTATCACTGTGAACTGGTTGAACAACTGTATTCTTCTTCAATGTTCAGGGCAAAGAGATCTTAGATAGTATAGTCAAATGTTAAACAAAATCATACATGGGGCTTAAAAATGTTGCGTTCAAAAATTCCCAGTCTGATATTGGATTTCAATGTACATAATAATAACTAAATCAACTGAGAATGTGTTACATACCTTAGTGCAAACAAATGTAAAAGACGTGTCGTATTCAAGATAACGCATAGATTGCTACAGTAAACATACCCGGGCATCCCCAAGTCAAAGTTATGATGGGTATCTCTTGTATATTGCCCCTGGTCATAATTTCTACTTGTCTACAAGGCAATTGCAAGATGTTAACGCATTAACTTGAGGTAGTTTTTATCCACACACTACTCTGGAGACATCCAGAGCCATCGCTGTTTTATTTCACTGGAGACTGCTGCCTTTCTCTTCACTCTGCATAGAGCAGTTTACCCTCAGGAATGTTGGAAATGTATAAACAAGTTTTGGCTGGTGCTGGACTTGTTTATTTTTCATTTGGGACGGAGACGATTGAATAAAAACTGTGGATGAAATTACTGTCAAAATTATTATAAATATTTCTTCTTTTACAGTCAACAAAAATGTGTATAAAGTTTACCAAAAAACATGATCAGTAGGTCTTTGGAGGCACTGGACACTATTGGTAATTTCTAAATATAATTCTAAATTCGGTATCGAGCAATGGAGAGGTGTTGATGGTATTAAACATCGTGAGAAACAGCTCTTTCTGAACTACAAGTTTTTGAGAAAGAGGTAATTTCTCATTTAAATATTAAAAGACTTAAGCGTTAAGCCTGATGCCCTTTTGAGGCATCTGAAAGCACACAAATTTGTGCAAAATGGTGTGTGTTTTTCTCATTGAGTTCAAATTTGTCACAGATTTGTTTTATTGTGCTAATGATGGGATAGTTGACCAGGTGAGAATATTGGTCTTTGACAATTACCAACGGTTTCCAGTGCCTTAAAAAATAGTAGAGTCCTGTGCCGTTTCGTATTACATGCAATCAGCAGCACTAAACATTTCACTGTATTTGGGCTATCTTGTATACATTTTGTATTGACCTTTTCCTTGTTTGACATGCTATATTTGTGTGCATTTTTCATTACAAACATTAATCCAGCTTGTAGATTGAAAAGATATTTTTCCCCCCGAGTGCTATTAATAAACCTGCTGATATTTACTCAAGGTGTTCTGTCAGTTACATAACAAGAATTTAATTTCAGGATAAATTTGATAATTTAAATCTTGTGTATAGCCTAGCTACCAACACTACTAAGGTTATGTTTACAAAGTGCTAGGCTGTTGTATTGACAGAATGTATCGTATGACGTCATACTTCGGCCAGCTGTTCATGATACCTAAGTTGGATTGAAGATAAACTCTGACGCGTTCAATTTATCCTAATGTTTTCCTTTTCATTTCATTTAATTTCAGCTCATTTTATTGGAATCACACAGGCCAAATTGCACATGATTAACAATAATTAAATAGTAAAAACATTAAGAAAATTTAAGGAAGAATTAAAAAAAGATATTAAAAAACCCACATTTACAGGACTGGTGGAATACAAACAATGATGAGTTGCAATGCAAAAAAAAAAAAGCACTATAAAAAACAAAAACAACAAGCAAATAGAAGTGTGTAAAATGTGTTTTTATATTCTTCTTTTCTTTTCATGTCTTTCTTTGATGTTGTGATCATCATTTGTTTTTATCTTTGGATAAACCAGGTAAGTGATTTTGGTTTATACATCTGCCCTTGAGCTCTTGGAAAGCACCCCCCCTATCGAATAAGAGGAAAACAATATTTAATTAACTAATCAGTTTTGTACAGGTAGGTTAGTAACACCACTGGTAATATAAACATTACCATGCACAGTAACTTTTCTGGTCAATATCCAAATCCAACAATAAGCACCAGAAACTAAGGGAACGAATACCACTGATAACCTAGGTCAAAATTCCAGTTGAACCCAGTTAACTAACTAGGGTCAACTGGTTTAACTGGATAGTGACCAAACTTGTCCATTTTCCATATTAACCAACTGGTTTGGACTAGGTTTAACTGTGTTCAACTAGGTTAAAATTTTAAACCAGTTTGTTTCTGTCCATTTTCCATATTAAACCAACTGGTTTTAACTGTGTCTAACTAGTTAATCAACTGGTTCTCAACTAGTTCCAGTTAAACCCAGTTTAACTAGGTTCAACTGGAATTTTGACCTGGGAAGAGATGTAAATGTCAAGCGGAAATGAGCTGGTAACCAATTACATCAGTCTGTTAGCATTTAAGCTGCTTACTAGGGCTGAAAGTCACGAAGCTATTTAAGCAGAAAGCCTTGCTTACAGTACAGCTGGGCACCAGTCACAACAATGTAAACACTTTGGAGGTAAGACTGGTAACCAGTTGCTCCTTTAGTTAGCAAGATTAGTCTGTGCTTAGCAAACTGTGATGTTTAAAACTAGCTTCATGAAATTGGGCTCTGTGTTTCTGCTTGCCATTCTTCTTCTGTTTCAAGTAAGCACGATATTCTTGTGTGAAGTAATTAGAGGCTCTTGCTTTTGTCCTCTGTGGTTGTGTAGGGGAGGACAAGTCCCTAGACAGCCAATGTTTATGCAAGCATTAAGATTCCAATGCAATTACTCTCACCTATAAACATTGGGAATTTTAATGTGACCTAATGTTGACCATTAAAAAGTGTTGACCCATAGCCAGACAGGGGAAGAGGGATGTTAGGGAAGGTGGAGGGGAGATGGCATGGGTGGGGGTGCCTTGACTGAAGGGTGAATGTTGATGACCAGCAGCTACCGTGGGAGGGTGGGGGAGGGTTTGGGGAGACTGGTCTTGTGGAGGGGGAGGGAATGGTTAGGGGTGGCTTGATTGAAGGCGGCTGTTGATGACCGACAGTCCACAGAGATAGAGCAGGTCTTGGGGCTACAGGTTTTTGGGAAGGTTGAGGGAATGGGGATGGGTGGGGAAGGGCGAGTGTTGATGTCCAACAGCCACCATGGAAGAGCGGGGTTTGGGGAGACTGGTCTTGGGGAGACTGGTCTTGGGGAGACTGGTCTTGGGGAGTGGGGGTGTTGGTATAAAAGATATTCAGAACTGGAAAGAGATTTGTGATACAATGTGTGTTCTGTGGCCCACTAAACCCTCGCAGCTATAAATTGTCAGCCATTCAGCAGCATTTTCATAAACGATAACAGTCCATTATGATAACTGTGTGGACTGCAAGACAATATTAAGCGGTCGCCCCTCCTCCCTTAAAGACAGTGGACACTATTGGTAATTGTCAATGACTAGCCTTCACAGTTTGTGTATCTCAACATATGCATAAAATAACAAACCTGTGAAAATTTGAGCTCAATCGGTCATCGAACTTGCGAGATAATAATGAAAGAAAAAAACACCCTTGTCACACGAAGTTGTGTGCGTTTAGATGGTTGATTTCGAGACCTCAAGTTCTCAACCTGAGGTCTCGAAATCAAATTCGTGGAAAATTACTTCTTTCTCGAAAACTATGGCACTTCAGAGGGAGCCGTTTCTCACAAGGTTTTATTCCATCAACCTCTCCCCATTACTCGTCCCCAAGTAAGGTTTTATGCTAATAATTATTTTGAGTAATTACCAATAGTGTCCACTGCCTTTAAACTCTGGATCTCTCAAGATACCGTACTACATGATTTCCAAGGGGTCATACATTGGGCGAGCTGTGTGTGGTTTTTCCCACTACAGCCAGCTGGAAAAACAGTTAAGGCTAATCATAACACTGTATGATTAATACGGTAGATATGAAACAATATCGCTGAGTAATGTTACCACGCCGGACAACAAGCCGAGATGAAGACGGTATTCCCGTGAGAAAATTAATCTACCAGAGGTGTCCTTGAGAAAAATCATACCTTGTGCATGGGTCCTAGTCTCTACACAATTGGATTTCTCATTTTTGAATTGGATAATGTAAGGAGATGATAACGATTTAAAATGGAAAGCCATATGAAAGTACAGGATTTTGACAAGTGATGATAAGTTGAATCACATAAACGTTTGTGGGCACGTGTATGTGAACTGTGTATTGGGAAAAGTCGTTGAACATTGACGCCTGGTTTATACATACCTAACTAAAGCAAAATGAAAAGCGGCTTAAATAGGAAAAGCGGCTTCAATTTAATTTGTATTTTTTCTTTTTTTTGGCTGGCCCTTGCACTTTATTCATGATAGTTTTCTGTTTTTGCAGCAGTTGAGAGTCAGCCACTATAATTAACGGTTGCACAATCATGTTGTTAGAAAGTCAGCACTCTGCACTCGGCAGTTAACATATTCCGTCCTCTATTTATACTGGCCTTTAACAGAAGCCTGTAAAAAAAATCCTCAGCTTATCATCAGAGACCTCCTAAAGCAACTTGTAAATAGTCAAAACAACTCAACCAAGAGAACAACAAAAATAACGAGTCCATTTTCTCCACTCTTTTTTTCTTATGAATAAAATGTCCCTCTCGTGGAAGTCTTGTAACGGTTGTGAAACATGAGTGCTGTCTGCCTCCCCATTGAACAACAACTATTTCATTTGTCCATTCTACAAAAGTGTCACAGTTCCTTGCTGGTCAGAGGGTGTTTTTAACCCCCCTTCCCTCGCTGTACATCCCGTAGCCGACAAACAGTTATTTTCTCTAGCGATAACAGTTATTTCTATGGGCTACCACATAGTTATTTTCCAGACAAGATAAGTCCTTTTGTCGGAGGAGTCACGAATGGGGGCATTAGTCAAGATTTGAATTAGTTGGATCGGATCAGAGGCGGTGTTCGCCTCTATGGGGACCAGCTGGGGAGAAAGGCACCTTCTTATGTGGTGATTAAAAGTGGTGGCGAGATGGGCGGACTTTGTTAAATGGGTCATTATGAAGGGGAGGTCTGCATTCCATGAGATTCCTGTACTGGCAATGGTGTTTAGGGGACGTTTTTGTATTCTGGATGGGATATGGATCTTAAAAGCTATCAGTGGTTTACAGGGGGAGGTGTTGGGGCGGGAAGGGTTGGGGGGGTTCATTGCAGACGGATCATCTCCTAATGTGCTCTAGCTAAGAAGGATTACAGACACTTTGAGTAATCCTGGCTTTTCAAGGATGGATAATCTTGTCCTATGTTGTTATCCTGAGCAGTAATTTGGGATGGGGGAGGCTTAATTATAAACAAACAAACACATTGGGAATTTTGTTCTCATACATGCCCGTGCATTGAATTATGAAGGACACTCTTGGAAAAAAATGCTTGTTAGAGAAGCTCCCAATGTTTGTCATCTTATCTTTTATCAAGCCGTCGATATTGTATGGTCAGACACGAAAAGAGCAATGTCACAGTTTTCGTGGATCAAAGATATATCAGAAACCTGATTGACTGAATGAGTTTAAAAATTATGTCTGTATAGACCCCTTGCATTGGCTGCCATCTTTGACGAAACGTGCACACATGAAAGGCTATCATTGGCTTAGAGTCGTGCACAGCACAAAGTCCTTTTTATTTTTTTATTTATTTTTTATTATACAAAGATGGTGGTCATGACGCCATGGGCAAACCATCTATTGTATGTGCCTGCGGCTTGTTGTCACGTGAACATATGTTAAAGTATAGGATGCCTATAGCATTATCCTTAGCAATAGCCGAAGCCATAGCTGAAGCTGGCCAGTTCAGACTCAGCCTAACCAATTTCTAGTAATGAAAAAAAAAAACGAGGCAATTGGTGAAATTAAGATGAAAACTATTCAAAGGAATTACACAATAAGGACAGCAGAAACTCCTGTCGAAGATAGACCCTATAGGCCCTACATGTTGCTAAACGTGTTAAACATGTGCATGTACAGGTGTATACTGAAATGTAAACATGTTGTTTTATCTAAATTTGGGAACCAGCAATGCAAGGAATTCCCATATCTTGGCAACCCTTAAATTCTCGTGATAAGCCCAGACCCATTGATATTAAAGATTTAAAATGCTAAAATAGACGGCCGTCATTCGTAGGCTGTTAGATGACGTTTCTAATCTTAGAGAAGTTTTTTTGTACTGTAAGCTTCTTTGTAGGGGTTTAAGAGGGGATAATGGGGGATGGTTTTGGCTGGTTGTTTGGCAAAGAAACATCTAGGATATTACATGGCTGAGTTGGCAATCCATCTCACATACAGTAATAACCATTATTGCTTTATCGTATGGTAAACTCATCAGAGTGGTGAAGTAAAACAATGGTGTTTTGAAGAAGAAAGTGGTGTCTTAAAAATCAATTATTTGTTTTGTAGCAGATTAGCAAGCATTAATTGTATTAAAGGAACATGTTGCCTTGGATCGGCCGAGTTGGTCTTAAGCCGTGTTCGCACTGGATTAATATGTATTTTTACAACTTGGAAAACAACGCCGCCTGCCAATGAGGCATGCTCCGACACAGAGGGCCCATTACGCGGCTAGGAATACCTTCTAAACTATTTTCTGCACGGCCTGGCTCCGTTGTGTTTGTGTTGTGCATAGAGACATATAGGGACCAATACTCGGCTAGCTTTAGTACACGCGATCTAGTGGTTGTTGACTGCATTTGCCTATTACTGCTGTACAAATCACCGTCATATTGAAACTTTTGATCGCAACTTCTGAACGGGTCATTTCTCGAACTTATAAATCCGTGTATGGGAAAATTATTCCTCGTTTTTCAGCTTACGAGTTGCATTCCTGATTTGTGCTACATTTAATAGTTCGATAATCACGAAAATCTTATTCTTCCATGACAAAACATGTCAGCTTCCTCGGGTCAGGAAGATTTAACCGAGACGTCGCGTCCGCACTGGACTTTCTGGCTCGGTTAAACTGACTCGGTCAATCTTCCTGGGCACTCGGTCAATCTTCCTGGGCACCTTTGGCTCGGTTAAACTAACCGTGCGGCGTGGGTAAGTTACCTGTCAAAAAAACTACCCAGGCTGTTCGCACTGGACTTAACATGGGTAAGTTACCCATTGGCTCGGTTAGTTTGCCCAAATTAAGTCCAGTGCAAACACGGCTTTAGAAAAGCGTTTGAAAATAAAAAAATTAGACTGCACAATGAATGCCATTATTGAGTAACAAAATGGTGATTTTTGAGAAGCAACTGACACATTTTGTGTAGCATTCTGCTCTGCTGTACAAAGGGAAACCATTTCCTGCCTTGTCTTGTTCAGGAAAATGTAAAAAAAGTAGTCCCAAAAATAGGGATTTATTATAAATACACAGAAGCAGGGGCCATCGTGACCCGAATGACCTGACAAATTATCAGACTGCTCATTGGCTTTTCTACAGTTGTGCCATATGTCAGCACGGTAGGGGATCTTCCTGCTTGGAGAGCCAGCTTTAAGCCCCCAATGCTTACTCCACAGATCGATTGTCTTCCAGTAGACCAAACTGAACTTGAATGCTGCCCAAAGCATGATTTAGAAACCCCAGACTTTATTGACCTGGAATTGTGGTATATTGATGCCGCTGGAGTGATGTGAGGGTCTGATGCGGAGTTAAAGGTGGTACTAGAGATGTTCTTTGTTTGAATCGCCTTCGAAGGAATCTGTAATACTTAACTATGTAGGAGTTTCGTTAGAGATGAAAATATAACCCCTCTCCCACCATTGAAAAAGAAACACCCTGCTAAAAAAAACCACAATCTGTCGTTACATAAAGAGGGTCTAGTGTCCAGAAAACACAGATTAATATTTTGTTTTTATCTGGGGTTGGATGCACCCTACCCTCCATTAAACATTTTAAAATAATCATAGGTTCTCCCCTTAGTCATTTAACATTCCCTATAAAATCATCATATTTATTGTTTTACTTCTTTATTAGATGTAAGAGTAGGAAAGTCTCAATTAAATATGTTTAAAAAAATCATAAAAATTAAAACCCAAAACATAAATTATCTGTGCTCAGCTTGTCTTTTGGCCCGAATCAGAGGACTTTAACAAAAGGGATCCGGGTGGTGTGGCACACCAAGTATGTCCTCATTTAATTTTGTATTCAAACCAATTTCAGAGGACTTTAACAAAAGGAATCCGGGTGGTGTGGCACACCAAGTATGTCCTCATTTAATTTTGTATGCAAACCAAGTTCACTTTTAATTTTAGTTCATTTTATTAACAACATCATATTTATATTAATTTTGGTTTTTACCCATATACACCGATGTGTGTTAGCACTGTATACTCAGTACTTCCCGAGTCCTGTGAAAAAATATCACAGGTGAACAAATATCACAGGCATGTTACTCGGGTGGGATTCGAACCCACGACCCTTGCAATTCTAGAGCAGTGTCTTACCAACTAGACTACCGAGCTAGAGGCAGTTCGAATCCTATGTTTTGGCAGCGGGTACCGAGTATACAGTGCTAACACACATCAGTGTATGGGTAAAAAAACAAAATTAATATTCTTTATCCCTGATGCAAATTTAACATCTATAACATCATATTTCATGGCCAACAGGCCTCATTGAATGTGATTTACGATCAGTAATTAGAAATAAATAGTAAAAATATTAAGACAAATACAAGTAGGAATTTAAAAACACACATGGAGTACAGCACCGGATGAGGAATACAATCAATAAAACAACCAGTTGGGAATCGCTAAAAAAAAACCCACTGAAGTCCAAACAATTGGGAGAAGAAAGAAGCCTTAGATTTGACATTTGACCAGGTCGACTAACGGGGTGTGTGTATTTCAGGGAGTCAGGTGTTCCCACATCCCCCTTGTGTAGAGATTTTACCTGCGAAGGACAAAACAATGAATGGTTTGAATTTCATTCTGTGTTTGATTAACCTTGAGTGCCTACAGTAATGGTCTCCAGCTGTGGTGTTTTGATCCATTTGGAATGGTCGGAGTGTACAATTTTTTTCTCTCTTCTCTTCAGTTTATTTCAATTGGCGAAGGTATGTTTTTAATATCACATTGTAATGTTAAAGGAACATAAAGAATTGGGAAAAAAACCCAAAACACGCGTCTAAGATCACAGATTTGCATAAAACTCACAAGGTCTAATGATGATGATAGTAGAAAACACCCCTTGAAATATTTCTGTCCAAAATTTCATATTTGATGAGAAATCCCGTTTGGAATTTCCCCCCTGAAAAGAAATTCTCTCAAAGATTACAGCGTTTCAGACTTTAATATTTCTGTGGAGGATTGGTTGGTACATTACCTACTTATGGCGAGTATAAACAAATGTTCCATTACTTTCTTGGTATCCCTTAAATATCTGTGAGCCATAAAGTTATCAAATAGACAATTCAAATTCCATATCTTGCAATTCCCAGAAAGCAAATTCCACAATCAACTGACCCCACTTTTGGTTTTTCAGGTTGCACAAACATTTGATCAGAATAGAACACTATCTCTAAGCAAACCACAGATCTCTATCCCCTTGCCCCACCCCCCCCTCCACCATCAGACTCCCTTATCAACGCTGCTTTTCTCTCTTGTGACTGTGAACAAATTTATCAAGTTACGGACTTGTGATACTCGCTGAGAATTACTTTTAAAGGCACTGGATGCTTTTGGTAATTGTCAAAGACAAGTATTCTCACTTGGTGTATCCACCTCCATGGTGTTATCCCAAGCATAAAACAACAAACCTGTGAACATTTTTGGGCTCAATTGGTCATCGAGGTTGCAAGAGAATAATTAAAGGAAAAACACCCATGTTGCACAAACTTGTGTGCTTTCAGATGCATAATAAAAGACCTCAGCTGAATTCTTTAAATATTGTGAGTGAGAAATTACCTCTTTGCCAAAAACTAAGTTACTTCAGAGGGAGCCGTTACTCACACTGTTTTATACTTGCTATCTCAGTTGTATAACATAACAGTTCTCCATTGCTCGATACCAAGTCAGTTTTTGATACTAACAATTGTTTTGAGTAGTTACCACAACTCTCTAGAGCCTTTAAGCTTGGATTTTCCACTGCTTGTTCTCTTGGGTTCTTGGAGAGACATTTTGATTGGAAGATGTGGGGAGGAATTACTCTGGCTACTGTGGCCGGTCCGAGACGGTGTCCATGTGGATGCGGTAGATTGGGAATGCATAGCTTAGATTGCTGGATGTTAAAGCTCCATAATAGAAAGTTGATAATGACGTTTGAACTGTAGTGGTGTAACAGTCAAATGAGAGAAATAGTACGTCCTTGTCTGGGAATTGCTCCAAAATGTGTGGCGCGTTTTGAAACCTCAAAAATGTGTTTTGCAGATTTTGTATGTTTGTTGAAAAAGTTGAATGATTGAAAAGAAACGTGTGATGTCCTAAACATGATGGTATAACGATCGGAGGATCTGTACTTTAGTTTAAAAGAGATAAAGAGGTAACTTCAAAATGAAAGATATGGTTGAAGTTCCTTAAATATAGCAGTGTACTTTTTTACCAAATTTCCTTATTGGTTAAAAAAATATATAAACAATCAGGAATTCATTGATGTATTTAGTTTGTTATTTTCCGTACATAGGCCCTAAGCGTTCAAGTAAAAAGAAAGGAATGGCTTTAATCACTTTTACCCCCCCCCTATCTTTCGGACATATACCCAAACCTTGAACCCTAATAAAACAATTATAGTCTCAAAACATTTCAGCTTGTCCTGAGCATTTAATAATTAATAAGAAATATATCACAGCGAGTTAATCAATCACCAAGGAGCTTGAAAATTGTGGTATTTATGTGTGCGATTGTTTTCCCTATATGAGTCACCAGGAGTCTGATAATGAAAACCCCAAGTCAAAGTCATTAGTGTAGCAACTTGTAGTCGGCGGCGAGCATTAGTGTAGCAACTTTGTTGTCGGCGGTGAGCAAAACGGCATGAAATGATCACTCATAAATTTTGCAACTTGAGCAGTCATGCCTCAAGGAACAATCATCATGTCTTCAACGAGCGAGATTGTGAAGAGAAAAGAAAGAAAACTTAATCGTGATGATAATTTATCAGTTCTGAAGAATGTTACCGAATCTCTCTCTCGATCGGAATCCCTGACTGTTGTTCAAAATCACGCCAGATTGACATATGGGGGTCCACGGACGTGGCGCAGGCCCTTAGCGGAGTGTAACTGAAGACTGACAGCGCAGTGTTGTGCCAAGCAAAACATTTTGACTAATAGTGGAAAGTAATACTGCTTGGAAATTCTTTTTGGGCAAATCAGCATTTCAAATTGTCGGAGCAATATACGGCAAGAGTCACGTTACATTGATGAATGATGGTGAGAAGTGTGGGGGGGGGGGGGTTGAATATATTGAGAGAGTTGTCCATGTGAGTAGGGAGACCGTAGTCTCATTAAGGAGTCCCTTAAGATAATTATTCATGTATTCTGTTGGGATGCAGATGTACATGGAACCGGGCTTTTCAGAAATGAAACTAACCAGTTGAGGGTCTTGTGTGTAGAGTCTTCAAGTATTTAAAAATAAATAATAGGTAATTTAGATATTCATTGGTAAGGCAAACTCTCTTTGCATAGTGTGTTTTGTTTTGCTGTCAACTGTGCCCAATACCACTTTAAAGAGAGTTTTGTTTTTGTTTTGACCAAAAAAGCAAAAAAGCATTTCAAATTATGGTGGACACAATACTATAGCACCATTACATTAGGTTTGGGTACATTTTATCTGCATACACCCGAACCAAACAGTGCACTCCTATAGTAACCACCATATCTCAAAAAGGCTCATTCCTTATAGAACCTTTGGTTAAATTGGTGAGGATAGAACAAAAAACATGTAAACACCAGCAATTATTTATTTATTTAAAGATCTTTAAATTCCGATCTTTAAAGGTGTTTGCAATTCAGTTTCCCACAGAGGAACCTTTATTTTGTGGGAACACAATGACCTCAGTGAAACTGATAATCTATTAGACAAAGGTATTGATACTAAAATGATTTCTCTACGTGCAAATTTGTCCCACAACAAATCCCAGTCGGCCATATTAAAAAAAAAGAAAAAAGAAAAAAAGAAGAAAAAAAGAAGACCGAGGAAAGAGGAAACCTGATGCGGACTGCCCCGGGTGAAATGAAACTAGGGCTAATGCAGCATTATTGGAATGTAATATCACAAGGGAGAAAGACTGAGAGTGGCATATTACATTTGAGACATGTGCCACACGTTCTGCCGAAGGCATCACTATAGCTGCTATGGCAAGCATTTGCTCTTGTTGTGTTTGCAATTTTCCCACTTAAACTAATTCTGCTTTGAAAAAGAAGAAGAAAAAAAAAGAAAAAAAAAAGGGTGATAAATGTGGGGGCCCTGCGGCAACTGTATGTACATGTATGTCACGCATTTTCATTTAAGGTTTTGTCCGCTTTCCATTCATGCGCATGGGTCTTAAATAAAAAGTGCCTGTGGCGTGTGCGTCTCGCAGGCTATTATTATTTTGTGTCATCCACAAAGATTTCAATCGCAGGAGTGCACCTTTCTATGATCTAAATAATTAAAGAAAATAAATAAGCTTGTGGCTGTACTGCAATTACAATGTCAGTGAACGATTTCCCTCTTTGATAGCATAGCAAAATGCAACGCAAAATGTGTCGTTTGCTACTCATAAATCAAAAATTTGCGACTCAATATTACCGTGCCCAAAATCTTTTCAATCAAAATATTTTGTTCTGCAAAATTGTCAGATGAAATCGTTCCCTGAGTGTGTAGACTGGCCTAGGACCATTTTCATAAAGCCTGTAAGCATACAAAATAAGCAAAGCACAGAAAAGAATTGCTTAAAATGAACAGGTTACCCGCCGATTTTTGCTGAGGAAAGAAATTTGCCAAGCAGCTTTTTCTGCTTAACAGCTTTATGAAATTGGGCCCTGTTTGGAAAGGTGGTATATTTAGAAAGTAAGTAAATGTTGAGAAGTTGATTGGGATGTCACATTAGAGGAAGGTTCATTTATTTTTAGGCTTGTACGTGAATTGTACGTGGCTACCAGTCTAGTTTCAAATCTTTTTTTAGAACTTTAATTTTCATTGAATTGTATACAATAATGTTAGGCTACAGCTATGGCTGTTGCTAAGGGTGTTGCTAATGACGTCCTATACTTCAACGTAGGATGACACAGAAAATAAGCCGTAGCCCTAGCCACGAATTCGGACACGGTCTTACATATGCTCAATGCTTTTGAATGCATAGCTCCTGCTAATACGGTGTTTATGTGCAATGATAAACCAGGGGTCGATTTCACAAACAGTTAGGACTATTCCTAAGAGATATCAAAAGCTTACAGTTAGTCCTAAGTTAGGACTAGTAACTCGTCCTAACTCGAGATATGACTAGTCCTAACTCTTTGTGAAATCCACCCCAGTTGCATTTCAGAAAGAAATTCTGGCTATTATCAGTCCAGCAATCTTGTTAGCAGACATAGGGCTTCGTTCATAAAGAGACATCTCCCCCATGAATAGGGTACACCCTTGTAGTACATAGCCCCCCCCCCCCCCCCCCCCCCCCCCCCCCCCCGTTGCATTCATCGCTATGGTTTGCTGACGTCTTTTGTCGGGAGGTGCTTGGAACTCCCGAAAAGAATCACTAAAAAAGGATGAACCTTGAAAAGGGGGTTATCTGTAAACACTCGGTTAAATTAAATCTGACAATGCTTTGCTGCATTCTGGAGTGAAGATTTGAGTTAACAGGGGGAAAAGGAAGAGAAGAAGAAAGCACAAATAAAAAGGGAAAAGGTATAGCGGATGATAATTAGTCGAATTGGGTGAACACAAAATTCACTCTTTGGGCGCATGCAAGGTGTTTGTTTGTTGCACAACTTAAAAAATACATTAAATAACAGGGCCCAACTTCATAGAGCATGAAATTTCTTCCTTGATAAAAAACAGGATTACCAACCAAATTTTCATTTGTTCAATATTGACTGCTACTGGTATTCAGCTGTTGTTCGCTTATCCTGAAAATCATGTAGAAATTTGGTTGGTAATCCTGTTTTTATCAAGGAAGAAATTTCATGCTAAGCAAATTTTTGTGCTTAGCAGCGCTATGAAATTGGGCCCAGTTGTAATAGTAATGTAAAATGCAATAACTAAGGTCAAAATGGAGGTAACATCCAGAGGAGGTATAAACTAAGAGACCTAGACTGCTGTAGGTTCAAAAATATAAATTGACACCAACTCCCACCAATTTAACTTTTCTATCCCTTTAGTTTATGGACTCAATTTTGGGCTAAAGTAGTTCTGCTTTAGAGTTCGTCTCAACTAGGGGTCTGGTTTCAATTTGTGAAGGAAGATCGTTTTCTTAACTTCAGTCCTGAAAGGAAGTGGGGAGTTAAAGAAATTGGGAGATCAGGCTGATTTTAGTTTCATTTGTAATTTATTAGTGTAAGACATTACACATTTTGTTTTCAAAGATAAATGCAGTTCTTACAGAATTATTTTTCAGGATGTTTTACATTTCACAGATTTATCAGTGAAGTGAGCCAACACATACTAGAAAGTTTGACTTTGAAAGAAGACAAAAACTTTGTAATCGATTTTATTTCCCTTAAATAAGTCCGTACCTTTAGTCTATAAGTATTGATTTGCAAAATGCTAAGTACACACTACCCCGTGCGTACTTCTTTCGCTATCTCAGAATCTTTTGGCAGAGGAGGTTCTGTTATTGTATCTGAATTGACATTCTGGAATGTGAAAGTACATTCAAGATGCACCGTTTGCCAACAGTTGAGGCTGCCTGACTCGTGTAAAGTTACCAGTGCAGATCGCAGCTGGGGAGTAAATGGTGGGGAACTTTGACAATTTAAAGGTGGGATCATGGGTGGAGTGAAGCTTTAATAACCCATGTGACTCAGGTACTTTCGACACCTGATGTGTCACACCTGCAATGTTGTTATTTCTAGCATTTTTCCGCTGTGTACTGTAACATACTTTAGAAGTTATATCTCGCTATTAAGGAGTCCTTAAACTGACAAATTCAAAAGGCAAGTGCTGAGTTTTTTGTCATTTAAAAAAAAATTTTTTTGGGGGGGGGGACCACAACAAAAGATGTTTGGGAGTGTTTCGTCACATGAAAGGTGGTCTTGGAAACAACCTAACACTTTGCCAGTAGCTGTACAAATTTACACTCCAAAGTTGTGAACTTGTGATAGCACTGTGTGATAGAAGTGCAAAGCAGATAACACATTGAATAGGGTGCAGGGCGGCTTGTGATAACATAAAGAACTTGCCGTCCGTCCGAGCAAACTGAAGCAGTTATTACTACAATATGCAAGCCTGTGTGCTTTGATTTTGAAAGGGCTAAGGCACCGAGGTATTTTCTCTTTAGTAAAGTAAAGTAAAGGGCACCATTTCTAATGGAGCATTTGAAGGGCACCAAGGCAATGACCAGGGGCATGCATGGAGGCAATTGCCTTTGTTTCCTGTGTGAAGTATCGGGCCTGAGTGTGTCCAATGTGTAGACGCTGATCAAACAACACCACTGGTCTTTGGTCTACTGATGTGTATGTAGACTGATCATGCTACCAGCCTGCCGTTGTAAACCTCTTAAATGTTTTTTTTTTGTTTCTCCACTGGTATCAGCGGTTGCCGTGGGAGGTTTTTGATGTCTTTCAGTTTTGTAGACTGGTTGCTAAGCCTTTCAGAGGGACTCCAGGTGCCAGCCGGCCCAGCCAATGGAGCCGCCAACACAATCAGAAATTAATGGCTTACAGTGATTGACGCTCGGTCATCATTGAACTTCTATCATACAACTTCTATCATACATGTGTACAAGTACATGATGTGTTTGAAGGGGGGGGGGGGGGGGGTGGGGGTTGCTTCTAGCCATATTTTCTACTGAACCTATGAGTCAGTACATGAAGTTATTCGTGGGGGTAAGGTCATGAGTCGGAAGTGTGCTTATTAGAAATTCAAGTTTTATAAGTGTAATAAGTTCTTAAATAGCGCGTTCCACAATAACTGTCTCAATGCGCTTAACATTTAGTGCCCTAGTCATTGGGCCAATAACCTGCCTTTAATCTTTCTCAGCTCCCTGGGGAGTATACAGAAGAACAGAATTTAGATGCCTGTCGTTATTGTGTAATGTGAGTAGCCTTTGAAATGCCTGTTTAATAATAAAAATAATAATAATAATGTTGAACATTTATAGTACGCCATGTCTGTCAATGATGACACTCCTGGCGCAAACAAAACAAGAACTCTGCTAATACAAAATGTCACGAGACAACCAAAAGGTTGAAGGCTATTGTTTCCGAAATAGATATGTTTTGAGATGAGTTTTGAAGGAAAGAGTATCTGCTTTTCTGAGTCTGATATGCATGCTGTAGGGTTCTTATCTTGCTTTGACTTGCGTTATGTGCCAAATGCATTTACGATAACTATTTTACTGTACATGTAAAGTCGAAAGAGCATAATAAACTTACCATAACCCTGAAATCATATGTACCAGATGTGTTCAGGGCCAGTTTCGTAGAGCGGCTTAAGCAGAAAATATTGCTTAACAACTCTCTGCTAAGCGGAAATGAGCAGGATACCAATCACAAATGGTACGTGTGACATGGTAGTTTGGTTGGTAAGCATAGTTTTGTTGTGCTTAGCTTGAAAGCTCTATGAAATTGGGCCCAGCTGTAGCAAAATCAAAATAACTTTTTTTTCAAAGTTACTGTAGAAATAGTTTTCTCAATGGTGTATTTAATATGATGGCTGAAACTATAAGTTCAAGAGAGTCGAATGATCTTTAATAATGTTACGTAGCTGTTCTGACCTCATTCTCAGTACGTGTATGTGGGGGAGCATGTCACTAATTTGCACCCTGCCTATAAAAATAGATTATCTTAACAAAAGTAACTCCCCATTATCACAAAAGGACAGTTTGTTCTTGTAACAACAATGCTTGACACTTGCGCTGCGCTCAAGTCCCTTGGTTTGGTTTCTATGGAACTTTGAGGTGTGCGATCAGTAGTCCCCATAGAGACAAAGTTCATGCAAACATCAATGTACCTTTCCTCTCGAAGGGACAAAGTGAACATTTCCACTTGTCCCTCTCCTGTTTTGTACAATTGTACGGAACTGACTCAACGCGTCCGCCATTGACAAACCTGTCAGGTATATTTGTCCATGCGTCCCCTTACTCCTCGCGGGCTAAACGTGACACTCGGCTGGAACTGTTCTCCCCTTTGAACAAACTGAACAGAGGAAAAAATCCCAGAAGTCTTCAACAGGAGTTGCCATTGAAATTATTCCCCTTTTCCCTTTCTCTCAATCATAGTGGGTGATGTAGATATGCAGGCCTTGAACTTTGCTCTTGAATGAAAGGGGCTCAGCAATTTTCCTCTGGTAAGGGGCGCTTCTACTACGGGGAAAATGTAAGTTTGTTTTGGAAACTTGCAGAGGGCATCCCAGCAAGGTTCCAATACAAACTTTGTTTTGAGGCATGGGTGCAAATTTTATAGAGCTGCTTATCAGCACAAAAAGTAGCTAAACACAACAAAGTTATGCTTACCAGATATAAGGTTACCAGCCAAAATACCATGTCACATGTACAGATTGTGACCAGTATCCTGGTTATTTTGGCTAAGCAGAACACCTTTAATAAGCGTTGTTTTCTGCTTAAGCAGCTCTATGAAATTGAGCCGTGGGTATGCATCAAGTCTTATGAAAGAGAAATGGTTGACAGGGGAAGAACCATGGATCTTAGTGCTGGCCATAAGGGTGATGACCCCCTTACCATACCTTAGCGTCCATGGTGGTACCCCCTCTTTTGGAGAAACAAGCAGTGTATGAGTAAGCACAAAGCAAGGTCTCTAGCTGACTCGGTCATAAACTCCTACCATAGAGTGGCTAGGCTAGGTCCTAGCTCTATGCTCCTACAAAAGGACAGTTCCTCTAAGAAACTGGACAGATGGTCAAAAAGCAGAGGTCATCTGTAGACCATGCCACCAAACCCCCCTCTGTCTCATTAACACTATACACAAAAAAAAGGGAACACTGCAGGCTAAACTGTATGCCATTAAGGACCAAGGAACATGGAGGAAAAATAATAGGAGCAGCGGGATGTTTATTTGTACTGAGAGCTAAAAACAGAGAGTGGACAACATTTTAGGGGCCTGGAGGGCATCAAAACAGGATTGTTCTATAGTCTGTATGTGGGACTCTGCCACAAGCTGAAGTGACTTGTAGCTTTTTACAGATGAATCTCAATGAGAGTGTGATTGGGCTGTATTGCTCTCCAATGAACAAATAAAAGAAAGTAATTCACTCCATAATAGTTGTTAGTGTCATTATAAGTTAATCAAATTTTTACCGTCAAAGAAAGTGTGGTTGGCACAGGACCGGAGTTTACTTGTGTTGGAGTGCGCAGGAGGTTACGTGAGTTTACGTCTGCTCTTTTATCTGAACTGGAGGAGAAAACACCGTAACCCTGATCCCCAATCCGGCCATTTACACAGCGTTCTTGAGTTTCACCCCCACCATACAGAGAGAAGCATTTGCTGAAGATTATAGCGGCCAATGCCCTGGCATATAAGGGCCCAATACTGCTGGAGGAAAAAAAAAAAAAATATACCCTACACACCACATACACAGGTAAAAACTGTTTAAGGACATTGCTCCCACCTCGACTGAATTTCCCCAAAGATTAAAGGCAAACTTGCAGGAGTTGAAATGAAAATGCAGACATTGGTGTCCTGTCTCCCCCTCTTGGGATCGTTAAGCAGTTCAACAGTCACTTGTTTTTTCCAGCTTTTGGGCAGAGAGTCGAACAAAAGGTAGAAAACTTTTTTAAATTCTCTCTCTCCTTTGGAGACCAGACAAAAAAACTGTACACGGCTGTTGTTGAACTACAAGCGTTATATATAGGAGAGCGTGGTGAGGTAGGCGCCGTCAGGACATTGCCCCTTAGTCTGGCTTGAAAGCTGACGCGAAAGAATCGCTGTTCAAGCTAAACCCTTGGTCAACTCCGATTTGTGAGAGGTCTACGAGCGCAGACTCTCTTCTCAAGTCTTGCCGCGTTAGTCAAGTTTATTTTATGACTGTGAATCACATCAAGTTGAGTCACTGTTCAGCTGACTCGTGGACCAGCGAGTCAAGACATCTTCACGAGTCATCCTTGAAGTTACTCAGTACTCGACCTCTTTCCCCAATGATGGGTGATGCATGACAGCTCTTGGTTTTTCAGATCTCAACTGAACGTCTCAGCTTTCTTTGTTAAATAGTTTCAAACACCTAGTGGATTTAAATCCATGTCGTCATTTTTCCATTTCCCTTATATTCATGACAGTCACTATGGCTGACTTCATTGAGAATTTCAGTCCAGTCTTGTAGCATATACACTAATTGTTTTGTTTTAATCTTCCCGAGTACACTGCCCTCAATGTTTGGTCAAATGCCCAACAATGTAGCTGTGTTTAAGATGGGGTCGGGGGGGGGGGGGGGGGGTGGGGAGGGGGTTACCAACCATTAATAATACTATCATCTTTTTAGATGAGGCCATTGCTCTGTATTGCATCCAATATTGTGTCAGCTGTCTGTCACATAGTGCCCAGTGGTCTGATGATAAACTCCCTGTAGTGATCACCAAGCCACTCAGTCAATACCAAAACAAAGGTGGCTGTGGTCTATGAGTCACCACCCTTGGCTCAGCTTTACCAAGACCATGAGCCCTCTCTACTTTACAAAGAAAAGAAAGAAAAAAAACGATGACTGTGGAACAGTTGATTTGTCAATTGTTTCTGGGACCAGTTTAGAAAGAAGAGATTCAAAACCATTCATTACAGCTAATAGACAACCTTGACACCATTGCCCTACAACATGATCAAGCTGTTTAAGCTACCCAGGATCGGCCTGGATGGCACAAACGTGTTTCTAACATTGGACATACCCATGGTCACAATGTTTCGAGTCTGAGTTTGGCCCAAGTACAGTTTACTTTGTTATTATTACAGTTCTTCAGTCTTGGAATGTTCATTTCTTCTCTTTATGGGGATCTAATCAAGCAAGTTAATCAAAAAGAAAACAAAATCATTTATAATCCAATTCGGTTTCCATTCTATGGATTTCAACGACTTTCAAACTTCTGTGCTCTGGGAAAGAACTTTGCTTTCGCACTACGTGTGCCCTTTCAAAGATTCTCAATCATAATTGTTCATTGTTGTGCCTTCTCCTGTCAACCTAACCACCGAGTTTCAGTAGTCGTACACAAACTAAATTTGGACACGTAGGATAGCATTACTCTTTTTGCGTTGTTGTGTGAAGTTTGATTACAAGGTCTTTAAGAATGCATCCAATCATAAGGATATAGGCTACCCACACCAACCAAGTGAGTTTTCTGTCACCTTTTGTAACATTGAGGTGAACTTGTCAATCCCAAGTTTTTTTCTTCTTCAAACAGATTGACAGATTGAATGCCCTAAATAATCAAACTTTCTAAATGTCTTCCCCCCTCTCTCCTGTCCCATTTTGTCCAAATTGGAATTGAGTTTTCACTTCCTTTCTGTGACTGAGCTGCCGTTGAGAAAACAAGATGTGTCAAGTGAGGTTGAAATGACAGGGAGAGGTCAGTGGGTGGGTCAAACAGGAGCACCCACTAACCCAAATAATTACCGAACAGGGAGCTGAGCTGACCTAATTTTAGTGTCTGTAGAAACTTCACACAAAATCTGGGGCAATATTTGTGTTGTTGCGTTGTCGGTGGAGTGGAACACAGTTCACTGCTGCCTCTGGACATGGGTCTTAGAACACTAGCAATCTAAATGTTGTGGGATGATTCGTTCATAATGAACAAATTTGAGCGTGATTATGGACCAGTTTGACAGGATGTTGCTTGGACTCGCCAGTATTTAAAAAATAAATACACATTGGCATCATGGTGACAGCGTCTCATCAAGAAAGAGAGTACTACTAACAGGAATTATTCTACAAATTAAGGTCCCTATCATGGATTTCCAGGCCAGATACTTCACGGACGCAACGAAGGCAATTGCCTCCGTGCCCCCTGGTCATTTTGCCTTGGTGCCCTTGAAATACTCCATTAGAAATTGACAATTTCCGCATCAAGTGCCATTTACCAAGGAGAAAATGCCTTGGTGCCCTTGCCCTTTCAAAAACGAGGCATACAGGCCTGGATTTCTCATTTAATAAAGTCACTGTAGCACCTTCTTTTTGGGGAGGGGGCAACAATGTTGGTTTTCTGTCTTGATTTCAGGGGAGGGGAGGGGAGGGGAGGGGAAGGGGCAACAATGTTGGTTTTCTGTTTTGTTCGCGGTACTGAAAAAGGGTGACAAGCTAATGCTAGTTACATCAATTGTCAGTTTAAGGCTTAGGCCATACAACTTACAAGTTAAATTGTCAAAAATCTTTGTTGAGGTTTCAGGCGGTGTGGGTATCTAAAGCCACAAGAAATGAGTACTATGTAATCTGTTATGCAAAGTGTTGTTTGACAGTAAAAAGTTTCACTGTCGTGAGTGGTAACCATTTCCTTAAAAACAGTTTGATTCAAGGCCCCTTGCTACCATGACAATTTCAACAAGGCAAAACAAAGTCCAGCGTTTATGATAAAAGGAAAACACAAAAGCTACAACAAGCTGTTCTGCTGAAGGTTGTGTCACTGTTTACCCACAAACCAAGAGGATCAATGTTTCCTGGTATATATCTAGCGCAGAGCAATGACTTGCTCTATGCATAGAGCTCAATGATACAAGAGAGCGTCTTGGTCCCATCTTTGAGGTTTGTTTCTTGGGGACAGTTGATGGCAATGTACGCTCAACAAAAGATGCGTCTCTATACATCCGGATTCAATGACATCATTCAAAGGGGCCGCTTGTTTTGTCTGACCAAGGCCTATCCCTTCTACTTGGATGGTCTCCCTGTAACATGGACTGTTTATGTTGGCACTTTTTCAGATGTTATAATACGTGAAGCAAATCGCGAGATATTTTCGTACCTGAGGACACACCTCTGGGTGTTACTGCATAAGTAATTCTTTTCCTGTCATTTAAGGTTAGCTGAAAAATTTCCCCCCTTTAAACTCAAGGTCGAAGTAATGCTTTGTTATTAGGAAAGTGCGTGAGTTCGTTGTCGGACAGTGTTTTTTTATATTTTTGTTTTCCCCTGTAAACTCTTGGTGATTAGGGTAACAGAATTCGTCCCAAGAGTTGGCGAAACTAAGAGAGATGGTGTGAAACTTGTTGCGGTCGCCAATTTGTGAATTTTGTCGAGTTGAAGTGTTTGTGATTTTGCGGTTTATGGTGTCATGACAGGTTGAGAGCGGAACGGAAATAAAGTTTGGAAATCGTGGCAATAAGTTGTGACCATTCTTGGCTGTGGGGACTACAGAACAAATTAAATAAGAAATCTGTCTTAAAAAACAATAAGAAGCCCTTTGAGACGCCTGGGCATAATAAACTAATTACTATTTCTGTGATAAAAACTTTCTAAAAGTGAATGTGTTGATTTATTTCTTGTTGTTCACTCTGTTACACACATTCTTGTGCCCTCAGTTTGGATTCTTTACATTGTGATGTTGATGGGTTGTGATGTTGATGTGTTGTGATGTTGATGTGTTTATCTGCCTGTTTCTTCTCCAGCAAACATCCAAAGTTCCCAAGTAGAGACTCTCACATGTCCAACAAACTAATTACTATTTCTGTGATGAAACTTTCAAAAGGAAGTGTGTCGATTTATTTCTAAATTCTTGTTGTGCACACTTGCACGCACATTCTTGTTCCTCATATCAGTTTGGATTCTTTACATTGTGATGTTGATGTGTTGTGATGTTGATGTGTTGTGATGTTGATGTGTTTATCTGCCCGTTTGTTCTCCAGCAAACATCAAAAGTTCCCAAGTAGAGACTCTCTCACATGTCCAACAAACTAATTACTATTTCTGTGATTGAAACTTTCAAAACTGAATGCGTTGATTTATTTCTTGTTGTGCACACTTAATGCCCGGTCCCACTGCAACGATAACGAGAACGAGAACGATAACGACGCAAAGATAACGCAGTCTATTGGATGAATGAGCGTGTGCAGATTCTGCGTCGAGCAATTCAACCAATAGAACGTGTTCTCTTTGCGTCGTGATCGTTATCGCTCTCGTTATCGCTGCAGTGGGACCGGGCCTTAACACGCACATTCTTGTTCCTCAGTTTGGTTTCTTTACACTGTGATGTTGGCGTGTTTTTTCTGCTGTTAGTTCTCCAGCAGCAAACATCTAAAGTTCCCACGTAGAGAGACACCCACATGTCCAATAAACTAATTGATTTTTCCTCTGATGAAACTTTCTAAGGTAAATGTGTTGTTTTATTTCTAATTGATTTGCGCAATGATTCTTGTTTCTCAGTTTGATTTTACACTGTGATGTTGATGTGTTTTTCTACCATTTGTTCTTCAGTAGCAAACATCCCGAAGTTCCCAAGTAGACCGACCCCCATATGCCCCTACACCCAGCATGAGCCAGGGCCCATGTTTACATACAAGCCCCTATACCTGCTGTCAAACCACAACTGTGCAAACAATGACATAACCAGCCAAGATTGCTTGCCCACCCTGTCCCTCTGGTCATATTTCCTGTAGTTTTTATTGATTTCACAAAGATCTTATTTTTCTGATTTTTCATCGGGTTTGGTTTCCTTGGGATCTTGTTTTTCTTTTCTTTTATTTCCTTGGGAATATTTTTCTGTGGACGTTGAATGTTTTTGATATCTATTTAGGGATGAATCAAATTTGCTGGAATACTTTTTGTGATGATTGTATGTTCTGACATTCTGATTTTGTTTGGACTTGATTGCCATAAATTATAGAATTTTAAAGTTAAAAAAAAAATGATTCTGGAAGCTTGAAATCTTCTGTTTTTGTGACTTCCCTGTGTGTTACATGGATTATTTTAGGCGTTTATGTTTTCTTCTGGAATTATGAATTATATCTTTAAAACCTAAACATCTTTCTGTGGATTGTTTTATACCACATTGCCCTCAAGATGAATAATTAATACCTCTGTGATTCATAATAAATATCAAACGATGTTGAGTTTTTAAATTACACAATTATTGAGGTTTTAATATACACACAAATACACTTATCCTTTTCTCCAAGTGCTAGACATACCTTGCTGTAGTTGCATTGCACATTCAAAAAAATAAAAACCTGTCCTCAAATATGTACAAATGATAATAATGCATGCGTTGCATGCGCCAAAACCTTTCAGCAGCGCTTGCAACCACCGTCCTGTACTTAAGAGGTTTTGCCCTGAGAACCAAAAAACAAAGAAGCAACGGTTCCCCTCTAAAAATAAACCCCCAGACCCTTGGGTCTAGATAAATATTGCATTAAGAATTTGAAATGAAAATACTACTTGGAAACTGAATATAGTGAGATGGTTTGTGAAAGCAGTAGGGTTCTTGAAGGAATGCAGGATGCTCGGCTGGAGCTTAAAGGGGGGTGTAGTCCAGCACGCAGTATACCTGAAGAAACGAGCATAGCGTTTATGAAGGCAGATATGTGTAGGCCTATATAAAACAAAATTAAAAATACAGTGTTGTAGAAGGAAATATCTTTCATTCTGTTTGGTTGGGTTGAAAACACGGACAGGCTATCCTGTTTTACAACATTGATTGAAAAGTGTACACTCGTAATTCTTTTTTACTGGTAAGAGGGTTTTCCTTCGTTGTTGACAAACCAACAGTATAATGCACTGTTGTCTACTGAATTCAATTTGCTCAAAATAACTACTTGTTTACTACTAACTCCACAACAGTGTTATCTTGGTTGTAGAGTATTTTTATGCTGATTGTAATAGACCTTGTCGCAAATACTCGATACCCATGCGTTATGCGTGGAATGAAGTGCATGCTGGTCTAGCATCCCTAGGTAGACCAGCATGTATCTAATTTAACAGAGAGCGCTTGCGCAATGGGTATATGCGAAAAAATCTTTGTACTAAAGGATTCTTCAATATCACCCCCTCTATAGTGGTCGGATCCTGAGGTTCTTGAATGATATGCTTTTATCCACATCCATCTTATATGGTTACTGACCTGGTAAATCAAGGGCCTCTTTTTGTTCTCGCATTGTTTGGACTTCTTGTAGCAATAGCTTTTGTACACTAAAGTTGGTGAGGATGTCTTCGCTCTGTCAAAACGCCCGGATCCCTTTTGTCAAGGTAGACACCCCTACTAAAACTCAATAAGACCTTGTCCGATTTGGCCACTACAGCTACGGCTACGGCTACGTCTAGATTTCCGCGTCATCATGTGTTTAGGTATAGGACATCCTTAGCAACACCCTTAGCAACAGCCGTAGCTGTAGCCGAAGACGCCAATTCAGATGCGGCCTAAGTATGCTTTGCTGCTGGGTCCTTTATTGCACAGTTTTTCCCCAAACAAATTTACAGTTACTGTTGAAACAGAGTTCAAGTTCAACCCAGTGTCACCGTCATCATAACAATGAGTTAATATAACACGCATAACTGACATAACTAAAGACTTTCTTCCCCCGTAGTGTGTACAGGAATAAATAGCCCTCAGCTAGAAAATTCTTGAAGTGGGGTACCGGTCTCAAGACATCGGAGCTGTGGGTTTGCAGGGGCCCGGGTGTTGGTTACCGGTTAAACAAAATGGTGACAGCTTTGTGAGTGAAAACACTTGGACTGTAATTATTTTAGTTGGGTGTCGTTTCAACACCCTTCCATTAAAAAACTAAATGTACATCAATGCATCATGGGTGCATTTACTCTAAAACAAAACAAACAAGTACCGGTGACTTTGGTACAACATTTTACAGTATGGAGTGTGTAAATCATAAAGTACAGCTGCTCGGTTGTTTTTCCTTTAAATTTTTCAGGCATAAAATGATGGCAAATAAGTCAGATTTAATGTGGTTAAACAGCCCAAAAGTCTTTAAAGCCATTGGACACTTTCTGTAAACAGTATTTAACAAGTCCCACACTTCGTGTCTCACAACTCATATATAAAATAACAAACCTGTGAAAGTTTAGGCTCAATCGGTCATCGGAGTCGGGAGAAAATAACGGGAAAACCTACCCTTGGTTTCCACACGTTTCGCCGTGTCATGACATGTGTTTAAAATAAATCCGTAATTCTCGCTATATTGATAATTGTTTTAATGTTTTCTCAAAAAGTAAAACATTTCATGGAATAATATTTCAAGAGAAGTCTTTCGCCATTACCTTCTGTAAACCCTGTAAATTATTTGTAAATCTGTGAACTTTTTCTTCTTTTTTTTTCTCTTTCTAAATGATACCATGTTCCTACTTTTTTCAAAGGACCAAATGTCATGCCAGATAACAGGAGGCGGCGGCGGTGAGCATGTGTTTTCAAGCATTGCGTCTATCCATGGTATATGATCTAGAAAGGGTTGTTTCTGACAACCCTGATCCCACTCTGTTCCCTCCCTCTATAGCTAGCCACTCTCCCTGGAGCATTGAAGTCAAGACATTGCCTCTAGGCAATGATGCTGAATTGGAGAAAGTGAGAATTCATTTTGGGTTCAACTACTGTTAAGTGAGATTTCATCTACTATCCTAAAGCGCAAAATGTCCCCCGTGGGACATTGTAGTTGTTCAAGCTCTCTGCTCAGAGGCAGACATTTCTAAACAACAATTTATTATCAGCTCTCATGTACAACAATACTTATTATTAAAGTGAAGAGGTTTTTCCTGGAATGTTTGTCTAAGCTTTCAACTCAAAAGTATAAGTTTTTGTTTAGTTTTTGATAAAATTTTCAGATTCTAAATGAATTTATAGTTTTTAAATGAATTTGTACATTAACAATGAAAGTTATGGGAACTTTGGAAAAACAATGCATATTTGTTTACATTTTGCTATTATATTTTACACAGTAACACAAACAGTTTATTCTGAATATTTTATCAAGTGAAACTGTGATTAAATATAATATACCTTTTGTACATGATGTCATGTGAGTAGGACGTCCTCGGCTAGAGGTAAAATATTGGCTGATCCTGAGCAATGCGCAGATGTAGCTCTGCGTTTTCCACATCATTGCTTTACATCTAAGGAGGCAGCTTTTGTCCTTTTTTTGCTTGAATACTTAAAGCACTTCTAGGTCAAGTATTTCTCAAGATTGTTAGATTGTCCTCTTGCAAATTGAACTTATTTTGTTTCTTCTGCAATACCCATAGCGTCTTGTAATCGTAAGAATTGAATGAAGGACCTTATATCAAGGTAGGATTTGTTCAGCAGGCGTGCAGGGTAAACAGGGAATAATTAGCTGAGGTAATGAAAGGTTTAGAGAGGAAAATCTTGAAATTGACTTTGATATGAAAGTCTTGAAAGATACAAATGTTTTTTTCTTGGGTCACTGAGAAGGCCAGGCAACTCCCAGACCTACTGTCTGCAAGAAACTACTCCTGAGCACTCCCTTGTGATGTGGACGCATTATCAAAAGAGTTTGAAACCCTCTTGTGACCAGCGGGTATTGAAAGAATTAAAGACCCTAGCTCAAAATCGATTACTCTCAAACATTTGCTGCCCATTAATTGTGTGACTTGAATTCAGGAAGGGTTAAGTCTTCCTGAGATTTTCTCGTACGGTTCTGAACATAATGGTCTTACTATTGGAGTTTTTTGAGAGAAGAGAATGTTTTGTTTCAAAACCTTTCTCTGTTTTTGCTGAGAACATTACTGTTATACAAACAGGGTTTGATACCTTTTGTTGATCAAGTTTTGGGCCGTCACATGAATCCTACTATTACGAACTGTGAATGAAGATGTATATAATATAATTTACATGTGTAATTTACAATATAATTTACATGTAGTTGTCAAGTTTTTGAGGGGAAAAAAAAGGTGCAAATCACAGAGCAACATTTTCAGGGGAGTCACAGAAATACGGTGTACATGCTCGACTCATTTTTGTCACCTGGGATAAAAATAATTTGTGTGCAATGTTTTACTCATTTCCTCAAAACCTACAGCAAATAATATTTCAGGGAAGCTTTCTACTATCATATCTTCAAACTATGTAAGTTTAATGTAAATCTGTGGACATTGTGTTTTGTGTCGTACAAAAAGTACCCAGACCCTTTAAGGAAGAGTGCCCTGATCCAGCTGAGGGGGTTAACCCCAAGCGTCAAGTCCGAATCATTTCAATATACCCATCAAAAATTGCTCGGAGGTCAGCAAGTAATTTGGGTTTCATTGTTGATTTAAGGAACAAATTGAATTTGTCTGATTGGTTGACCATGCTGAGCTGTGGGATCACTAAACCCTGTGGTCTGAACACCCCTCTATGTCATGGCTCTGGTGCTAACCGCCGAATTCTGTGCTTAGGATCATCTTTCTAAGCTTACGTGCAAGCGCCAAATTTCTGGGCTAGCTGTGTAAGTGAAGATTGCCTAGAAATGTGGAGTACACGCACGCTTAAGAAAAAATTCCCTGCTAATGCGTGAAATAAGCTTGGTGTAAGCATGGAATTCCCTGCTTTTGACGTAAGTGATGATTTTTTTGTATATATTTTTTTTATACAGAAAGCAGAGCCATGAAATTTGGCCCTGATCTCGGGTCATTCTTTGTTGAAATTCTACCTGTTGATTGTTTGTGTGGTTCCCTTTTCGAGAACACTGAATCCAGCTTTCAGTAAATGATTCACATTCCTGCACTCTGAGATTTTCATAACTTGAGATTTTGGAGAAAAGAACACACACATTGTGAAAATTATATGCATAGCTTAAAACATTCTCTGATGATATGGTAAACTTTTACATTGATGATAATTAAAATCATTGAAATGATACAATTTATGTTACTCAGTCCCAGAATATTAGTATATTTGTACAAAATACGGCCCCAAAAAACTGAGTCTGCGTAGATTTCTTTGAGAAGTTTGTTCTCAACTGTTGAGGTGATTTTCAATAAAGAATCATTGACAAACATCCTGTGCGATTTCCACACGTGCTCAAGGCATTTGTCATCATATTTGCTTCCGTAATGCAGGATTTGTCAGCGTGTTATATGAATGGTTTCGACTACCTATACCATCCACCCCCCAGATAAAAAGCAATTTACACTTGAGCGCTAATCAGCTGCTGATATAGCCAGACCCTAATGACATTTCCATCAGCCATTAAGGCAAGCCGTTGCTAATAGCTGGGTAGCCTAGTCGATGGAGCACAACCACAGGGGCTGCGGCATACTACAAGGGAGTACGCTTACCCCTTAAATAGACAACAGTGAAAAGAACATGGGTTTGATGATCATCATGTGTTTATACAGTTGCTGAATGTGGACAGAGAAGCTCAGCTCATTGTGTTGTTTGGGAATCTCTGCTGAATTGATCTTGGAGATCCTCGTGTATGTAACTTTTAAAGTCATGCCGCGGCGTGCCTCGCCGTGCATTTATCTTCTTACTGTAAACATAGATGCACATCCCCAAACATGGACTAATCATTACAGCAGCTAACCACGGCACTGTTTAAGCAACACTCGTTATATGCGGCACTTTCATCCAAACTCTAAATGAGAACTGATTGCCTGGGTTTACATAGTTGCACCACTCCGTCGATTACCACCCGGCCAAATTGGTAAATGTATTGTTTAAGTGGGAGGGAGGGTAGGTTTCAGATTTTTAGTTAGCTCAGGTGGTGTTTTGGGATCGGCAGACTCAAAGGTACGATATCAGCGAATGGTTATGTTCAGCAAACACATTAGGTCGTTACTTGTTGGGTTTGACACCGTTGGATGGGTGTTGGAGTGTTTACTCCAGACAAGAGGTATGGTCTATCTATTTATGACTCCTTGGTGTGAAGTGTACTTTAGCCGTACTTGTTTAGTTTGGTGGTCTGCCTACTGGAAGTGCAGTACACCTTGACGAATTCAGTCGCATTTTGGAACTGCAGAATTCCTGTATTTAGAATTTGTTTGACAGCTTAGGTTGAAAGTTAGGTAGAACTTTTGACGTTACTCATATAATATTTTTGTATAAACTTTGCTGTAACTGTGACATGGTTTGTTGCTATTTCCCCTTTCAAAATGTTATAGGCCTACCTCGTGGCAGACAACTTACTTGTAAGTGTTTAAAGTGACTTTTCCCAGTAAAGAATAAAACAGATTGATTCGTTGATTTGTTGGAAAACCCAGCTCAAGCTCCATTGACCTTAACCTCTCTCCATCAACATCTCATCTATAATTTGTTCTAAAAACATTGACCGCCACCCCCTAAAATTTGTTTTGAGAAATATATATATTTTCACCATGATTTCTGGACATGTAGCTAATGTAGTAGTGATAGCCACACCATGGAAGTGCTTGAGAGATTAAGCAGATACTGTATGGTTGTATAGTCTTGGTTTCCATTGACTAGATGAGACCCATGGGGTTTTTGGTGGTCTGGTTGCCCACTTAAAAGTGCTCCTTGATCTCAATACTAACCAGTGTCCATGGTCCAAATCAGGGGCAAAGGGTTTACCAGCACTTTGTCCTTTAAAGGCACTGGCACCTTTGGTCATTACTCAAAATAATTGTTAGAATGAAACTCTTTCTTGGTAATGAGCAATGGAGCTACAGCTGAAGCCTTTTATTAGGCAGTTGAAAGCACACAAATTTGTTGGTGTTTTTTCTTTCATTATTCTCTCACAACTTCGATGACCAATTGAGCCCAAATTTTCACAGGTTTGTGATTTTATGCATTTAAGTGAGAATACTGGTCATTGACAATTACCAAATGTGTCCAGTGCATTTTAACCTGAAAAGGGGTAGATAACAACAAACCAAGTGCAGGCTCTTCATCTGCAGAAAATAAGCTAAATGATGCATTCTGTATTTTTGCTTTCTTATCAAAAGAATCCAGCAAAATTTATAAACAGTTATCACATTGGGATCAAAACTATAAGCCTGGTTTGTCATTTTTGTTGTTTAATATAACATGCAACTTAAGGTCAAATTAAATTGGTTTTCCAAAATCAGTACTTCTAAATCCTCAAATTCTCCATCCCTCTTCAAAAGAATAAATAAATCAATCAAATTTAACGAGTTGCTGAAATACAAGGAAGGAATAATTGTAATAAGAGGTTTTGACAGTATAATCAAGAAAATATTTTCCTCAACTCTGATTGAAAACAACAACAACAACAACAACAACAACAAAAACAAAAACAAAAACAACAATACCCATTTAGCTTTGTCGCATTTGAGAGCAATATTTCATTTTCATTGTTGGTAAAGTGTGACACAGTGCAGGTGCGAGTCTATTGAGTATAGAAGAATTCAACCCACAGGAAACAAACTGCAATCCCGCTGGAATCCCGCTGGAATTCCTCATGTTTCATTTTCAATTTTTGTTTGTTTCGTTCTCCGGACAACTCGTAAATTGTTTCAAACGCACCACTCTATAAACCACTGGAGGGAACGTGCCATATTAATGATATAGGTGTTTTTTGTAGGAGCAAGTGTTTAGAATCCTTTTCCCTATAGATGCGGCTCTGTTTTATACGGGACAAAAAAAAATAGGCGCAATAGGGTTGGGGTTGAGTTATAAATCTTGAATGCTGTGGGATGTACTTTTGGTTTGGGGTTTTTGTTCGTGTGTGTGACATCTGCATATTGATTCTGAGTCTTTTTTTTACATGTATTAACAAACATGGTACTGGGTAGGATGTGTCAATTGTTCGTATAAAAAACTGTATGTTTTTTCAGCAGGTTTAAAAAAATGCACTAGCGATGAAGAACCAATATGAAAAAGTGAAGGGAAAAAAATCACTGAGGAGAAAACCTCCATCAGACCTGATACTTCATAGTGGCACTGAATGCAATAGCCTCCATGCTCCCTGGTTATAGCCTTGGTGCCCTTGATATGCTCCAGTAGAAAGTTACAAATTTCTCATAGTTGCCCTTTACCAAGGAGTAAATGCCTTAGTGCCTTTGCCCTTTCAATAGAGCATAGCATACAGGCCTGCACCATGAACAGGGATTTGGATGTGCACAAATGACACAATTATTGTCACTGTCGGTTTTTTAGACCTGGAGGGATCTACTGGAAAGCCACAGAACACCCAGATAACTCTGTAGCTGCAGCTGGGCATATAAAGAAAATGGAGCTGCTTCTTTCGATTTGCCCATCACCACATGATGAGTCTGTGTGTGTTGGATCTAATTGCCTACATACTGTATCTCCGTCTTTGAGTACATCGGTGAGATTCCATAACCAACCAACCAACCAGCAACTGTACTAAATGGAGCTGAACTGGATTGAACTGCTCTCACTAATCAACCCAGCTGTCCCTCCTCCTCCGGGACGATTTTAATGACTGAATGTGCAGTGCAGTGACATCCAGCAGCCATTAGGCCTGGGTCTGAGATGAGTCCACTGGGGTTCTAGCTCTATGATATAACTTTACAAGTATCGGAGCTTATCAACCCAACACTTGTTGTCCATCATTCAATGCAAGAGGGAGACACAACAGAGTTCTTAATGATTATTCGTTGCTTGACCCAAGTGTTGCACTTCACTGGAAATGTGTGCTGTCCCACAGAGAGGGGGGAAAGCTGAGCATGAAGGATGTTTTAAAGGGCATGAGGAGATATTATTTCTGAATGAATATTTTGAAGTGCAGGCTTGTATATTTGGTTTTTTTATTTTTGAAAGGGCAAGGGCACCAAGGCAAAGTTCTTGTTGGTATTAAAAGGGCACCCTATGAGGAAATTGTACAATTCTACTGGAGCATTTTAAGGGCAGCAAGGTAATGACCAGGGGGCATTGGGTCAATCAGTCCCAGTGCATCTGGAATCATCAGGCCTGGCAAGCGGTTAGCGGGTCAGATGCAACTTGTAAGTTTACCTCGAACCACAAACGTGTCAAGATGGTTTGTTTTGTAAAGTTATTATTAAGCAGTTTACATGTAGGGCTTCATCTGGGGATAGTTGTAGGCTTTATGATTTGAAGACCAGAGACGTGAAGAAAAATATTTGCGCATGTCTTGAAGATGAAAACAAACCCCTCATTAAACATTACAACAGTCATTAGGTCTGTGCGTCTAGTGTCGAAGTCCCACTGAAGCCTGACTTAACCGAGTAGTAAATGTCACTAGTTGCTCAGGCCCAATAACAGTCATCCCCTTTAATTCTTCAGTATCAGGGTTAGTGAGACCATCTGAGAGGTATCTCTTTGCAGAATTCCCAGGCTGTCGATGCCTGATGATGATGTAGAGCTGATCTATTTGTTAATACTATGGAGAGAGGCTGTCCAGAGTTGTCAACATTTTCCAGGTTGCTCACAGGGTCTTGTGGGAGAGATTGCTAGATTGAGATGTCGCTATATACTAAGTATTGATGCTGTACATGGACATTGTGGATGCTGCAAGGGCTTGTTTGAAATGATGGGTAATGTTGGAATGGGTGGTTTGGGTACCTCTTGGGTTGGGGGTGAGAAGATTTCTTCTTATTTTGACCCTTTTCCTAACGTAGGGATGGCACCATTGGAATACTTTAAACCTTTTGCTCTCAAAAAAAAAAAACCACAATGTTAACACTGGCTGGGCTCCCAGTCCCAGACTATCATGTATTTTGCACATTTTCTTTTTTTAGTTTTCAAATAGTAATGGACATCCTACAGCAGTTTTGCTTGTTCCCTACCATTTTGATTTGTTTATGTGATTTGCTTTGTGTTCCACAAGGGTTAGGGTTTATTTGAATCTGGTGAGATACAATGGAGCACAAAAAATATGTCAGAAACCTTCTGCGATCGGGATGACCTGTCCCATACAAGCTTTACCACCTGTGAGCTCTCAACTAGCTAATTTGATAATTTCCAAATCATGTGGTATACCAATGTTGTACCCTCCCTTCTATTTAAACACAAGACCCTACTTTTGTCCATTGTCCCATCCAGCCAGAGGGGACAAATAAATTAACCACATATCACACCCCAGACATCAACATTGGCTCCTTTCATGTCTGCCTGTTTTGGGGGGTAGAAACAGAGAGTTAAAAAAAAAAAAATAAATAAAATAAATTGTTTCTGAAGCTGGTCATAGGTTAGGTTCGTGAGATTCAACCACCTTGTTATGCCACCACAAAATGAGCTCAAATTGAGACCTGATTATCCACTGAATGGTTTAATTGATTTGAGGTTGATGAGGTTTAAACCACAGACCTTCACATACTCCACCTTAGTTGGGTCCTTGCTTTCTGTTTACAAGTCTTTCAATTTGACTACACTTTCAGAACCATTCAAAAAGTTGTATGTTTAACCATAGAGAAAGGACTTTCTCTATGGTTTAACATAAAGGCAATGAGTCGACCTGCAACAACCATGTTTTCTATTTTTATTCAACTGAGCATACAAACACACTTTTTTTTGTAGTGACACTTTTTGACCAGTGTTAAAGCTGGGCGAGGGGTTTAAAAAAAAGTATTTTATGTTTACATATGGAGGCCATCATTGCTGAAGTGCAATCTGGGGGAAATCTGTGCTGGGCAGCACATTGTATGTTGCTTAGCGTGCTGGACGAAATTTGTTAGTTCTGGGCAGGCCCGCCTGGCACTGTCTGCCCGGCACCACCCACCTTGGCTGCAACACTGTTGGTGGCACTATTCACCAAACCGATAAAAAACCACCATTCAGGTTTTCTCCTGTCAAATATTCTTGGAAGCATTCCATGGTTATGTATTTTGATAGTTTGATGTAGGCCTAGACAATTCCCCAAGTTTGAAGGAATTTCAAAGTGATTTTTGTACTTAATTAGATGGGCTTGCCCCTCGTTGTTTTTGGTTAGTAATAGTAACTGAAGGACCAGTAAGTTTGCCATGTCACCACTTCCTTTTGCTTTTTCACAGCTGTAAAGAAAAAGTTTTTTTATACTGTTTTTATGTAACATAAAGTTTTGAAGCAATTTGAGTCAATGATTTGAATGAAGCTCTGGAAAACAATAAATTTAGCTAGGAGAATCACAAGGAGAGCTACTTTTAACTGGCCAGCAGACCACTGTTTAAATTACCAAGGACTCTCAACAAGAAGTCTTTCTTTCTTACTTGTTGTGAACACTTCGGACAAAATAACAGGGCTCTAACGGTTAGATAATCAAACCTTTCAATTTTTGTTTGTGAGGGGAATTGTGTCCTGCGAGGCAATTCTTTATCAAACAATGATGTACTCAACACTCCCATAACAGTTTCTACTTGGGTTTTAGTTCTTAGTGGACAAAGATCGGAGGTAGAAGCAACACTTTTGCTGAATGCCACCTTTGTCAGACTCTAAATGTTGTTTACAACATCACGACACTCAAGCGGCACGGCTAAATACCCTCAAAGGAGCGCCCAACAATGGCGCGTCAGTGTTAGCTGACAAAGATCACCAATAATGAATCCATTTGGTTTAGAACTTTTAAGATGTCCGCCTACCAGTTAGGAGAGATAATCTTGCGTGGAACGTAGACAAATCAACAGGCAGAGAAAGGGAGGGATTTGAGAAGAAAGGGGTCGGAGATTAATGGTAACACAATGGCGTTACAATAGCAGATGTGATGTGAATTAAGCTCAACTAATGCTACAACTAGAGATGCCCCGTTTGTGTAATTTACTTGCCAGTACTCAATGAAAATCACCTACTTCTGTTCGAAAACACTATGGTTCTTATCGCACTACTTAAATTTTGTGGACAATTTCAGGGACAATTTATTTGACCTATTCACACTTGGAACCGTGGCAAACTCCTGGGAAATAACTACCCTTGCTTGGGAGTAGGGTTTCCCCATGTAACCTAGGGGTTAGAGTCTTGAGTGTGTAATTTTTTTCTGAGGAATATCGCATGTAGTGTGAGAAAAACATTAGGTGGCAATGAGGTTTAAAATTCCCGGAAACTTCCCTGGTATTTGAATTGGCTCGCTAGTGTGAAAAGGGCTTAATACAGTCCTTAACTACATCTGCCTTTCAAAATAATTATTTGCTTCACCCCAAAATAATAACAATTAAAATAAAATTATAGTTTTAACGTTTTGGATCTAACTAATTGCATGTAAAACATGTTACTCTGTGTAACTCAAAACCAAATTATTTTTGTAATTTTGTCATACCCCCATCCGAAACGAAAACAGCCCTCCCTTTCAAACAACAACTCCTAAAACTCCAAGGTTCCCCCCTCCCCCTAAACACACCTCCAAGGTTCTTCTCCAACCAATGCCCAAAGTAATAGCACCTCCCCATTACCCCTGTAGCCAGACTAAACATCCCCAGCAGTGTTCCCATTTTACAGCACAATTATCAAGTAAGTTTTCAACAGGTCAATAATTGCTTACTTAACTTGCTGAAAGAGAGGGAGAAACAAGTTGCACCTGCAGCATAACAACCTGTGCTATGGTCTAATTGCTCTGACCTCTAAGCTCTGACTCAGGGAATGATTTCGGCCAGCAATTTTCCTATATCAAAATTAGCCGTAACTTTGTGTGTGCACACTGATGCTAACCCTTAGGTTACCTGGGGAAACCCTACTCCCAAGGAAGGGTAGGTATTTCCCAGGAGTTTGCCAGGGTTCCAAGTGTGAATAGGTCAAATAAATTGTCCCAGAAATTGTCCACAATATCTATGTAGTTTGAAAAGGGACCATAGGTTTTTTCAAACAGAAGTAGGTGATTTTCAATAAGTACTGGTTTCCCCCTTAAACTGGCAACACACTGAATGTGCTGAATCAATATTGGGTAGCAAATGGTGAGTTTTGAATAGCAACTGACACATTTTGTAGCAATTTATTTGCTCTGCTTTACAAGGGAAAACGTTCACTGCTACTATAATTTCAAACAGCCAAGGCTCCTGTTGTGACTGCCTGTTTTTAAGTTCCCTTAAATGTGATTTTAATGTATTTCTCATTTTCTTTTTTTTTCATATTCAACCTCTATTTTTCATCTGCTTCATCGATGTTTCTTCTACAACAACTTCAACAAATCAGGTAAGTGAGTCTTTTGCTAAAAATGCAACACAAAAACAAATGTGCATTCATTGTTTCAGTTTAACATCCATGCATAATCATGTAGAGAAGAAACCCTGCAAAAAGCAATGCATTTTGATGTGATTTGTTGATATTTAGGTAATACAAATTGGCTTCATTTCTGAAATGATATATCTTGTTGATATTCTACAACATATTCCCTTAGTAGTACTAGTAGCTGTAAAGCGTCGCTCTTACTTGCCTATAGATCAGTTTTAGAGACTTCAACATTATAAAGTTTAGGCAATCACATCAGCGGCCTACACATATGGAGTTACAAAGCAAACTGGATACACAACATATTAAAAGTACCAAAACGTCACTACGTTCCTATTCTGTGATAGCGGTTCTTGGAGTGATATCGCCCTCTATTGGCAGCAATTCATGATAGGGCGGATCACAGATTTGTATTGGTCGTAGATAACCAGAATTGGTATAGTGCCCTCACCATCCAAAGATAATTTACTTCAAATTGATTCTAAGTCTGTGTCCGAATTAGCGACTTCGGCTATGGCTACGTCTAGATTTCCGAGTCATCATGCATTGAAGTATGGGACGGCCTTAGCAACACACTTAGCACCAGTCAAAGCCGTAGCGTTAGCCGGCAATTCGGATACGGCCTCACTGTCGAAATAACCAGCTGTAATTCTGCTTTAAAGAGAAAGTTTATCTCGGCTATCAGAAACGCCTTAACATGTTTGCCATGTCTTGTTCCCACACTGCTCTCAAATGGAGCATGGACATTTCTTTCTGACCGAAACTGTCTAACCATAAAAAGGGAAATGAAATACTTGAGAGGTTATCAAAAGAATCAATGACATATAGACTTTAAGACATTGAACCCTAGAACAAATAAACATCCGTATGCAATAAAGATCAATAGGGACACAGCACCTGGAGAAACGAGGTCTGTTGATTCTCTTGAGTCCAAAGGGAGCTGTGAGAGTGCTAGCCAGGAATTCTACAAATCAGACATTTACAATTATTGCAAGATGCCTCTTAAAGGATTCAGGTACTTTTTCAAAATGTCCACAGATTTACATAAAACTTAAAGGGTTTGAAGATAATGATAGTGGAAAGCTTCCTTTCAAATGATACCAACTGAGTAAGTAAAATTTCAAGGGATGCTTTCTACTATTTTCAAACTGTGTAAGTTTAATGTAAATCTGTGGACATTGTGTTTTGTGTTAAGAAAAAGTACATAGACCCTTTTAAAGGAAGGTGTAGGTTTTGTGATCACTTTTAAAATTAATGGCATTAAGAACTTTTGGTTTGAAGATGCCTACAGCAGCTTCCAATAGTATAAAGCATTTTGAGAAACGTTGCACTTTGAAGTGATGTGGTTAAGTATCGGAGACATTTACAATTATTTCAAGATGCGTCTTAAAGGGAAGGTGCAGGGTTTTGTAATCGCTTTTTAAAATTAATGGCATTAAGAACTTTTGGTTTGAAGATGCCTACAGCAGCTTCCAATAGTATAAAGCATTTTGAGAAACGTTGCACTTTGAAGTGGTGTGGTTAAGTTTCAGATATTTACAATTATTTCAAGATGCGTCTTAAAGGGAAGGTGCAGGGTTTTGTGATCGCTTTTTAAAATGAATGGCATTAAGAACTTTTGGTTTGAAGATGCCTACAGCGGCGTCCGATAGAGAAACGTTTCACCATGAAGTTATGTGGTTATGTAAAAACGTATACCAGTTTTGATGCCCAAAATTTGAATCTGAGCTTACGCTTCTCCGCCAGCATACATTATATGCACTCACAAACAAACAAACGAATTACAAAAAGGGGACAAAATATGGAAAACATATCAAGCAATTATTAAATCATTAAACGTCTACTTTGTGATAAACTTTTATGCATTGTACTAAAAGGCAATGGACACTATTGTTAGCTACTGAAAATGATTATTAGCATAAACCTTTTTGGTAAAGAGTTATTGAGAGCTGTTAATAGAATAAAACAGTGTGAGAAACAGCTCCCTCTGAAGTAACATAGTTTTTGAGAAAGAAGCAATTCCTCCTTAAATAAATTGTTTGAAGTTGATTTCGAGATCTCAGAACTAGAATTTGAGGTCTCAAAATCAAGCATCTGAACGCACACAACTTGTGCAAAAAAGGCGTTTTTTTTCTTCCATTATTCTCTCGCAACTTCGACGACCAATTGAGCAAAATTTTTCACAGGTTTGTTATTTTATGCATGTGTTGAAATACACCAAGTGAGAAAACTGTCTTTGACCATTACCAATAGTGTCCAGTGTCTTTAAAGCTAGTCTAATCCTGTTTCTAGTGTTATTTTGATACTTTGAGAAATTTATTGGGGAATTCGATATGATGTATTCTAGTGATATTTTGTTACTTTGAGAAACTGCTTGGAGAATTTGATATGATATATTCTTGTCAAGAAAAAAGAAAGAAAATCAAATTGTAGTAGAATCTTCCCTTTAAAATTATCTGGCAATGCAGCCAGATGTGAAGCCCTGCCTGCCTTGGGTTTTAGGGAGATAGGATTACAGTCACCATGACCTCAAAAGGACTGGATGTTTCAAGGAGGTGATTTTTTTATTTTATAAAAGGCTCCTTCACTGAGGGCTGAGGTCGCTGACATTCAAGATGTCCCTGTCAACTTCTTAAGATGTCTGGGGCTTATTTTATATGAAGCTGCTGAACGCAAAAAAGAAGTTTTGCTAAGCAGAAAGCAATCAGCAGCTGAAATTTCACTGGGGTTGTTACCTGTGTTAATAAGCTGCTGAATGCAAAAGAGAAGTTTAGGCTTAGCAGAAAGAAATCAACAGCTGAAATGTCATGGGGTTACCTGTGTTATTTTTTGGCCTGCTTGTCACCTTTTGTCCAGAAAAATATGAACAATGTCTTTGTAGGTATTTGTCTGTATAAGGTTAAAGGCAATGGGCACTATTGGTAATTACTCAAAATAATTATCAGCATAAAACCTTACTTGGTAACAAGTAATGGGGAGAGGTTGATAGTATAAAACATTGTGAGAAACGGCTCCCTCTGAAGTGACGTAGTTTTCGAGAAAGAAGTAATTTTCCACGAATTTGATTTCGAGACCTCAGATTTAAAATTTGAGGTCTCGAAATCAAGCATCTGAAAGCGCACAACTCCGTGCGACAAGGGTGTTTTTTCTTTGATGACCGATTGAGCTCAAATTTTCACAGGTTTGTTATTTTATGCATATGTTGAGATACAAGTGAGAAGACTGGTCTTTGACAATTACTAATAGTGTCCTATGTCATTAAGTTCTTTGTGTTGTTCAATTACAATTTTCGCCGACTGAGGTTTTTGTAATTTTTGTTTTTCCCTAAACACTTATGCCCCCCTATAATGAAAATGTAATCGGTCCCTATCCACAAACTTTCTTTAAGTACTACATATCATTAAGGTACTCAACTTTCAATTCAGTTAGATGAAGGGAGCTGTCACAACCAAATACCTTTATAAACCGACTTTCTCTTATTCACCCTTCAATTTTTTATATTTTTTAAAATTATTTTCTTTGGGGGGGGGGGGGGGATTTGTTGATGGAATTTGGAATGGACTCGTTATAAGGGTCAATAGTGCAATGAACCTACGGTTGACCATCCTACATTTCTACTGTGCATAGTCATCCCTTCGTTATCACGCTAATAATATTGTCTACTAATCATACTCCAATAATAGAGTTGGATATATCCTGATCAGGATCTGAGTTGAAGTAACACCGATTCCTTAGTTCACATCTTGTCCAAACATCCCATGACAGTTTCCCAGTATTTGTGTTAACCTTCTACTACTACTCTCTGAAATGGTCAGGGTTGTCCAAACAATGGCGACAACTATTTTGCTTGTCTCTTGTATGTAGTTGCCCTGTGGGTGGGTACACAGGGCAACAGTGTTTTGTGAAGTGTTCAGTGTAGGGGTAGGCAACATGTAAAGCAAGTCATAAAAATAATACAATAAACTAGGAAAATGGGCAAGTGAAGTGAGTTGATCAAATTAACTCTTTGTAATTATGTTGTGTTCAACCCTGGTTTAAAGACACTGGACACTATTGGTACTTGTAATTATATTGTGTTCAACCCTGGTTTAAAGACACTGGACACTATTGGTACTTGTAATTATATTGTGTTCAACCCTGGTTTAAAGACACTGGACACTATTGGTACTTGTCAAAGACTAGTCTTCTCACCTACTTCTCACTTTGTGTATCTCAATTTGGATTAATTTTTTTGGGGGTACAAATTACACAATTACAGTGAGACGCTGTTAGTTGTGTTGCTTATGGCAAAACAATGCTATTTATTTAATATTCTTCAGAAAACTGGTTTTGTTTTTAGAGTCAGATCCTTCCTTGAGTATTCTTGGCATCATAGCGCCCTCTCTTGTTCAGGTTTCAACTTTTTTTGCATTATTATTATTTGCTCCGGTGTGATTTATTTTCTGCTGACTCTGGCTGGTTTAATCTAACGCAGTATGAATATTGACTTAGTAGATCCTAGTCAATATCCTTATTTTAAAGTATTAATTAAATTTCAAAGCAGGATCGTTGATGAAAACTATTACAAAATCAATTATTCATAGTTTTTCGTCAAGTGCTTTCAAAGTATTTCCATCATCATATTCTTCATATTAAACCATTTACACCAGCGGATTCCTTTTATGCTACGTAAGCACGTTATCGGACGACATAACAATGGGTCGTTCACCGCTGGGTTTTGTTATGCGCCCAAGCAACATTCCGCGTATATGCCAGCCGCGCCATTAAACATAATCGGCCTGTGCCACGAGGCGCACAAGTACGTAACACGAACCAGAGGATACACTCCAAGATGTGTCATTGTCCTCTAACAAAGGAACCCACCCAAATACTCGGTCAAACACCTGGGCATCAAGTTTCCTGCAAGGGGTAAAGAGAGAGAGGGGGAGAGAGAGATAAAATAGACAAGCCGGGGGTTAGGGGCATCTCTTTCTCGTTGCGTGGAAGAGTCCCTCGTGACTTAGGGAGACCAGGATGACACCAGATGATGTTGTACTAGGGGCAGACAATATTTATCTTGGGCGCATTGTTGTGGAGTGGGGATGATGGGAGACAGAGTGGTTGGCGTATAAGCTTTCACATTTTCTTAAAATAGCACTGGTGTCGGAGGTTTGTTTTGGGGAATGAAGGATTTTGTATGCTTTGGCATCAGGATATCTAAACCGACCAGCACAGTGTACATATTTTGGTAACTGCTCCAGGGAACAAAAGGGGGGGGGGGGGTCAAGATGGACTAAAAAATCAAGTTATTTGTTTCTCATCTTAGAGTTAATGAGAAATTCTGCTATGAATATTCAATTACTATGTGGATAATACATTTTTGTAGCATATAAATATTCATGTTTTGATGAGTCGGATAAGAGACCACTTCACCATAGTCACAGATGACTCAATGCATTTGCTTCTCATCTTAGAAATAATTAGAAATTACGCCATGAATATTCAATTATTTTGTAGACAATCCCCCTTTTTTTGACATGTTATTATTCATATTCAATTCAAAAGAACATTTGTGCCGGTTTACAAAAACACAAATTAAACAGGATAAACTGCACTAAATTGTGAAAGAAAAATTAACCGTTACAGTAAATTAACATACAAAGTAGATGGGGACGGGAGAGCGGCAGCTCCAAGTTAAGAATTAAGAAATAATACCAATAATTAGTCTAAGTAACGGTAGAACGAAGAAGACAAAGGGACTAACGATACTAGTAACAGTTAAGATAACAGGGCTGAATGCTTCGTTTTTGAAAGGGCAAGGGCACCAAGGCATTTTCTTCTTGGTAAAGGGCACTTTATGATGAAGTTGCAAATTTGTACTGGAGCGTTTCAAGGGCACCAAGGCAATGACCAGGGGACACGGAGGCAATCGCCTTCGTTGCCTCCATGAAGTATCAGGCCTGAGATAACAATTAAGAATCAAGGAACACTGCATGGATGCTGAGCACTGATGAATATTCACGATGTTTTGATGGGTCCGATAAGAGACCACTTCAACATATAAATCTCACATATGACTCAAAGCATTTATAAAGGTATTGTACTTGCAAGGTGAAGCCGACACCTTTGTAGTGTGCTGATAATGCAATAAAGGAGATTGCCGACCGATTAGGGTGTTTAGAAATGTAAATGCAAACATTAGTTGAAAGTTGGTAGTGGAACTAACGAGGCTGCATCAGTTGCTTGGCATGGTGTGGAATGTGTTTCTGTTTAATTCTCTCTTTTTAAAAATGATTTATTGAATTTATTTTATTTTGGTGTTTTTCAAATTTTTAATTTTTTGAAAAGTTTGTTTTCCCATTGTTTCACTGTATACAGTTTCAATCATCGTGTAGGCTCCGAATTCAAGGCCTTAAACTCATGCAATTGCCCACTGGCTTTGTCTTGGTGCCCTTTTTGGAAATTGTGATGAAAGATTGACTTGCCCCGACCAAGAATTAATTTCCATACGAGGTTGTGCATTGTGCTTAAAGAAAAACGGGTGCTCCTCCTTTCTATAAAGACCTTACGCACATGACGTCGCCACACTGGGGCGCCCTCACAAGGAGGTCAAGAAGAGGTTGCTGTGTCTTCCACATTCTTAGCTTCGTGTTACATTGTTCTATTAAAGTGAGATGGTCTCCCGGATGATTTAATACATAAAGTACATACATGGACAGTATTGCTGCATCAATATGTAAATTCCACTCATTTGCATATTATTGATAAATACAACCAGATGTCAAGTGGCTGTCACAGAATACAAGTTCTGATTGTTATTCAAATATTCCCATGGACCTACCTCCGCCATGAATGGACCAACCCTTCCTCACTCCACTGTAAAAGGAAGTGAGCCCCCTTGTGTTAAGAATGAGGCAACTAGATGGTTTCTTGGGCTTCATCTTGGTTACTTGTGCAGTCTGTGTTTCTCAAGACTGCATTCTGAAGGACTGAATTGAAAGGGTTTGCAACTGTTTGTTGTTGCCCAATTGTGCTTTAGTTTTTCTGCTCCAGAATAGTCTTTCAGGCCTGTATGCTTCAGTTTTCAAATGGCAAGGGCACAAAGGCATTTTCTCCGTGGTAAAAGTCACCCTATGCGGGAAATGTGAAATTTTTACTGGAGCATTTCAAGGGCACCAAGGCAATGACCAGGGGGCATGGGGGCAATCGCCTTCATTGCCTCCATGAAGTATCAGGCCAGATCTTTCTGTGGAAATATTTTTAGGGAAGATAATTTTAATTATTTAATGTAGGGCCTTGTCAGTGCTTCTGACGTTTTAAAGAAGCTTTGAATTGTTTCCACAAATTCAATCTGAAACAAGACTGATTGGTCTTTTAGGCCCCATACCCCCCTCTACCTGAATAATCCATGAACCAGTGAACTTGCCGCAACTAGATCAAAAAGAGCTCAGCTGGTACAACTAACCACACATAACATTGTCAAATGGACTGGACTGTTAGACCTCACTTCACAAGTCTGGGGCCCCTCTCATGCCCTCCCCTTTTTTCACTTTTGATGTCTGCCGCCCCAACAGGGTTCAAGGCTTTAACAAGTCCCCGAAGATGAGAGTGCACTGTAAACAATGCATGAACTAAAGGGTTTGGGTGCACTGATGATGACACTAAAGGATTACACCTCAGAAAAAAACCTTTTAAAGGCAATGGACACTATTGGTAATTGTCAAAGACTAGCCTTCATAGTTGGTGTATCTCAACATATGCATAAATAAACAAACCTGTGAAAATTTGAGCTCAATCGGTCATCAAAGTTGCAGGATAATAATGAAAGAAAAATAACCCTTGTCACACGAAGTTGTCTGCATTTAGATGGTTGATTTCGAGACCTCAAGTTCTAAATCTGAGGTCTCAAAATCAAATTCGTGGAAAATTACTTCTTTCTCGAAAACTATGGCACTTCAGAGGGAGCCGTTTCTCACAATGTTTTATACCATCAACCTCTCCCCATTACTTGTCACCAAGAAAGGTTTTATGCCAATAATTATTTTGAGTAATTACCAATAGTGTCTACTGCCTTTAAATCAAGCAGCTCAGAAGAAATTGCATACATCGTTCTCTCTCTATCACCCTGTGACTGAGCGAAGGTAAATCATTTGACAGAGTACATGCGTTTTACAAGTTGAATTTTTAACAGGCATGTGAGACTTACTCTTTTCAGCTGATTTTTCTCTCTTTTTTCTCTTCACTTTCTGTGTACAAAGTTATGGGAATTATTACCTTTTCCTCTTTTTTTTCTTGCCTGGTTTTCTCTTTTCCTCTGTTTTGATTCATGGATAGTTAATACTCACATGGCTGCTTTAAGAAAGTTGTAACCAGATTTTCAAATTACAGTTTGTGCCGAGGGTGTTGATTTCAAAGAGTTTTTAGTTTTAGCGTGGCATTATTTGTTAGGTTTTCTCTCTAGTTTGTGTTACTGTTGTGCTTTTTAACCTGTCGGTTCAAGTGTAAGGTGCCTGTAACGGCCATAATTCTGAAGTGGTTTTTATCAACGAGGAGAGCTTTATTTATGTTGAACTTGACACTGTGTTTAGTGGTATTTACTAAATTATAAGAAAACATGCATAAAATAATAATCCATGATGGAGTATAAACACTCTGAGCTACATGTACATGTACAAATTTTCCCTGCTATTTTGTAAAAATGAGTGTCTGCCATCAGAGTGGAGGATTTGAAAAAAGTAAACTCGGTCAACAACCCAGACATACACTCTGATATGACATAATGGCAAGGTGCAATGTTGTGTTGAGTCTATACAAAAACAAGCTGTAAATCTGTCAGTCAGTCAGACAGTGACAATAGTCAGAATTAGGCATTATGGATACATGGTGATGTGTCAGTAACAGTGTGTAGATAATAAAAGATAACTGTGGTTGTATGATGATAATTCAGTTAAAGCCATTGGACACTTTCGGTAAACAGTATTGTCCAAAGGCCCACACTTCGTATATCACAACTGATATAAAAAAAAAAAAAGCCTGTGAAAATTTAGGCTCATCGGTCATCGGAGTCGGGGGAAATAACGGGAAAACCCACCCTTGTTTACGCACGTTTCGCCGTGTCGTGACATGTATTTAAAATAAATCCGTAATTCTCGACAACGAGAATTGATAATTGTTTTAATGTTTTCTCGAAAAGTGAAGCATTTCATGGAATAATATTTCAAGAGAAGTCGTTCACCATTACCTTCTGTAAACCCTGTTAGTTATTTGTAAATCTGTGAACTTTTAGTTTTTTTCTGTAGCGAAAGTGTATAATGGCTTTCAAGATGTTTTACTTTTTTTCTGTAGCGAAAGTGTATAATGGCTTTCAAGATGCTTGGTCTGATTTTAGGCAGATTTGACCCATGAATTTAGATTTAAAATTCAATAGCTATTATTCTAGATTTGAGAAACTTATATGATTTCATTTAATGTATCCCACAAGAAATCCACTAAGTTTCAGCTTCGTCAAGTTTTAGAGGAAGAAAAAGTGAAAATTACATAGCAAATTTTTAGGAGAGTCGCGTAAATATGTTGTACATGCTATAAACAAATTTTAGTGTGAATTTGATTTTACTCATTTCTCAAAAACTACAGCAAGTAACATTTTAAGGGAAGCTTTCTACCGTCATTATTTTGAAACGATGTAAGTTTATTGTAAACCTGTGGACAGTTGTGTTTTTGTGTCGTACAAAAATGAGCCAAACCCTTTAAGGGTGTAACATTGATGTGTGTAAGTCACACTACGAGCTGGGGCGGAGGCAATTTCCCGTCAGCACTTCTCAACAAGGGGGCGACATTGTAATTTATCAGTATGGTGTATTCACCTGGACAGGAAAGTTGCATTTTAATTGGGATGGGAAACAATCCAATAAGGTTTGCGTCGGCTGTGTCAATGCCACCCTCGGGCCATCTTGGCAGTGGCTGAGAGAGGGAAACAGCTCAGCATTACGGGGCCAAGTGCCTCAACGATTGGAAACGTGTTGCCAGGTTATGGAAACAGGTGACGACCTGACCCTTCCTTAAAAAAAAAAATTGTAAATATTAAAATAGCAAATTGACATCTTTGGGAAGTAGCAGTCTGGCCTTAGGTGCCCATGGCCTGTCCCTTCAAAATATTTATAGGCCGGCTTGTCTTGACCAAGGTTTTATAAAGTCTGATGTGGATAGGTAGAGAGAAACAAGGAAGGAGGGGTGTTTGTTTCCTTTTGATCGCAATCAGTTATTGACTGTGTAAAATCACTGCTTATTTTTACTAGAAGGTTTATAAATGCTCCATTCTTTCCATGTTGTATTTTTTCAAAAGAAATATTTTATATTTCATGGTCGATGTGTACAAAAATGCGATGCTACTATACAGTAACTGGCACCAAGAAATCAAATCGCTATTTCAAAAAATAACAATGTAAGCAATGATTTAAAAGAAAGCATTTAGAGAAGCAAGCTCGATTCCTTGTCTCACTGACCTCATATTGAATTTAGTGGTTTTATACTCTGTTTGAAGATGATAACTATTTGCGCAGCATATGTGTTGTATTTAAAAGCAGGTATATTTTGTAGGGCAGATAATTAATATGCAAATTGTTTATCAGCTACATGTACCAGCATGTCTTTGTACTTTTGAGTTTGCAATTCATCAAGTACTTTTATTGTTTGCTTTGTTTTATTCGTATGTAATTCGACCTCGATGGCGGTTTAGTCATACTTTAGTCAATTTTAGTGAAGGATTATTTTCATAGTTCATTTGCTTGATTTACACCGTACAGCGTAAATTCTATAGGTTCATCCCTTTCCCATTATCTATTTTACCCTCACTTGCTAAGGAATTTTTAAAGGATTATCTTCCAGATGACTAGACCGGCCATTAAACTTCATAGTCTGTTCATTAAAGCAATTAAGTTATTAGTCTCGTTTTGGCGTTACCACATTTTAAGTTAATACCCAAATTGCATGCTTAATTTGACGCATGGCAAAATGGCTTTCTGAATGTGTTACTGGTCCATACACGCAGTGGTGCCCCCAGCGTCTCTCATGTGTGTCCTTATATGACCTTGAGTCTGCCTCATTAATTCTTAAGCCATCGCTTTTAATGAATAATTTCTTTTAATGAAATTGCAAAATGAGGGGACGTGTCCTTACAGGATGATCTTTTCATGAACGCGTCATTGGATAGAGTTGGATGGAGACCAGTCACTAAGTGCTTTAACCTAAAAATAAGTATGTAGGCCTACATCAATTTTTTTTCATAGTTTTTTTTTTTTACAGATTATAAATTTGATATGATGACTTTTTTTTGATTGGTTGACTGCAAGAACCGACTTTGGATTTTTTCCCTTAGAAGGCATTGGAGTGCAAACTTAATGGTTCCTTTTAGGAACGCATGAATGTGCAGTTTACTGCGTTTGACTTCACTGGTTGCAGAAATTGGCTTGTGATAGATAAACCAGAGTGGGGACAAAATTTGGTTCATGTAAAAACTTTTTACGCAGTCCTGTCCAAAATGTTCTCCATTTAAAAAACAAAATGTAACAACCCAAGTATCATATAATGTTCACAGGTATAGGTAGCTTGGCATCAGCAAATGCGGAAACAATTTGAATTGTATAAATCTGAAAACTTTCTGCTTATTAAAGCCCAGAAATAAATATATAACATGCTGTCTAGAAAATAGCCTTTGTCACTGGCTGTGATGTAGACTCTAAAGAATAGTCAAATGTTGAAAGCCCCATCCATGATCACTGTTGCTTAAATTGCAATACTACAAGTGAACATATGGAAAAAACACAAACCATTAATTAAGCTTGGTTGCACAATGTGATTATTGAAAACTGGACGTCAGGAATAAATTTTGCCATCAAGTAATAACCAATGGTGCACAGGTACCTGTTTCATAATGCGGTACTATATGACAGCCCAGGATAACCAATCCCTTTCTCTATAATAACACTTCTTATATAGCACATTTCACAATAACGTCTCAATACGCTTTACATATCCATCTCTTAACTATAGTCAGTTTAACAGCAGGTTCGTAATGTTTGAACAAGCCCCTTGTCCCCATTCCACTGGTCAGTCAGTCACAGTCTGCACGGTTGATGGTCAATTGATTCAGCTGCGGACCGGCTAATGGACAGAGTACCAACGTGGGTCCTCATCATGCTCTCCGCAGTCCTCCTCTACCTCTCTCCACTTTAAAAGATCCCATAAAACGGCGTCTCTTTCTTATTGATGTTGGCAGCATCCTGCACAAACATCTTACCCAAGGAGTACCAACAGAGGGTGTTTTTCTTTCCCTTCGTGAAGATGCTTGGAGAAGCTGATGTTCAGTTTTAGGGTGTTGATTTTTTTGTTGCTTGATTGAAAAAGAAGGAAATCCATTGCCTTGGCTATGCTACTTTTATGGTCCAGTAATAATCCAGTACCCCAAGGGAGTATTGTTGGAGAAGGGGGATTGGGGTCCTGCTAGGAAGGTTGAATTCAGAAATATTAAAGGAAGGATTCACCATTGCATCGGAATGTGTGTATTTTGTCTACTTAGGTAGAGCCAACTTATCGTGTACGATTTGATTTTTATATGATTTTTATATCAAGGTTTAAGAAATATAATGAATAGGGTAGATGGCCTTAGCTTTCGATCCAATCCGGACCTTCTTCAGAGGCATAAGACAAGTACAAACAAATACATATCCATTTATAGAAAAAGAGAGGGGGAAAGGGATTAAGGAAAGGATCCAGAAAGAAGCGGGAAAATAACAGCCAATCAAAGTTCCTATTTCAGAAACAATATTGGGGGCTATGAACCAATAGGAGTGAAGTGGCGAGGACAAAGGATGTTTAGAATGAAAGGAAGGGTTACTGGACCATAAAAGTGGTAAATGTATTGTTCGACAACAATGGAGGGAGACATGAAAGGGTAGGATTAGAGAGCAAGTTGCATCATGATGCAACTAACAATGGTCAATTAATAAGAATAGCAAGATCAAAGGTATGATGATTTTAAAAATAGGTATGAGGGACCTGTGGAAAAAAAGGGGGGGGGGTTACTTACATCAGATAGTTACAGTGATGAATTTATAAAAACAACTTTAAACTAGGTTAATTTATATTTTATGTACAGAATATATACAACATATGAGTTCTTAGGCAGAAGTGAAGTGGAGGGTAATGAGAAGTTATTTAACACCAGTGTTTATGTTAAGTCCAAAGGGTTTGACTGTCTTGAGTTGGTGAATCCAGTGTGATTCTCTATTCTTGCGGTGTGTGTCATCACCATTGCAAGCTTCAATCACCAGAAGTTCAACATCAATGACACTATGATTGGGGCTGTTGAAGTGGATAGAGACTGGGTACGGTTTCTTAGTCTTTATGGAAGAGACATGATTCGCAAAGCGAAGACTAAGTTTGGTCTTAGTCTCTCCCACATATTGTAGCCCACATCTCTTACATGATATGACATAGACTACATTAGACGTGCTGCATTCAGAGTCGGTCTTGATGTTGTATGAAGAGCCAGTGGTATGACTCTTCACCTTAAGTGAGGGCTTAATGTGCAGACACGTTTTGCATTTGGAACGGGTACATTTGTGACAGCCCAGTATATCTGTCGGGGGTTGTGTTTGGACTGTACCTGGGGGAAGTTTGGCCCTGACTAGTATGTCACCAAGGTTCTTAGGGCGGCGGAATGCAACCATGGGAACCTCAGTGATTGCTGAGTGTAACCTGCTGGAGGAGTGAAGTATAGGCATGTTATTATTGAGAATTGAGGGAAGTTTGGGTAGTTTGGGGTGGAAGGTGGTGACCAAAGCAACTCTATTGGTAGGAGGTTTTTTAGCTCCCGTGTTAGTCAACAGAGTATGACGAGGTACGTTGAGAGCCCTGTTGATAGCAAGTTGGACCCTACGTTCGCTGTGTCCCCTAGATACAAGGTGTTTCCTTAGCTCTGATGAGCGCCTCTTGTACAGGGTATCTGTGGAACAGATACGCCTGATACGTAAGGCCTGACTGTAAGCAATTGCCTTCTTACAGTGACTAGGGTGACAGCTATTGGAGAGAAGGTACTGGTGGGTGTCGGTGGGTTTACTGTAAACATCTGTGACAAGGCCATTAGGAGACTTGGTTATTGTCACATCTAGAAAGTTCACACTGGTGAGAGATTGTTCGGTAGTGAACTTTATGGTGGGGTGAAATGAGTTGATATGGGCAATAAACTCATCCAAGCTGTCTTGGTCACCACACCAGATGGAGAAAATATCATCAATAAATCTCCACCAAACTAGTGGTCGGTTGGGGGCGGAGGACAGGAGTCTGTCCTCCAACTGAGACATGAATAGGTTAGCATATGAGGGTGCCATTTTGGTACCCATGGCAGTACCCTGTACCTGTAGAAAATGCCTGTCAGAAAATGTTAAATTATTCTTCATTAGAATGTGGCTCATGAGTTCCTTAATATGACTCACTGAGGGGCGGGACTGATTACTAGCATTGAGGGCAGAGACACATGCACTCATGCCTTCATGATGGGGTATGTTAGTATACAGTGATGAAACATCAAAAGTAACCAAAATAGCAGAGTCAGGTATTTGGTGCTTGACCTCATCTAGTTTGTGGAGAAAGTCTTTGGTATCCTTGATGAAGGAAGGAATACGGCAGACTAAGGGTTTGAGGAAGCTATCAACAAACTCAGAAATGCGCTCTGTGGGGCTACCATTCCCAGATACAATAGGTCTCCCCGGGTTATTGGGCTTGTGTATCTTAGGTAGAAGGTAGAACCTTGCTGTACGGGGGTCATGTGGGAGGAGATAGTTAAATGTATCTTTCTCAATATCATTGGCATTATAAATCTTAACCAGGGTGTCACTGATATCTTGGGAGAAAGATTCAGTGGGATCAGAAGCACATTCAATGTAATGATCAGTGTTACTGAGCTGTCTAAGGCCCTCAGCAATGTAGTCATGTGTGTTCATGACTACAACTGCGGACCCCTTGTCAGCCCGTTTAATCACTATGTCTGGTGATTGGCGGAGTTGTGTAAGGGCGTGACGCTCATCTTGGGGGAGGTTGTTGGGAGTAGGGGTACTGGGGGCCTTAAGAACCTCGGAGTTAACCGAATTGATGTATGTCTCTAGAGACACATCTCGGTTCTTAGGGGGTACCCAAGTACTCTTTTCCCTGAAGCGGTTGCGGGGAATAGGTTGGGTCTCCACAGATGACTCGTCATCCATGGAGGGCTCTACATGAAAGTATTCACGTAGGCGTAACCTACGATTGAATTGGGCCATGTCCTGTTGGAAAAGAAGTTGGTTAGGTTCTCTGGGTGTGGGGCAAAACTTAAGACCCCTTGAGAGGAGTTTAACCTGTGGGTCAGTAAGGACCATGTCAGACAGGTTAACTACAGTATTGGTCTCTGGCAACCTAACAGTAGGAGGAGCAATGGTGGCTCTCTTACTGTGGAAACGTCTATGGGTGTGTTTCTTATGGTTAGCCAGGACATTCATACGTTTCTTGTTCTGTTTGTCCATTAGGGTGGACCTTAAGTGTTTGACGTTACATAGTATGGTATCTTGTAACTGTTCAAACTCTTCAATAGAGCATGACTCCTGGAGTTGAGACTCAGTGTTTGTTATCTCAAGTAACTGATTATCAATGAATTGTTGGCATTGATTTTCCAGCAACTTGATCAAACGTAAAGACGTATTAGTGAGTGTCTTGTTCCATTTCTTCAAAAAGGATGGGTCAAGGTCCCCAAAGGAAGGGGTACACTTGATCTGTAGGCCTTTGGGAATGATACGGGACAAACGATAAAAACGGTAGTTATCAAGATGTGACATGTAACGGGTGTTCTTTTCCTTAAGCTTACGAAGCTTGCGGAAAATGCACTTGGTGTCGGGAGCAAGTGCCATAATAGATGGGGGAATACAGTCAAGGGGAAATATCTTAAATCATTCCTGTGGAGAGAACGGGTTATAAATCCTGTACAAAATTGATTATTAATTAACAGACGTGAAAGATAAAAGTAAAATTACCTGCGAATAAATGGGGTTAACAAGACCCTGTAAAAGAACGGGTTAAACCTGCAAGAAATAAATTATGTACAAACCTGAAAAGAAAAAATGGGTTAACACAAACTTGTTGAAAAAGCAAAGTAAGTACAAAATCTGAAAAGGAAAAATTATGTACAAACCTGAAAGGGAAAACGTTAATATAAACCTGTGAAATAAATAGCGGTAAATATAGTCCTGGAAAAGAAAGGGTTATAAAACCTGCAGAAAAATAATATATACGTTATGTACAAATCTGAAAAGAAAAGTTATGTACAAACCTGAAAGGGAAAACGTTAATATAAACCTGTGAAAAAAATAGCGGTAAATATAGTCCTGTAAAAGAAAGGGTTATAAAACCTGCAGAAAAATATATACGTTATGTACAAATCTGAAAAGAAAAAATGGGTTAACACAAACTTGTTGAAAAATCAAGTTATGTACAAAATCTGAAAAGGAAAAGTTATGTACAAACCTGAAAGGGAAAATGTTAATATAAACCTGTGAAAAAATAGCGGTAAATATAGTCCTGTAAAAGAAAGGGTTATAAAACCTGCAGAAAAATATACGTTATGTACAAATCTGGAAAGGAAAAGGTTAACAAAAAATCTGAAAAGGAAAACGTTAACGCAAGCCTGTGAAAAAAAGCGGGTTAAACACAATCCTATAAAACAAATAGGTTAAAAACCTGCCAACAAAATTATTTAGTTGTATTTACAATCCTATAGGGCGAAAAATAATGATTAATTAATAATCTGTAGAGGAAGGAAAAATGTTAAAAGTGTTCTGAGAAGAACAGGTGGGAAGTGGGAAAAGATGAAAAGGATATGGTTATGACAATTAAAAACAAAATACAAGCAAATCAAGGGGATCACCCCGAAGGGATACAACAACAGAGAAATAAAAGTTTCTTACTACGACTTGTGGAGGGTCTGTTGAAACCGTTGAGTTGCAGACAGGAAAATCCTGGTGACCGGGAATATATATAATGAATAGGGTAGATGGCCTTAGCTTTCGATCCAATCCGGACCTTCTTCAGAGGCATAAGACAAGTAAAAACAAATACATATCCATTTATAGAAAAAGAGAGGGGGAAAGGGATTAAGGAAAGGATCCAGAAAGAAGCGGGAAAATAACAGCCAATCAAAGTTTAAGAAATATTGTAGGTTCACCATTGCATCAGAATGTGTGTATTTTGTCTACTTGGATAGAGCCAACTTATCTTGTACAATTTTATTTTTGTATTCTAGAGAAATAGGGAATTCCTTTTGTATTCTTGTTTAGAAATTCCCTTTTTTGGGGTAAGTGTCCAGTTGGGTTTGAGGGTAGATTATTTTCCCATTAAGCAAGGGGCAACTGCTTGTTGTACAAAACATGCCTCCATGCCCCCTGGTCATTGCCTTGAAATGCTCCAGTAGCAATTAACAATTTCCTCATAGGGTGCCCTTTATCAAGGAGAAAATGCCTTGGTGTCCCTGCCCTTTCAAATATGAAGCATACAGGCCTGACAGTATACCGGATCGCTGTCTAACTATTGGTTATTATTTCAAGCACATCCTGTGTAGTGGACTCGGCATGTTCTAGCAGCAGTCTGAGAAATCTAGGTACTTTAATTTTTGTGATGCTTTCCTTGTTTCAAGAGAGAGAGAGGGCGACAGAGACGGAAAGAGTATTAATTTATTTGTAATAACCCCCTCACATTAAAGATTCCACATTCATGGGATGTGAATAGCGCTCTCAGTCCAATGCACTTAGTGAAAACGTGCTTAGAATTCATAAGATTCCCTCCGACCAGTGATTCCCTTCTTGGTTTGCCTAATAATAAGATGAAGGGGTTTGTCAGTGATCGTTGGGAGATAGCTCTCCCACAGACAATGGCTGCCACTTACCATGGCAACGGTTGCCATAGGAACCAACCATTACATCAAATTAATAATCAGTGAGCTTTCAGATTGAAACTAATCATTTTCCCCCCGATGATTATCAACCCTGTATCTTTTGTTCTCAAAGCCAATGATTTAAGGATGGTAAAAAAAAATATTTCATCAGTTTGCGTTATTCCTTCACAAAGAGTCAGTCCTTGCCTCGTGAAAAATTTCATTGGTTAGAATTATAACAAGTGTCTTGGAAGGAAAAAGAAAGAGTCAGTTTTTAAATGGCGAATCTCTCGGCAGTGTTCCCTTTGTGCTTAACTGTACTATCGATCCTTTTATGGTCGTTTCTATATTTAAAAAAAAAGGTATGAATGAATACCTGGCGGTATCTCTGAAAGTGAAGCATTTTTATGAAAAGGTAATGAGGGGGGGGGGGGTGTCGCTGGTGCAGTGTTTTCATGACTATTGCCTTCGAATACTTGTCTAGACACATCTATATAAAGACATTTTTGCAAATGTATAATTTGTTTAAGGTTTTGAATTGTAAAAATGAATAAACTTCAGAATCAATCAATACAGTCTGCTGGAGCAGGAAATATTTAATTATTCATCAATTCAGCGATCAGAAAATCTTTTCAGAGGTTTAAAAAGGGTATGGCTGCGGGGCAGTTACCAGAAGCTATAGACGCACATGACAAGCTATCCATCGTTTTATTTGATAACTATAGCGGATTAGTCAATGAGAACGCCTCATTTGCAGTCCTTGATAACCAAACATATTGTTGGCCTTTTTGGGGGTGAAAAAAAAGTTGATTTATGTTTGGTTTGCAGTGATTTTATTTGCAGATTTTTTTTGATAATACGGTCATTCAAATCCTATAGATTTTGAAGAAGTTTATTGCATTATAAAACCAACCTGTTCATCATTAAAAGATGATGTCACCTTTATTTAAAGATCAGGAATTATCAATGGGACCAGTCCGATGTTTATAAAAAGTTGTCAGCACAGGAAGTTTGTATTTGTGGAATGATGCTAGTAATATTTGCTATCACAGTGCTATCACAGACACAACCTTAAAGGAAATGTTTCTTGAGGATTGGTAAGTGGTCGCATACTTCATTTATAGATTTTGGAAGTCAAGTTGTTACCAATGACACATGTTTATCAAGTTCTTTTATCATTGATATATCACATTTGGAAAAGCTGCACTGACTTTGACCTTATAAGCCATCAAAAGTGTCCTTCAATTTGGTGTTTTACAATTTGGTGTTTTGCAATTTGGTGTTTTCTCCAGATATGTATCAGAAACACTGTTATTCAAGAGAGAACTTCAAATTAATATTCTCTATCCCCGATGCAAATTTAACATCTATTATATCATTGCGGTACCCGCTGCCAAAACATGAAATTTTCGCTCAAGCAGGTCTTTAACAACCATTGTTATGATTACTAGATAGAACTTCACCTTCCGAAAGCTGCAATACACTGAAAAAAAGAAGAAGATGATTTCACACTTTTTGTTTATCTCAGTTTTTTATTTCATGGTTTGTTGACTTGACTGAAAGGCACCTGGATTTCAAAACAGTATTTGGTCTGCAAGGAATTTTGTTGCTATCACAGATTTTGTTAAAAGGCTTTGAAACTCAACATAATTCCCTCACCCCCCTGAAAATTCTGGAGCATGTAATTTGATGAAATGTTCAATAAGATGTTTTGTTATCTTTTGATAGTTACAAAAAATCTGAGGGTGCGCTGTCATATCGAGGTCTTCTCGTCTCCGCCGTTTCCGATAATATTAAGATGTCCCTCCCAGGCTGTGATAACAGAGCAATTTTGGTTACCTGTCTACAAAACCCTGGCGCCAATACCATAATTGCTGTATCTTTGCATGTGGGCTGTACGGTGCTGTTAACTGCTTGCCTCTGGGCCCAAACTCATTGTCAACCATATTCCACTCGCCTCTTTGGTGTACACGACAGGAATGTTATACTCCGTTTCTTTTCTTTTTTGTCTCTTAAAGGCAGTGGACACGTTTGGTAATTACTCTAAGTAATTGTTTAGCATAAAAACTTTACATGGTAATGAGCAATGAAGAGCTGTTGATAGTATAACACATTGTGAGAAACGGCTCCCTCTGAAGTAACTTAGTTTTTGTGAAAGAGGTTATTTCTTACTCAACTAATAAAAGACTTCTGCTGAATATGAAGCCTTTAATTATGCATCTGAAAGCACACCAATAATGCAACAAGGGTGTTTTTTCTTTCATTATTCTCTTGCAAATTTGATGACCAATTGAGCCCAAATTTTCTCAGACTTTTTACTTGCGTATGTGCATATGTTGGGATACACCAAGTGAGAAAATTGGTCTTTGACAATTACCAAGGTGTCCAGTGCCTTTAAGGGGGGGGGGGCGGACTTGTGGTTGTGGTTTGGTCATATTCGCCAGTGCCATTCTTGGCTGTGATAATTATCACAAAATTTGTTTCATCGGGAGTGAGTGATGGTGTGAATGTATTAGGGCTGACATTGTAAAGAGTCTTTAAAGGGATCTGTTTAGGGGTGGGAGGGGAGTCTGTCATAACGGCCCAGAGAAGTAATACGGTAGCTGTCAGCGAGCTGAAAGGATCGACCCCAGCTGGAAATTAGTTCACTGGACGAGTTTTTCATTTATTAGAATTCTAATTTGTATTAAGATGTTATCACGTTGTAAGGGTGAATTGGATATTAAAAAATAACTCCTGGCTTGTTATCATTATTGGAAAGAAGTACACAGGAAATTAAGCTACACGCAAGGTTTCTCCTTCTTCTGGCTCTCGTTCACAAAAACTAATGCGATTTATGATGGAAAATCCGTGGTGTAGAAGTGGATGTCTATTGGAAGGGCACTGTGTTCAGCATTAAAGGGACAGGACACTATTGGTAATTACTCAAAATAATTGTTAGCATAAAAACTTACTTGGTAACGAGCAATGGAGAGCTGTCGATAGTATAAAACATTGTGAGAAACGGCTCCCGCTGAAGTAACAAAAGAGTTAATTTCTCTCCAAGTATTTAAAGATTTCAGGCCTGAAGCGCCTTGAACACCCAGCAGGGTGGATACATGTGCATTACAAGTCTTCTTCTTTTCTTCTTCTTATTATTATTATTATTATCTAAAACATACAAATTTGTGCAACAAGCAGCGATGACCAGCGATTATTTTATGCATATGTTGTGGTACACCATGTGAGAATACTGGTCTATGACAATTACCAAATGTGTCCAGTGCCTTTAAAAAGGGATTTGTAGTAGGCTAGGAGGCACTGTCTCTGTTTGTGACACGGCCTTGACTCCTCACACCAAATTGGCAACCCTAATCCCCACTGATACCTCAATTAGTTTGAGTATTTGCTGGTAACCACAGCTACTCCATGGCAAAAAAATACAAACAACAACTTGCAAATAACACTGAGGTACGTACAAAGATATTAACATTCGGACAATCCAGACATGATGCCAGACAATTGCAAGTTTTCGGTGAGGGCAGTTTTCGTGATTTACTTTTTATTCATGAGAGAGGTTTTTTTCCCCCCTGCTTTACGACACAGGATGCCGCCCATTGCAAGTTGTTTGATAAATAAACAATCGTGAAGCGAGGGAAAAAAACAAGGACAAAATACTGGCCTATGGGGAAGGGGAGGCAGAAATCATGAAGGGCTGGAAGCTTTGAGTTCTCAACTAAACAAATAAAGGAGAGTTTTGCTTTACGTTGAGTGTTTTCATCTAGACATGTATCTCCCTTTGGAGAGAACGATTTTGTATGGAGAAAGAAATCCCTGTGGTCTGCTCACTAAAAATGATGCATTGTAAGACGTGAGAGTGCAATGACCTGTCGAGGATAACCTGAAGACAGTCTTTCCTGAGACAGTGTGGAGAATCAGTCCTCATTTTCATTCATTGATTAATTTTCATTCATTGATTAATTTTCATTCATTGATTAATTTCATAGGTAAAAATGCAAAGTACAGAAAATAAGAATGGTAAACAAAACAATAAGAGAGAGAACAAACCAAAAAGTAACACCCCTGATGGATTTAAAAAAAAAAAAAACTAAATTACTATTAAGTTAATCTCCTGATGCCACAATTTACGAACAGACAATAATAAAGGACATTAGATGGACATTAGCGACTGAACACCCAATCCACATTACGTAGTGACCTCAACATGATTCGAACCTGGGTCCTAGAAGTGAAAGGCAAGGAAAGATACCACTACACCAATTGGACCGCCCCCAGAAAAACCTTCGGCTAAGACCTCATTGCTGCAGAACCTGTCTGTATCATGACTGTCGGACTCCGGCCTGCCTGATTCATCATGTGAAATTATATACAAAGTCAATTTCCCTGACTTAAGATTGAAATTGCTTTGCAGTTGCATGAAGGAAGCAACCTATACTAAGGTTTCTTTGCATTGCTTTGAACTAAAAAAAAATACGGACTCATAACTTATACTTCCAAAGCATCTATCTGCCTGAGTATTCTGTACTGACAAAAGTCCATTCATGGCTTTACATTAGATTATATCCGAGTTGGAACTGTCACTGTACTTTTTGCATTGTGTTTATTGTGTGTTTTTATCTTGTATCAATACTATAGTCTCTGTCTTGACCATTGACCATGCATGTTGGTCCTTTTCTCTGTGGTATTACGCCTACGATCATTGTGTTACTTCCTGATAGAAGGAAATCTAACTCACTACTGTCATTAAAGGCAGTGGACACTATTGGTAACTACTCAAAATAATTATCAGCATAAAACCTTACTTGGTAATGGGGAGAGGTTGATGGGCTAAAACATTGTGAGAAACGGCTCCCTCTGAAGTTGAGTAGTTTTCAAGAAAGGAGTAATTTTCCTCAAATCTGATTTCGAGACCTCGGATTTAGAATTTGAGGTCTTGAAATCAAGCATCTGAAAGCACACCACTTATAGTGTGACAAGGGTGTTTTTTCTTCCATAGTTATCTCGCAACTCCGACGACCAATCAAGCTCAAATATTCACAGGTTTGTTATTTTATGCATATGTTGAGATACATCTAGTGAGAAGACTGGTCTTTGACAATTACCAATAGTGTCCATTGTCTTTAACTCAGTGAATCATAAAACCACCACACCGGTACACAAGCAGCCACCTCTATGCCAACCTCAGTGCTTGTTGTGACAGGGACTTGCTTCATTTGTGAAAATTAATAAGTTTTGTCCTTGGGATTTAAGAAAACACAGGAGTGGGAAGGCGAAAAGGGCAAGCAAATAAAGAGGTGGAAGTTTCAAGTGAAATTTTGTACATGAGGTTAAGAAATAATTATCTATAGGATCTGCTGCTCGTGTGCTAGTTTGTTATTGGAAATGGGCTTGGAATGGTGATGGAACGGTAGTGGTTTGTGATATTTGAAGATTGGCATGGTGTAATATACAATTTTTCAATGAAATAGGGTTAGTGGTGAATGCAGTTTTTCATTAAAAAAAGTATTCATGCATTCATCGTTTTACCCCTTTCCACAACACCAATGTTTCCATAGTGAAATAGAATTCTGAACTTAAGATGAACCTGTTGGCTGACAGAAAACTTGTACAAGATTGTTTTCATTCATTCTGTAGTGAATGTTTGAGTAACTTAATAACCATCAGTTTGTCACCTGTCAAACTTCTCGTGGTATTGTCCAAGGAGAGGGAAAGGGGCGGGGGCAGAGTTTAGCCAGCAGCAGGAGTGCTCTTTCATGGTTCATTGATGGTGTTCTATAGTTTTGATTATTGTTTGCAAACACTTAATCTGTAAACAGGCTATTGTTGTGGAGGTGCCTGTACTGTGGGCCAATGTGAGGGGCCGTAGGTTTTGTACTGTGGGCCAATGTGAGGGGCGGTAGGTTTTGGATGAGTGCAGATGAAGTGAGCCGTGTCAGGTGGTAATAATTTTTATATTTAGAACAATAATTTTTTTTTAATAGTTTAGTTCCACTAGTGGTTGGAGGGGAACAAAGTTATCGGCAATTAGGAGCATGCAGCTTTGAAGATGGTCGGCTGGTTTTCTCGTTTTGGGTTTCTCAGTTAAAGGCGGGCACTTGACACCTTTGGTAATTGTAAAAGAGCAGTATTCTCACTTGGTGTATCCCAACATGGGCATAAAAATAACAACTGTGAAAGTATCAATTGGTCATCAAAGTTGCAAGGGAATAATTGTGTGCATTCAGATACCTAAAAAAGGACTCCAGGCCTGAAGTTTTTAATGTTTGAGTGAGATATTACCTCTTTCTCAAAAACTTTGTTACTTTAGAGAGAGCCAGTTCTCAATGTTTTATACTATCAACAGCTCTCCGTTGCTCGTTACCAAGTAAGTTTTAAAGCTAACAATTATTTTGAGTAATTACCAAAAGTGTCCAGTGCCTTTAAACCATTAATGGTTGAAAACAATTAACTAAAAGTGTGCCTGCACTGGCCTCTCTAACCGCAGGTGCACGCCTGCAACTAGCGACTCGGTATAGATGGATGTAAAGGTGGAGTCATAGATTGGTTTAGCCACAAATTTATTACCATAAAAACTGCAGCTGTTGATAGTACATACTATTTTGACAAAGGATTCCCTTTCCCTGAAGAGGGTTTTGAAAAAAATTCACCCAAAAATATTTTAAACGATTTATGCGTGAAACGTTTCTCATATTTCTGAGGGTTAGTGTCTGATAGACCATTATCATGCTGCCTTCATCTTGGTCATGTTCCTTGTATCGAAAAACAATAATGAATGCTAATAATCATTTTGCAAATAGGAACCAGACTATTTGTTTTCTTCCAGCCTCGGTTTGATTACATTGATATCAATGAGGGAAATTCAAGATGGCTGCACCATGATAAAGGTCTATTTTTTTGCGAGGGTAGCATTAAGCTTTCTAAGTTTTGGTTTCATGTACAGTAAGCAAACCTCACTGGTTTTTGTCCATAATTCTAAGCCTCTGTGTTCTATTCCTTTTTCAAATCCTATTTCAGAAATTCATAGATATAGGCCTGTAGCTGTAGACCAAAATCAAATATTTATTTAAATGTAATTTCCTCTGGGTGTATTGAATAATGAATGCTGTTAAACCAAGGGGGAAAAAGGGAAATCTCTTTGCTTTTGCTTATTCTTCAGTTCAATGACATAAGTAAGCATTTCGTATAAGAGGCCTAGGGAACTTTCTCAGTAAAAAGAAGGAAAAAACACACCAAGTTTTGATTCACAAATGAAATGTAAACTTCAAAATGTCATTAGATTGCCATTAAAAATTCATAGCATTTAGAACTCCAATCCTTTAATTCCTTCAGAGGATCGTATAGCCTGGAGTTGACTTCCAACTTGTAGACGGAGAGAGCCAACTAGTAATGAATCTCCCTTATTTCCATTTATGCATAGGATCTTGTGGTTTTTGATTTGTATTCCTGTTTCGTTCCTGATGCAAAAACAACACCGTCTGATTGTGATTCAAAATCATTCAACTATGCCGCCGCTTCTAAAGAGAAAGTCAGGATGTGTTGTTATAAAGCAGGAGGGCTATTCAAGGTGTGCTTCCGCTTGTTCAGTTTGCCGAAAGCAAACTGAACAAGTTTTACCTGAAGCGTTTGACACCTTGGAATGCCAGATATTATTGGATGTTTTATCATGGATGTTTAGTTTAGATTTGTATAGATGCATCACTAAGCAATATGGAGAACTTCTTCACGCGTTAAAACGTGGGACCAAAGTGGTCCAATTTTTTTTTTTAATACACGTGTTCAAACACCTTCACTGATATGTGTTTGTTTTCATAACAACTACAGGTTTGAATGCGTTACTGTGATACTGATGGTCAGGGTTGACCTGCAGAACAACCTCGTTCCCACAGGTGCACATCTCGCCGCACCATTTTTGTTTCATTTCAAGAATGCCTTGCTCGATTTATAACCCCTGGACTCCATTGGCTACCAATTTGAGAACGAATCCATTTTTAAGATTGCTCTTCTCGTTTTTAAAGGCTTTAACAAAACTATACCTCATTATATTACAACTTTACTGTCACATTACACTCCTCCACGATTTCTTCGGTCCACACTTGACATCACTCGCTTTAATGTTCCCCGAGCAAACAAAGTTTTAGGTCAGAAGGCTTTCAGTGTGGCTGGGCCCATGGTTTGGAACAATCTCCCTACTGCCATTTGGGAATCTAATACTCTATCTGCTTTTCGTAAAGTCCTTAAGACTCACCTTTTCCAAGTTAATTTCTTTCTAGTGCGCTATGATCTTAATTGTTATGTTGTTGTTATGTTAAGTGTGACTTGGAAATATCCAAATATTTATAACTTAGTCCTGTGTTTGATCCATTCTGTGATAGAGACTACGTAGAGCACGCTGTCAAAAGTGGCATCAAGTCATTGAGCAACTGGGCTTCTCTCGTTCTTTTGTTTAAAAACTTGTGATACATCCTACTGTATGCAGTTTAGGGTGACCACGTACAAATGTGATTCATTTGAAGTGTTTTGCATCAAAATACATGCATTTTTAAACACTCGAAAGTTGTAGCAAGTGTGCACCCAGAGCAGTTACTTTTCAGTGCTTCCCTGCCAGGGGTTAGTGATGAGAGGTATCGATACGGCGCTGTCCATGGTCACGAGGTTGCCACTAAGAGCAGTCATGATTCAAGACAGATAAATTTTGGTAGTAAGCCTTGCACTAATAATCTGGATGCTCACTTCTATGCTCTCATCTACAACTCGCCTACATAGAGAAGCATTTTGTTAAGTTTATTTTCTTATTTTGTTATGCTACTTTTATTGCTTAATGGGTTTTTTTTTGTAGAGCAGCGCCATGAGCGCCGCTTGCGGCGGATACCAGCGCTACACATGTTTCCCATTATTATAATATTATTATTTCAGGTAGTTTTGAAGTACTGCGATTCAGTTAAAAGTATGTTTTGTGAAAGTCGATCTATTCTTAATTGTCCCTGCTCTTGGACACTCCAAGCACATGTTTTTACAGACTGCAATACAAGCATATACAACATTGCCTCTGATGTGTTTTCTAGTTTTTTTGGGTTTTTTTGTCGGGAGTAGGGGAGGTTGGAAATTTCTTCTTATACTTCTCAAAATGATACCTAAGGAACTGATTTGGGAAGAACTCTAATGTTACTTAAGTTCAGGTGGCGATGTAGCATAAGATAAACAGACTTCCCAGGTGAAAACGATCCCCTTCAGGAGTATTTAGCTCATGTTTCTCTGAGAATTTAAAACAAAAAACACTAAGGCCACGAGAACGACAATAACCGTTGCAACTCATTAGCCCCCAATCCCAATCTGAAATTCTAGAAACAAACGCACGACGGCTCATTCGGCAAAGTAAACACAGGGAATTTGAATCAAGCGTATCACGGACGATTTCCTAAGAGCAGGCTCCGCTACTATTTTCGTAACCGATATTAAGAGACCTGAAGTAGAGAGAAGATAACATCCCAGGTGACGAGACATGTATAAAACATGTTTTGAATTCCGTCATTTTCTCGCCTTCTCCGAAGCCACTGTTGCTTATCCCTTGACGATTTGTAAAGAGACTATTTTCTTTCTTCAAACTGTTGCCAGCCGTGTCCCATCTTGCCTACAAGCACTGGACATAATACAGTGATCTGACGGGGGAAAAAAAGGAAAGGGGAACACAATAAAGAAAACGTGTCGCCGACATGTGTTGTAATTAAACATGGATAGGCACGAGCTTCTATTGCGTGTTGTCCTCTTGAGAAGCTGCATGGCTCCATGACCGTCAGGTGGCTTGGCTACTACTCCTGAAGTTCCATCGCTCTCACCTGGATTACAAAGATGTTATTTTCCCTGCGGCCGATAAGTCCGCCTTTGTTAGATTTCTTGTTTCCTTCCTTCGTCTTGGTTCAGGTTTTTTTTTTTTTCAAGTTGATGTGATGACTCAGTATTTTGGGGGTTTGTTATTGGAATGATAATACCCAATTTGTATGTGAGATTTGTATGGATTTTCCTTAACAAAATTTGGTAATTTAAGTTACATTGGCGGATGTGCATTGATTGTCAGGCATGGTGTAATTTAACACATATAAGTATGACTCAACGGAATGGTTAACATAGTGTCGACATGTATGGTGTACTTGTAGTTGATGTACTTCTTATTGTTGTTTCCTCTTTGCCATTAGAAAAAATCAACCTAGAATTCAAAGCTTAGTTTGACGCTGCTGTTTAGGTGAATACCTACCCTTAAAAATGCAAAACTCAAGGTTTTTTTGGCTGGCATTTTGAAAATTTGCCTATCATTTTCGTTTGCTATTTGTCTCTGCATTAGATATAGAGATTGGTGCATTGCTTGCTTTATTCACAGTTCTGCAATGGTATATTTCCTTTGCAGTCTTATTTTCATTATGTTTTATCAGATGCAATTATTCATTTGTAGGATTGTATTGGATTTAATGACCGGATCCTACATGTAAAGTGATTATTATTTATTCAATCTAAAAACATATTTTTACCATGTCTCAAGATGATATTAATGAAAGCAATCGTCGCAATAATTATTGAGAACATGAACATGGTGAAAAAACATCTGTCGTCATCCCAACAAGAACTATAAAGTATAGATCTTTATCCGCTGTATTTAGATAGCTATTTGTTATGCCGGTTACAGTTATACTAATTACTCATGGTAGGAGCAGCCCAAATCCTAACCAACTCTAAACTAGGCTTGAGCTACGTTTTGTAATAGTTCCTCATGGCATTCAAATTAGTCTGTGTAAGAAACACAATGATTCACTACACACTCCTGGGCGGTCGAAAGTCATGAATATTCATCAGGACAGATGATGAAACCATCTGACTAGATTTCGTCCCTCTCAAGTGACCCTCTTTGAGTCACAGACACTCTCTCCGTGCGGACATGAGACGCAGGCATAACTTCTAAAGATACCCTCCCCTAAGGCCGATGGCTTCCCGCGGTCTGAATGTTAAGAAGGAAATTTCACTTGACTCTCCTCCGTAAAGTCTTGATAGATACTTGAAGAGCTACCCAAAAGACAGAGACAAGTACGGGCTGCCAACCATGCACGAATGCACGTGTCATTAGTAAAACTGTGTGTTGGATATTTGTTGTATTCCATGCTTACTCCGTTCTGTGATCTAGAAGTTCCAGCGCTAGGATTGTAAGCTTGTTTTTATTTTTTTAGGGTCTACTGTCACAGATTTTTACAATTACATGAACAACCTCAAAGTGTGAAGAAAAAAAAATTCTGATTTTATGAAAACGTCATGAAAACGTCACTAGTGTTTCTTGTTTAAGAGTCTTCATCATATAAAAGGGATAATTGTAATTGTTTGTTATTGCAACTTCTGAAACCCAATGATATTGGGATGGGATTAACAAAATAAATAAAAATAAAAAATAACAAAAAAAGGAGCTTGAAAAATATTCCAATTGTTGGGAAACAAACTGCGTGAAAGAGAGATGATGGTCGAAGGTGGGCAAGGGGGAGGAAGAAGTAGGAGATCCCACTCTGGCGTCTTGTCTTGCTTCTGTCGTCAGCCTTTATGCCGCCCAGACCATTCCCAAGTGGTCAGGTATAGTTCTGTTATTGAAACGCTAAACGCTTAGCTTGTTTCTCCTCGTACACGAGAGGTCATTGATCTAATTATAGCATACATTCATGTTGATGACTATTATGTGCTGTGAAAATGTCCCCAATTAAGGCAGAAAATCTCAATTTTGTTTCAATATAAATGACAAATTTTGTCTAGTGTTTGTGATTATCAATGTACCTGGGAAATAATAAAAGGTCAATTCCATCTTTTTTAGAACGAATTTAAAGAATCGGTTCAGTTTTTCGTTCTGTATTTCCAAATGGCGTGAAAGAGATGATGGTCAGAGGTGGGCATTATATAAATATTGAAGTATAACTGTACTGTATATTATATACAGTTCCCTCTTCTTAGAAAGAATTAAAAGAAACAGTTTAGTTTGAACTTGTCCAAACAATGCAGTACTTTGAAATTAAAAGCTGATTTGGGTACAGGTTAGGAAAATGGCACAAGTTTCTTCTGATGAATTCAGACGATTCAAACACTGAGATTATCTTGCTTAAAGTTATAACTCAATTATATATTTACTTTATGTAACTAATCAACTCTTCATGACAACAAATCCAAAAAGCTTCCCGAAACAATAATGAAGACTATTAGAAAAGAATTTGTAGACCGTCCAACAGAATGTATAATTTCTTTAATACGTATAGCGATAGATCGGGTTTGAAATTGTGACTGCCTTTGACGTCAGTGTCTGTATAAATGCACTGAATGGGATCAAGAATCAAGGGAACGTTATTGAGATGTTGCTGCTCTTCTCGACTGGGTTCTTATACGACGGACTCTAGTCACAGTGTCGCCATCTCGCTCCCTCTTGTATGGCCAACAAATCTTAGAAATCAAAGGCTGCTCAATTCTGTTTTTTAGAGAGTTGATTGAGCAGAAGGTAGCTTTTCATACACAGAAGTCTCCAAGTCTGCGACCTTTTAGACAACAACAAATCTTTAGTTATTTTTTTTTTCAATTTGAAGAAGAGTCTATACCTAGATGAGGAAGAATTAAGGAAGTTATGTTTGAACTTCTTTTGAAGTATCTGAGACACTTGTGTGAGGTTGAATCTGAGCCTGAATGTATGAATAGCTGTACTGTGGTGTGGTATGAAGCGATGCACCTGGTCGGTAATTGAAATACAAATTTGAAGAAAATAAAGGGCACTCTGAGTCAAAAAGTGCAAGTGTTACATTTATCTATTGTTTTGTTTATGTGGTGGGAGGAATGTTGAAAATCTACAACAAGTTTATGACTCTTCTGCTGGAATGTTAAGGAGATTCATAAATACAGGACCAGCATCTTCAACTGAAATTCTTAAAATAAAATAAAATGTTTTATTGAACTCCATTATAAAGGTGACAAACTCCTTGTTGTTGATGGTACTGGACTAACTGGGCTTGATAACCACATGTTTGCAGTCTTCTTAATAGCATGCTGAATGACCTATTCTGTATTTAGCAGGTATGCTGGCTGTGGTGTTTTCAGACTGAAATCCATCGCAAGATATTGACACACAATCATGAATTTGCACACTCCCTTTATTTCCTAGCCACTACACATTAAGCATTTTGGCTTCAATGTATTACATCAAAAAATCGCAGAGGAAATCTTAGTTCAAACAAACAAACAAACAAACAAACAAACAAACAAACAAACAAACAAACAAACAAACAAACAAACAATCGCTAAGGCAGAGGAAATCTTAGTTTAAATGACATGTAGCTTATAGCATTGCTTGATAGGAGTAGATATGCCAATGACACATTTTTTTTCTCCAAAACTGTTTGAAGAAGGAAGTGATCTCAATGTCATGCCTATAGTTGATATTATTTGGTTAATGGTACAGGCTTGATACTTCACAGAGGCAAAGAAAGCGATTGCTTCCACGCCCCAAGGTCATTAATAATAACAATAACAGGTATTTAGAAACACTCCTCATAGAAAACTATATCACAGCAGTTACAAAAACTGAAAATGCACAATAAACAACAAAATCTTATCGAAAAAGCTACATACACAATGTTTGAAAAGAATGAGAAAAAGAGAAAAGTTTAAACAGGGAAGAGATGTGCTTTTAGAAGTTGGTCTGTGGTTTTAGTGGCTTTAATGAAAGAAGGGATGTTGTTCCATTCTGTGGATGCAGTCATTGCCTTGTTGCCCTTGAAATGCTCCAGTAGAAATTTTCAAAGGAGAAAATGCCTTGGTGCCCTTGCCATTTCAAGAACGATGCATACAGGTCTGATGGTATGGTCTGGTCCGATGGATTTGGATGAATCAGACATGACCATACAGCTTAAGGCCAAAGCATATTAGGAAAACAGCAATAAACTGTTTATGGCTTGTTTAACGACTTGTTGCTGGAGTTTTATTAGCTTTACTCATCTGGTTCAAGACTTCTCAAAGTTCATCATGAAAGTGCTGCAACCTTGTGCTACTTATTTACCTATTTGGTAATTTACCTATTTGGTAAATAACATGGGATGTGGGGAGGGGGTTTGGCCTAAGGGAGGGGGTTGGGCACAAGGGGAGGGGTGATAAGATGTACTTAGGTAGGAAATGGACAATTAATGGAAACTGGTCCGCTGTTTGTTCAGTCTCTTAAGTACGTACTGTGTAGTTTTTCATTTCTGCGTTTCCATTTTGTATTTACAACAAAACAAATTCAATTGTTCAATTTATTTTGTATGGAGTAAAGACTGCATAATGACTGCACAGAGTGTTGCCTTAAGCTATTACAGACCAGGTTTAAGTGTCCATATTTTGTTATAAAGGTATCATTGACCAATAGGAGACTTTCTTGGACGAGGGCAGCAGACTTACCGGGTAAATTCATTGTTCTCAGAATTATGCGCATGTTCAAAACTACTTAAATAATGGAAATTTACCCGGTAAGTCTGCTACCACCTAGCGTTGGAAAGTCTCCTATTGAATTGTCTTTATTGACAAGATTTTGTTTTTAGTTTTTTTGGTGGCAATGGTAATATCAAAGATATTGATTTCACCAACAAAATATTTGGAGTGACTTTATCATGATAAAGATTGACTTTAAGATCAAAATGAAATTTGTTCACATATCAAGAAATTAAGAGGTGAGTGAGACTTGAACTAGACAGAGATACATGTACACTCTTGTTACTCACTCACTTTTGCATCATTAAGCAGCGACTGACCACAGCTGGTCAAATGTAGGATGTTGAACTCTCTGCCACTCCTAGAAGGTTGTTCTCTCAGTGCTTGGTTGGTCAAGTTGACCACTTTGAGGGTCTGTCTAGCCGAGTGACCTAGTTGCAATCTTGGTACACCACCCAAACCCCCAGACCATGCTTTTCATAATCTATAGGAAAAGATTATTATCGGTTAGTATCATTTTTTTTTGTCTTGATGAAATTTCAAAAAGCTGTTGAGGAGAAGAAAAAAACAAATTGGGATAGATCTGATATAAAAAAAAAAAAAATCAGCAGTCATAACTAATTAGTAAAGAATGGACCAGGATTGTGTACACAAATATTTTGAAGATTATTTTGATGGATTTGTACTTTCATGAAAACAGTGTCTACAAGATGAAAATCGCTTTTCAGGTTTTAGATTAAGAGAGGATCTTCAGATCAGCTCAATCATTGATCCGCTTTAAAACAGTATAAACAGGCTAAGGGGATTACATGGATTTAGTGATGCTTGTAGACAAAGCTTACATTTGTCACATCAAAGAAAAGTCCCCAGGAGTCCGGTGGCTGACCAGACCCAACCCGTGGGTGGTTTTCCTGTGTTAGTCCAGTGCAACTGTGCGGAGCCTTGATCCATACAGAATACCATTGGGCTTCATTAAACTCAGACGGATTGTCATTAGTGTTAATTGTGTGATGAGGAATGGAACAGACAATAGACACTGTTGAGGCTCGGTGGGAGGGGTATGAGGGTGGAAGAGATGGATTGGTAGAGGTTTGTTCATACATAGAGTGGGCTTGTAACTCTCTGGTTTTCATTATACTTCCATTTCGATCCTCTGTGCTCTATGATACGACTCACAGGCCTGATTCTTTACGGAGGCAATGAAGGTGATTGCCTCCATGCCCCTGGTCATTGCCTCGGTGCGCTTGAAATGCTCCAATACAAATTAACAATTTCCTCATAGGGTGCCCTTTACTAAGGAGAAAGGTGCTTGGTTGCCCTTGCCCTTTCAAAAACGAAAGGTTAAAACCGTCCTGTGACTTCGGCTATGGGTTTGTTCCATTAAACTGTATGGCCTAAGCTGAGACACTTGTAAATGATTACTGCACTTTCGGTCACTATCTTCAGCTGAATGCGCATCTACCGTTTCCGCCATTTTGGGAGTCAGCTCCTTTGTTCATACTCGCAAAATGGCAGATGGGATAGGCACATGTAATGGTTCTACAGAGAATCTTTAAATTGAGAAAACAAACTTTTTGTACTCACCCTTGGGTATATTTTAATGATCTACCAATGAAATACTAAAAAGAGAAAATGTGAAAGACCTAAAGTAAGCATGTCGGTTACCTCAATTTGAAAGAATACAATTGGACTGAGCCAGCAGTGTTGTGATATGATAAGCCTTTTTTTTTTTTTTTTTTTTTTCTACATCTCTCATGGTCGACTCGCAGACACATTTCCGCCAAATGAAACATTACCATCATGCCTGCCCGGCCGTTAACTTTAAAGAAAATATTTGTTCCTTAATCCTTTTGGTCGAGTATTTCACTGAGATTTCATTAAGATGAAGGTTGACTGGGGCTGTTTTTCGTTTTCTTCAACCACCCACAGACCACCAAGGTAAATATGAGAAGATTGATTGCATTAAAATACTGTCTGCCTGACATTGTGGCGGGTAATAGAAGGGATTTGCTCACATTGTACTCAACGGACAACCCTAATCCACGCACTGCTCCACCCAAGGTTGTACAATTGCATGGATGAGTTTATTTGAGGGGGGGGGGAACAGAATAGGCAATCTCATGTTTTTGTTTTGTTTACTTATGAAGCCGGATATAGATCTTGGCAATGGTGCCCCTTCAGAAGTTTTTCATAGACTTATTATGGAAATGCCCTTTGCAAAAATGAAAATGGCCTTGTCCTCTCGAAGATGAAATTCAAGGCATGGGTTCTCAGATAATGATGAGCTTGATACCACTCTGTGCCCTGCTGTGGACCCAGCATTACTGATAGCTTTTTACACGCAGATGTGACAACCATGTATGGCATAAATGGCATCGCGCAGTGAATGTTTTTCTACATTTTGTTTTGGTTGGTCTAAATGACGTGGCTGTGTGGCAAAGTTTTGCACTATGTAATTTTACCGCAAATGCGAACAAACTTTGCGTAAATGTTCCCACATTTGAGTGGTATGTATAAATGACTCACACAGCATTGCCTGGGTTTTATTCCCATGTGAGTTGAATGATTACATAAGTATGTGTTTGGAAAAAGTTATAACATTATCAGGAAATTGAGAATTGAGATCATGATGACGATGATGATGATGATGATGATTATGATAATGACGGCGACGAGACTGTGACGACGCCAGTTGCGGCGGGACAGTAGTGATGATATTAATAATGACCTATCATGTCCTTTATTTGAAATGATGTCAAATCTAACCCTGGAACCAGGGCAAGGCCAATGAAGTCTCCAGAGCACACCATAGCCTTGTAGCCAAACAAGATAATAATGTTACTTCATGACAGACAGGCAGGGTGTTGATTACGATGTGGTGATGATGTTTGCACTTCAGTCATTGACTGTTCAGATCTGATCAATGGGGTGTGATACTTAGTTCATGGTTGTGCAAATTTAGAAAACAAGCAAACAGTACAATACAACAATCAGCTTTAAAGGTTGGGTACACTGTTGGTACTTGTCACAAAATGAGTATCCTCACTTGGTGTATCCCAACATGCATAGAATGACAAACCTGTGAAAATTTGGGCTTAATTGGTTATCAAAGTTGCAAGAAAATAAGAGATTGACGTGGCAATTTTTTTTTGAAAAAAAAGGAAAGATATTTACTAAGGAAAGTCTTTTTGGTTGACATGGCTTAAGAGGATAATATATTTCATATTTTCATAAAAAGATATGTGATGTTTGTTCAGTTCCAATATACCATGCTACAACCTGTTCTTAAAGGCACTGGACACTATTGGTAATTGTTAAAATGCCAGTCTTTTCACTTGGTGTATCTAAACATACATGCATAAAATAACAAACCTGTGAAAATTTGAACTCAATTGGTCGATGAAGTTGTGAGAGAATAACGGAAGAAAAATACTATCAACAGCTCTCAATTGCTCTACCAAGTAGATTTTTATGCGAACAGTTATTATCAATAGTGTCAATGCCTTTAATAGACAAGTCACCAGTCTGCTCAATAAATATCACAGATGAAAGGGAAAAAAAAAGGATAAAATGGACAGAAGGAGGAATATCTGAACTCTTCTTCCATGTTGGAGAGTACTGCACTGAGGTTGTGCACTCTGTCTGTATTGATCTGCGAGGTTGAACCAGCTATTCAGATCCTGATGATTTAAAAAAAAAAAGCAAGGCTCGCGCCCCCCCCCTTTTCTCTCCCTCTGTGAAGTACATTTAATAGGATTATGAAGGGAAGCAATGGCTGATTATTGATCCAGACATTAGGGGTAATCCCTAATTGGGGGAGCTCCATTGTCCTTGAGACTCAATAACTGCTTACTGTTAGATTGTGGACCTTTTATGATATTGACTGCTAAGGATTGAGAAAGAGATGGGGGGGGGGTATGCCAGAGAAACCGGAAATGAAGTAAGTTCATTTTATGACATCACGGGTCAGCGCATCTCTGCAGTGGAAATTGCTCTGACATTCTTATTATAAGAGTTAATCTGATTTGTGACGCGATACATTGATTTGTTCCAGTGAGTGAATTCTCTTTTATATGGACGTGCTTACTTTGCCTGTTGTATTGTTGGAATGATTTGTTTATTTTTGATTATTGGAAAATGGGTTTGATGCAGATATGGTATTTCATATTCTGTGAATGTTTTGAAAAGGTGGGATTTGTTTTTTAATATTTGTTGATGTTGAATAGTAAGGATAAATAACCAAACAATTCTGATGGCTTCACTTGGGACAGGGAGTGGGTGCACAAGAGTTTTAGGGAGAACAACAGAAAATAAGAAGTTAGTTACCGTAGACTTAAACAGACTTTGGAAGTCTTCAGTTATTCGAACATTGAGACTCAGTAATAAAGCGCACAAGTTTGTTTCCATCACTCAGTAAAGCAATGTACATGAAAAATGTTCCATTGTGCGCAAGACTTGCACGATCTATTGTGAAATGGACGGTAAACATCCCAAAATGTTCTCTGGAGTGAAACAAATATTTCAAAAGCATTATAATATTACCTTCTGTTTGCCTCTGTAATAATAATTTATAGTCAAATTTCAAGGCATGTGTTGTTCTATATATTATTTCCTTAATATGTAACTGTTAGTGGGGAAAATAAATGTGCATATTAGAGGAAGTGGAACCCGGAAGAAGGCCAAGCACCCACCCTGATAACAAATCTTCCCCTGGGTCACATCGTAGATGCAGATTTTATTTGAAGACGTCTCTCTCCTCAAACCAGTGAGTCACGACAAGCCTGTATCAAATTTGCCAGTTTCTTCTTCATTCTCGGGAGATGGAAACGGTGCCTTGAACAAACCGGCCTTAATTTTTCTCCCATTTGGCTCAACATTTGTTCAGTGAGTGCGGACTCTATTAGATTAGCCCGTCGTTCCCTCCGTATATATCCAGAGAGATTGTAGATATAATGTGTGGAGGAGTCAAGAGGGGAATAGATTCAGAGATGTAGAGTAGCTTCTTAAAAACTCTATCTAGGCGTCTTTGTTAGGTTCCCTGTATACCCAGTATATATGTTGATGCACTTTTTAAAATGGGAACAGACTATTTTCTCTGTTAACAACATCACGGTGGTGTACAGAAATCTGGCAGATATATTTCCTTCTAATACTATCTGATGTAGAGTAGATAAAGACTTTAAAACTATATCTTGCAGTCTAGGCGTCTTTGTCAGGTTCCCTGTATACCCACTAGTATGTATAGATGCTGATTCACATTCAAAAATGGGAACAGACTATTTCCTCTTTTAACAAGATCACGGTGGTGTACATTTTGTATGGAAGCAGAAAAAGAAATCCGGCAGCCATATTTCCCCCTTCTAATACTATCTGATGTAGAGTCGATGAAGACTTTAAAACTCTATCTTGCAGTAGGCATCTTTGTCAGGTTCCCTGTATACTCACTAGTATGTATAAATGCTGAGTCACTTTTTAAAAAGATGGGATCAGACTATTTCCATTCTCGTAGGCCTACATTTTCTGTGGAAGTAAAAATTAAATCTGAATATGCTGACAAGTATTTTGTCCCCCTTCTAAGATTATCTGATGTGGAAACTCTTTCAAGGTGTGCTAAATTGAATTCATCACATGACCACCCTCAGACCCTCCTCTGAACTAATAAATGAAAATGTGCTGAATTACATATAATAGGATAACCAAAATAAATCCACAGAATGACATCGGACATGCTGGAAAACATATTAAATAAATGCTACTTCAAATCACTGAAGCCATCCCTCAGAATCCTTCAGCTGTCTTCGTCCGTCTCCGGCTCTGAGTGAATCCATCGATCCCAAACCACCTGCACTCCCCGAGATTATTCCTCCATGAAGACTTTTCTTCTCCCCAGATGAAGATGCAAAGCCGGATGTATTGATGTCTTGAAGGAAATTGTGTATTTGGCAAACATCTTAGTGTTTGTCTCTCTCATAGAAGAGAGAGAGTGGGGGTCAAGGGTCATGAGGGTGGGCCAGTCTGGGAGAGGCAGTCTGCGGCATAAATTCCCTTCTATTAAGTCAGAAATAGGAAAACACAATAAATATTTCAATAAGGTTGCTATAAGTTTGGCCTTTCTCTGTGAGAGTAAATTCTGTTTACATGAAATGGTGTTTCCTTTTGATGACTTATTTCACGACAAAACATTTAACCATAAACACCACTTTAAGGGTCTGGGTACTTTTTGTACAACACAAAACACAATGTCCACAGATTTACATTAAACTCACACAGTTTGACGACAATGTTGGTAGAAAGCTTCCCTTAAAATATCACTTGCTGAGGTGCTGTAGTTTTTGAGAAATGAGTAAAACAAGTCACCCAAATCCTTTAAAGGTAAAGTTTATTTTATATATTTTAAATCAGCTTGATGGTTATAATGAACGTTCTCCTCCATAAAACACTGATACAACTTCCCTTTAAAGGTAGACATGTGTTGATGGCAAAATTAAAGCTCCTGTCGACCATTAAATTGACATTGGCCACTGTGTGAAGGTCAAACGTTCCCGTCCTCAAAAGCGTGTGAAATTTCGCCAATTCTCAGACAAAGTAGACCGCAGATGCCAAACGGGCATAGCCGTCGAGATGCTAAAAATAAACACCCGGTTTAACTGCAGTCCTTCTCTAGCAAGGGAGCAACACATTCGTGTCTCGGTCGTATCATGTGTTGGTCGGGTACCTGTTATTGTTTTAATTTTGCCAATTCTCAGACAAAGTAGACAGCAGATGTCAAACCGGGCATAGCCGTGAGATGCTAAAAACATAACGCCTGGTTTTAACAGCACCCCTTCATATAGGGAGCAACACATTCATGTCTCAGTCGTTTCATGTGTTGGTCGGGTACCTGTTATTGTTTTAATTCAAAAAGAAAAAAAATGAATATGGAGGGTAGACCTTTTGATTTTGCCTCCGGGTTCTCAACACCTTCCTTCCCAAAAATGAAAATTGGATTTTGCCCTTAGATTCAGATGGATGGCTTAGAAAATCCCCGGAAAATCCTCAGAAAAGTGACAGCTCCGCTAATTACGAGCAGATGTTTCTGTTTTGAGCGATGACTTTGTTATTATAATTTTTCTGAGACAAGGTTAGGAGCTACTTTGGAATAATAGAGTACATCAAGTTGTGCTCAATACAAAGGCACTGAACACGTTTGGTAATTGTCAAAGACTAGTATTCTCACTTGGTGTATTCAAACATATGCATAAAAAAGTGAGACTCGGTTAGTCATCGAAGATGCAAGAGAGTAGTGAAAGATAAACCATCGTTGTTGCACACATTAAAAAGGCTTCTGGCCTGAAGTATTTTAATATATTTTTTATTTATTTAGAAATTGCCTCTTTCCCTAAAACCATGTTACTTCAGGGGGAGCCATTTCACACATAGTTTTTACTATCAAACCAACACAGCTCTCCATTGCTTGTAGCCGAGTAAGTTTTTATGCTAACTATTGTTTTGGGTAATTACCAATAGTTTCAAGTGCCTTTAAGTTGCTTCTTTTTGTAGTAAAACCTTTTCATTTATTACCCACATCTTTGATGTCCTTTCTAGAAATGAGTTGGTATATTCATGTTTTTATTATTTTTATTCTCTCTTTCTTTCATGATTTGTCAACTTACTCCAACCCATCTGGCTTCTCTCCAACTCACTGACGTACAAACAACAGGTAAGAGTCTTCAAACTTAATTGAAAAATTGACCACTTATCATAACAGTCTGAGCTAACCTCAAGAGTTTGAGAAAAAATCTTTCAGACAAATTTGATAAAATGTCTCGTTATGAGCGATCCGGTTTCACCTCTGGAAAGTCTATCCCATATAATTGCCCCATACTGGAATAAAAAACAGCTATCTTTAATATCATCCTTTTCCACCTCTGAAAGTGTTGCATTAATGTTCTCAGTTACTGGAGTTTAACAACCTCCCACCATCAATGTTTTATCATCTTTAAAAAAATTGAATTAAATTTAGGCGACTTGAGAATTCATCATCGGAGAGCAATAACCTGGTGTATAGATTTTTCTCCCCTTCTGTTTTAATTATTTGGCATTGAAAAAAAAATGGAAAAAAAAAGGCAGTTTCCTGATATAGGCTCCTGAAAGTGACTGCTTTTCGCCCAAGCTTGTAAAAACTAACTTGCAACTTAAACGCAGTAGGTACAAGAGGTGTGCAAACATCCCCCACACTCACATTAGCTTAAGTGTGTCTTTTTATTTTTAGTAACTAAAGTAAAATACAAAAAAAAAAACGCAAGCTCTTGGGGGAAGAGGTTGAGATTGGCACACCCATGAGAACGAGGTTGACTACATGTAAAGATGGGTTGCAATATGCGTCATTGACCGCCCTATTTGATATATTTTACACGTGAATAGTGCACGCACATACGCGCTGTGCGTGACTCTCGTGCACCTTTCATGTGTCAAATTTATCAAATATGGCGGTCAATGACGCGTATTGCAACCCATCTATATGTGCACAATAGAATTGGACCACAAAAGTGTCCATAAATATAATTAATAAGAAACAAAACCCGATCCATAATAAGATCCTTCTTGGGTTTTTTCCCAGTTGATTGGTTTCCAAGTAAAATTTCGCAATATTAGAATACCTTAAAAATACAAACCTCAATACTCAGCACTTCTGACTACACTGTTGCAGATAATGACCAAACTGCGTATTAAAAATTGTCACACGTAATTTCCTATTTTTCACATCCGGATTTACTGATGCGTCTTTCCTTTTCCAGTAAATTTATCTCTTTTCCTACTTCTCTCCTTTACTTTTTTTCCCCCAAAGAATTCCAGTACATTAAGTCATTACTATTCATCATCGACAGATAAACACTACCTGTTAAAAATTTCAAACCAATTTGCACATCAGCTGTATTCATTGTGACAGTCGAAAGCTATTCACCAATAATGCCGAGCGAGCCGAGATTCTGCCTAATGTTGCTGCGCTATATTAAAAATATATATATAAAATGTGGCTGGCTGGCTGGCAGCATAAATGGATTCTAAATTAGTAGGTCAGTTCTTTACAATGGAGATGCCGACAGGAAGATAAAATGCTAATAGTGGGGAGCCCTCCTGAAAAAGCTTTTCTGTTTTTCGGCGGGAAACCGTTGCCTGCTGCTGGTGGAATCTAGTCATGTAGAGAGGGGAGATTACAAAATGATGTCGGAGCCAAGATTCTTTTGATGAAACTTTTTTTGGAGGGAAATATCTGATAAAGATTGCCATGAAACGATAAGCAGTAAACTGACGCTGCATTTTTGAAAGGATTTTGTTTTTGTTTTTTTAAGTGAGGTGTTTGACCTGTGGGATATATTTCACGAGACAGAAGTCTGCCTCCTGGATAATTTGAACAAATCTTTGTATCAAACTTGAATTATTACGAGAGATTGAGTAATAGGACAGGGCTTGATTAGGAATATGGTTCTTAAAATCCTCTCTCTAGAGGCGAGACGTGTTAAGAAAGGAGATGCATCAACCAGAGTTCATTGAACCCAATTCTGATCAAGCCTGCAATACACATAAAGTAGGACTTTCGATTGAATGGAAAAATATTCCACCTCAAATTGTCTGTGATGTAGGATAGTGAACATAGTAAATTTGGTATATGCTCTCGTCCCTTATTTTCCATGAACTATCAATGTTTACAAGAATCCTGTTTCTCTACCTTCAAATCTGATCAAAGTTATTTCCGATCATAACACCCTTACGAATATTCTGCCTTTTCATTGGTTTAGAGCGTATCACATGATATGTCTTAGTTTTACTAGACCACGGCCGTGTGATAGTGCATCGGTTTGCCGTGCGCTAGTCCGAAGACTATCACACGGCGTGCAGATCCCAGAGGTACATTTCGGATTACATTACACTACATGCAGCACAGTAAAAGTTTTCGCAATCTGTGTTCGCGTCGTTCGTGGATTGTAGCATTCTGTAACTTAATAGTACAGTATTTATAAATGTTTGGGGTGTTATAAAACAAATATTGACTGTTTTTGCTCGTGCAGTCAATATTTGTATATTAGCTGTCTAGAATTACACAGAGGCCCAGGAGGCCATGGTCTCTGTTGCCCTAGTCTTGGCCACGGTGCCCCTTCAGAGGTTTCACATAGATTGGTTCCCAAATGGAAGTGCCCTTTGCAAAAAGAAATGGCATTGCCCTCTACTGTCCATAACAATTATGTTCATCAGCACCGACCAGCATTTTTAAAGTCCTCAACAAGTCTGACCAAATACTAAAGAAAAGCTTGACTTAGATGAAAGATGACAATCTGAACGTATGCGCTCATCTGCAATGATCTCACTTGACCCAAGGAGTCAATGATCCGGGAATTTATTGCCACTTTATCAGTTTGACCATGTCATTCAGGGGAGAAATATTATAGCTTTGAACCAGAAACAAATGATTTAAAACTCTCAGAGTGGGATCTGGCCCAGTTACAATGATGACTTACATTTATTTCTTAAATGCGCTTTTCTGGAATTGTTATGTTGTTCTAAATTGTTCTTGCATCTAGGTTGGTTTTATATTCAGGTTTATTTTTTGAGTCTAATTTTTGAGTAAGGTATAGTTGACCAGATACAGGCAGGTTTTTTAAATGTAAATGTTTCCATGAATAGATCTGCCAAATATGTAAACAGGAAGATTTTAAAACAACCCAAAAATGCAGAGACAAAAAAACAAATTCACAATAGGAGAATTGCATGTCATTATATGTGTTGTCTCTATTAAAAACAAATATACTGCAATGTGTCCTTTTTCACTGGTACATTTTTGCGTGCTGGATGACATAGTTAAAACCTTTTGAAAATGCTCGGTGTTAGTTTAATTTTCTTCTTCATTAATTATTAAACATTCAATTTATAACCTCTCGATTCCAAAGACTTGAAATTACCCAACTGAAAACAGAAAGGGAAGACAGTGTTTCTTAAAGAGCTTGAGCTGTGTTCGCTCAGGCACAAGCAGGCTCGGTTAGAGAGGAAGAAAAAGAAGGGGAAAAACTGGCCGAGCCAAAAAGAAAAGAAGAATTCTGGCCTTTGCTAGGCACGTTCTGCCATCATGAATATGAAAAGAGAACTTTGCTGGTAATTGAAGTTAAATGGGCAGTTCTGAGCCGCCTCGAGGCTTTGCCGGCTCATGGCAAAATGATATTGGAATTCCAGTCCAATGCTTCTGATGCCAGTGGCTCTGATCCATTTTCTTGGTTTAGTTGAGAATTTTTTTATTTTTTTATATTTTCCTTCCTGTCTTTCCCTGTCCCTTCATTATAGCATAGAGTTGCAAACTGAGCCATTGACATTTAAGGAAAGGCTTATAGTGTTTAGGCTTCAGGCTGGCATGTACGTTTTTATGTAGTTTTTTTCTATCCTTTTTTATTTGTATTTTTGTCGGTTGCATATTGTTGGAATCCTTTATTTTTTTTAACAGACTCGGGCAGCGATCAATTAGTGGGAATAATTGATCGGTGCCTCGATCTATGATAAAGGGGGAATGTTAGAATCTATCGACTGGAAAATAAAGCTTTGACAAGAAAAGGAGCAGTTGTCAAAAAACATCAACTAGTCAACTCATTTGTTGGGTTTGGTGTCTGGTTATAGATTTATGACATTTGTCTTGATGTTTCTAAATGGTTTTGGTTTTTGGAGAGTGGATTTCTGTTTAATTTCTTTAACAAAGGGCCATTTATTTGTGCTTTTAAAAGCAATTCAGTTATTTCGTAATCACACAAATTGGATCAAAATACCGGGTTGTCAACTTTTATTCAATAAATTGTTTCATCATTATAATTGTGTGTTTATGGTTCAGCCTTTAAATTCTGGCGGGTTTCATGTTTCATGGTTAAAGTTCATTCTTTTCAGGTCTCCGCTGACCATGTTCATGTTATTCAAGTCCTTGACTATTACTCAATGCTCAGGTCTCCACTTCAAAGGCAACTCGGCGGAAACACTTTTCCCTTTTCAGCTTGATGTGGAAAGCCACCCAGTACAAAGGGCACGCCAAAAGAAAAATAGACCACCATTAAAAGATTCATGGAAAAAGAGCCGACTGGCCATTTGTGTGGTGTCCGATTGCTAAGTCAACTTACACCGTATTCTTGAGCAAACGACCGTTTTTTTCGGCTGTTCCTTGTTGTGGAGTTTCTGCCTGCTTTTCACCCATGATTCATTGTACAAGTCAATATGCATGGCCAATCCTCGGAAACGGAATTGTGGTCAGTCAGAGTAGGGTGAAATTTTTGTGAAAACCACCTTGTAGGAAGGGACAAAAGGGTGTGTTTTTATTCCGATTCGATTTGATTGTTTTCAATGTTTGGATGGCGGGACTTCTCACAAAGGCAAGTTTGAACTCGTCATAAATACAGAGCGAATTATTATCAAACACTGGTCATGATGATTTCCCTTTGTTCCATGTAGTGAACCTCACCTCACTTTTGCATTTGCATACAGTTTGAATTGGACTCGCATAAAAGGGATTTTTTTCTTCTTTTTAAAGCAATTTGTTTTCATAAGAGAAGCGACCGTGTTGTCTTCAATCAAGTAGTCTTGTCCTCTTAAACAGTGAGGCCCATGTACATGTATTGTACACAGTTTGCCTTTAGGGTCTGTGATTTGATACAGCGAAGACGCTAAACAAAGACTTTAAGGTCATGTTACAAGCTCACATCTGATTCGGTCAATTTTAAAGAGCAAAGCCTCCGAGTCATTAAACCATCCCTCGCTGAGGATCCCATCTCTTTCACTACATCCATTGAGAAGAAGTGAAACTTAAAGACACTGGACACCATTGGTAATTGTCAAAGACCAGTCTTCTCACTTGCTGTATCCCAACATATGCATAAAATAACAAGCCTGTGAAAATTTGAGCTCAATCGGTCATCGAAGTTGCGAGATAATAATGAAAGAAAAAAACACCCTTGTCACATGAAGTTAAGTGCTTTTAGATGCTTGATTTCGAGACCTCAAAATCTTATTCTGAGGTCTTGAAATCAAATTCGTGGAAAATACTTTTTTCTTGAAAACTACAATACTTCAGAGGGAGCCGTTTCTCACAATGTTTTATACTACCAATCTCTCCCCATTACTCGATACCAAGTAAGGTTTTATGCTAATAATTATTTTGAGCAACTACCAATAGTGTCCACTGCCTTTAACAATTCCTCATTCTTCGACTTCAATCCCGTTCCATTTTTTCCCCCGTGTTTTTTTTGATGAGATAGATCCAGTGGTTTTCATTTCATCCCATTCAAACTCCGCACTTGTAATAAAAGCCGTGTGTAAATTTGTGGAGCATGATCACCATCAAAGAAACCAGGGTTGACATTGTTTGGGGCCCAATTTGGCCAGGAGATATTGTCGGGTGTTAGTGTCTTTGCAAAGCCCACTGGCTGGGTAAACCTATATTATACGAGACGTCCTCATTGTGTTCACTGGTTTACATAGGCTTGACTGCTGGGAGTCCTCCCATCACTGAGACGGACTACCGGTTATCAAATCCTGGTGTAGTCCGTTCTCATTGAGTCACACTGTACACACAGTTCTCAAGTGGTGATGTTCATTTCTGTTTTGTATAATGTCGCCAACCATCAATAAAATCCATTCGAAATCCCTTTCATCACCCAGCTAACCAGGAAAAAGGTGGAAAACAAATATTAGTAACGGACAAAATAATTATCCCCCAAATTAATCAAGTTATCACAGAATTCGATCCGACAGAAATTATGTCTCATGAATTCGCATAAAAAAACCCAGTTTGATTTATTCCCCAAATTATTGTCAATCCAATTGTTTTATTCCTTAACCCCCCTGCCCACATTTACCCGTTCCTTCTTTACAGCCCGGTTCAGTGAACCCGTCACTAACACCTCGGGGTGACTCCAAACGTATTGATTTACAAAATGATTGATGGCAAATTGTATCCAGAAATTAAAACCTATCTTAGGTGACACCACGTCCATATCCATCGTGGCAATGATATGGCCCCCAATTTGTAGTTTTTAATGATTTAGTTCACTAAGAGCTGACAGGTATTATTTTCCTTTTTTGGGGGTAATATTTGTTGGATGGGACATCACATTTTAATAAAGGGAAGTCATTGCATAATTATGCATGATTATCCAAACAAAAAGTTATTTTACAAACCTTGAGTGTCTTTTTTTTTAAAACTTACATGGTTACGTCGTGCAAGAATTTGTTTTATTATTTGTAAATAATTTTTGTGAGTCTCAACAAGTTTTCTTTTACCTGAAGATAGTTTGATGATGTCTTCTTTAACATCTTGCCAAACCAATGTATGTCTTTGTAACCATTCTGTTCACTAGAGTCCAATTTCTGAAAGCTGTAAGTATTGAATGAAATGCAAGAAATGGTCTTGTGACAATTGTAGCATTTTGTCGCAAATCCGTCAAAGCTTTCTGTGTGTAGCTAGAAGTTGGCCCAAGTTCCTGTTGGCTAAAAGCAGGCCTGATACTTCACATACAAAGGTGATTGCCTCCATGTCCCCTGATCATTGCCTTGGTGCCCTTAAAAGGCTACAATACAAATATACAATGTCATCATAGGGTGCCCTCCACAAAGGAGGAAATGCCTTGGTGCCCTTGCCCTTTCAAAAACAAAGCATACAGGCGTGTAAAAGATGTAATTTTTTTAACTATGTAACATTTGTTTTTGTTTGCCTACTTTGAGTAAAACCAGTTGTGTCTTCGTTGTCGACTGTAATTCAAAGGTCATACATGCATGGTGAATGTCGTCAACCATTCACACTTTAATCTAACCCAATTCATAGTTCTATAATTTGATGTACCTTTCAAGAATTCCACTGTACTTTGTCCCTGACTGAGGTGAGTGGGATAAGTAGTGGAAGTTCTTTATAAGGCTGGCTTAATAAGGTTGTATATTGAAGCAGTCCTCAATAGAGCTTTCCAGTCGAGCAAATCATTCCATTTCATTCGTCGTTTGTGTTTGATTTCACAATTCATTCTCAAATCAAAGTGCACAAATAATGGAACTGAGTGTTGATAAAATAGAGTATCATACTGAAGTGTTCCCTATTGTGTTTGCTGTATGTGTATGAACTGACTATTAGACCTGGCATAGCTTCATGATGGCCAACACTGTAAGTGTTTGGCAAGGCATACCAATTTGTGAACAACCTCGACACACTTCAAAGCGTGATCTCAGTAAATTTGAAGATTGTACACAATTTTTAAGTACAAGAGACCCACGTTTGGGTCCTTATCTAGTTGCATACAAAATTAACTATGATGGTATTTTAAAATTATGTAAAAATTATGTAAACATGCCTGTAAGGGCAAGGGCACCAGGGCAATTTCTCCTTGTAAAGGGCACCCATATGAGGAAATTGTAAATTTCTACTTGAGCATTTCAAGGGCACCAAGGCAATGAAGGCAATCTTTTGTAGTAGTTGTGATGGCACGATTGACACGATTGAGTAGTTGAGAAACGGTAGTTGCGACTCAACTGCTAGTTGCACTAGTCTAAGACTAAGCAGTTGATAGTCGCGACTATGACACTAGTTGCACTATAGTCGCCTACGCTTACGTAGTTACTTCCCACTCATCCCTTTGGCTTGTACTCCTCCATCTTGGGTTCTCATACCAGCTCCTGTCTTCCCCCGCACCCTTCTCCCATCTCTCTCTCTGTCTTTCTGTCCACCTGTCATCAAAGCTGATGTGGATCATGCATCTTTAAACCGATTCTTACCTGTGAGATGATGTCTCATCCATCATCTCAAGCCAAGACACTCTGTTCTTGCCTCCAGGGGAGCGCAAAAACATAAAATATTGAACGCGAAAGATGACCACTCTTATGTACAATCTGAGAAAAATGACAGAATCATTGAAAGGAGCTGTCAATTGTGACGCTGGTTGGTTGGTTGTTGTTTTCGGAGTGGTAAAAAAAAAGTAAAATGTTTAATTTTGTCCTTTCATTCCAGAAGACAGGATGCTGATGAATGGTAGAAATTATTAATGATATATGTATTTATAATATCTCTGAACAGTGTTAAATCACATATAAATGGTCTCCAATATTCATAGCGTTAGGCTGTAGTGATGTAAAATGAATTTGCCCTTGTGTATGAAAACAGTGTCAGTATTTCTTTAAATATCACTCCCCCTGAAGCAGTGTGCTCTGAAGTAATGTAGTTTTTGAGAAATAAGTAATTTCTCACTGAAATATTTGAAATCAAATTCGTGGAAAATTACTTTTTTTCTCGAAAACTACATTACTTCAGAGGGAGCCATTTCTCACAAGGTTTTACATGTACTATCGACATCTCTCTATTACTCGTTACCAAGTAAGGTTTATGCTAATAATTATTTTGACTAATGACCAACAGTGTCCGCTGCCATTAAACAATTGTTAGTATACAACATATGGACATATCATGGTGCACTTGACTCTCTAGGGACCCTATATTTTATATGCCTGGGATATTTCATCGCCATCTACATGTAGGAAATTTGTGCCTTAGAAAATAATTTCCATCACATTGCACAAGTCAGAGCCTCATCACATCTCGGCCTTGGCATTCTCAATGTGTGTGAAATCTCCCAGCCATTCAAGCATCAGCTTCCCCCTTTGTCATTGTGGTTGGAAGGTTGTCATGGCAACCCGCAAGAAATTAGGGCGAATGGAAGCCTGCTTAAATATGACCTGGACTGAAGAGGGGGAAAAAAGAAAGAAAGCAAGAACAAAATTGCTGGCTCTCTGCAATTGCATATGGGATATTGAGTTATTTTGTCCATGCTGAAGATTTGACTGTCTATCGCTGCCCTTATTTAATATTAGTCTAAAGAAACAAATTTCTGAGATGCTTTTTAAATCATCCCTTAGAAGTTCTAATATTTGGTTAAAAACAGTGCTTTTTGTCAGAAAATGACATTTGAAAGGTTGATTTTTGTCAAAGATTTCCATTTCTTGATATATAAAAAAAGGTGTACACAATAAAAACAAGACACCTGGCCACACAACCACCTTTCTACAACAGTTCAGCTTTTTAGAGGTTTTTGGTGTGCATTTGCTTTCCAAATGTTAGGTTGCCGTACAAATAACATTTGTTTTTAGGACATGAAGAATTTACTGTTCGTAAAAATGCTACTCAAAGATGACCTGGACGGTTAAAATGTACAAAGTTAAAGCCTCAAGTTAAAGGCACTGGACACTATTGGTAATACGCAAAATAATTGTTAGCATAACTTGGTAACGAGCAATGGAGAGCTGTTGGTAGTTTAAAACATTGTGAGAAACAGCTCCCCCTGAACTAGCGCAGTTTTTGAGGTTATTTCTCACTCAAATTTAAAAAGACGTAGGCCAAATTTGTGTAACAAGGGTGTTTTTTCTTTCATTATTCTCTTGCAACTTCGACGACCAATTGAGTCCAAATTTTCACAGATTTGTTATTTTATGCATATGTTGGGATACACCAAGTGACAATACTGGTTTTTGACAGTTACTAAAGGTGTCCAGTGCCTTTAAAGAGATGTCTTGACAGTAAATAATTGATGCTGTTCCGTTAAGAATTCCATAAATTTAAGATACTTCCATCCGTAATTTATGGAAATGTAATCAGATTTAACAGATTTTCTTTTACAGGGATTGACGATCAGATATAAATGCAAAAGCATTTTCTTGGTAACCAGTGGAAAAAGATTTGCCATTGATCATCATTATTATTTGAGCCAAAACTCATTCCACGATTTGCTGTGTCACAAATTTCTGGAAAAAAAAAAAAAAAAAATAGAATCTTCAAATCTTATGTGACAGCAATTGTGCTGCTGTGATTAGAATGCTGATGTGGTAGAGTCAGCGCTTTGACTTAATTATCATAAGCATTACGTATGTGTGTAAAATGAACGGAAACTGCGCACAAGTACGTACCACATAAGTCACCTTTTTCTGTGCATGTAATATCCAACGATGCATGTGTGTTAGACCATTAGGATTACCCTGCATGCTAAATTGGTTGGCCATGGTTTGCCAGAGGTGCCGTTATTAGTTTATGTTTTCTCTTCCCAACATGGAAGGCAGCTCCAAACATTGGAAGTCTTCTTATTCAGTCAGGTCAGTGCCTGAACTCTGATACACAGTCAAACATCTTGGGCTTCTTCAGTTTCGGCGTTGTACACTTATCCGGACTCAAGCTACACTTGATAAATCTTCTTCTCATATTATATTTGCCGCGTGCAAACATTCCGTTACTTATAACTGTACTTGTTAGAAAGGGGGGCCCTCTGCACTTTAGGCTCATGTTGCAAGAAAACCCGGCGACGGAAAAAAAAAAGGGAGATAAATTACGAGGCTTTGGCAAATGTTCACATTGTAATCTTACCGGTGATAAAAGTACAATTGTGTTTGCCTGGCTCTACTGCTTTACGCATTGAGGTAATAAATGCATACTTAATGTGACTCGGGCATCCGTAATGTGAAGGACCGACTCTTTTTTCTTCTTCACTTTTTCTTGTTGTCTGTGATTCTTTCTAGGAGCAGCCCCGGAAGGTTTTAGTATGGGTTGTGTTGTTTCTAGGTCGCCCCCCCCCTCCCCCCTTCTGGCAAATTCACTACCCTGTTGTACAAAGCGAAGACATTTTATGCTACTCTAGGTCCCTGTGTGTTTTGGCTGCATCCTTGTGTTAACATCAGGAAGTATCTGTGGGGCTCTCGGGGAGTGTCAGCAGCTGTTATCAGAGAAGAAGCTTTATTGGAGCTCTCGGTCAATCTTCTTGACGTGTTTGTTTTTTTAAATACCTGGGTGCAATTTCATAGAGTTGCTTAAGCAGAAAATATTGCTTAACTGGAAAAATAAGAAGGATACCAGTCATAGAGTGTACATGTGACATGGTAGTTTGGCTGGTAACCCCGTTCTGATAAGCTTCATTTGTTGTGCTTAGCTGCTTTTTGTGCTTAAGCAGCTCTATGAAATTGGATCATGGTTTGCTGAAGTTGAATGTGCCACATGGGATGACGGGGAGCATTCTTGGTGGTTGATGTAACAAGGCAGAAAATACCGCTTAGCAATTCTGTTCTGCTGAGCAAAAATTGAGTGGGGCACCAGTCACAACATTGTAAACTTAATTTAGTTTTGGCTGGAAACTATTTCTGTTAAACAATACTTTTCTGTGCTTAACAAGTTTTTTGGGGCTTACAGGCTTTGTGAAATTGAACCCTGACATGGCATGTACAATGATCTGAATTAGGGTTACATCCAAAAGTACAGGAATCCTGAGGCCATCCCATCTCTTGCTTTTTTTAATGTACTGGAACCACAACTCCATTCTTGTGTGTACCGAGCTATGCATAAATTAAGCTCATCAAAAACACACTGTCTGGCAAAATGCAATTTGGTGCAAATTAAGTAATGAATTAACAATTAATCAAAGTAATTTCTATTGGCTACAGTTGTCCAATGTGCCACCGTCACATGCATTGAGCAAGTGATACAAATAGCGGTGTCTATTTTTCAATAACGCCATCATGCAGTGATGCTGAAGGCGTATTATTAATAACCCTGTCATCGCGCTACTTTTTTTTTCCACTGCCAATGGGCTCTGTTTTGTAAGCACCGCTTTTAGAACAGACATAATTGCATTCCTCCATAGGAAAGCAGTCACTGTATTAAATATATGACTGGATACTTTCCCTGACGTAAATATTTCCCCTAAAAAAAAAAAACCCCAATCAGACACTTCTCAACTGTTCTTTTTACGCATACATATTAATTTACACACATGTTGTATGCGATGTTCAAACACAGGGTTTATAAATAGCTGTCGGAACCTTTAATGATGTATGCACAGATACAATATCGTTGATATAAGAATTAATCAGTGCTGTATATTAGGTTGACTTAACGGTGATACTGCCAAAGATAACAGTCTTGTTACTAATTGTCCCTTTTTGTTTATGTATGTGCAATTTCCTTGAAGTCTTTGATACATAACGAACAGGATGGTTTTATTTGATTGGTTTATTTGGGTTTTTTTAGCACCTGATTGGAGAAATATAAACATGTTTTTGGAATGGGATTGATCTTGGATTTCATGGACAACAATTAAATCCAATTTGTTACATTCAATGTATAAAGCCAACCTTGTACAAAAGATGTGTGTTGTGCTCAATGCATGCAGCTACAGTTAGTAATACGCACAGCCACACACTGCTGAATTATTTATGAACCCTATAGCAGAGTAGAACAGCCCAGAAGCCACTCTACTCCCTGATTGGTCAGTGGTGACTGGCAGGTGAGTGGTTCATTTACATAAAGAGTGATCATTGGTCTGCAAGTGTTTTGGGAGTTCTCTTTCATAGTGTATTAACCAAGGCTAGTAGTGCCCGTGTGCAGATGGGGAAAAGTGACTTTAGTTTAGCTCTATGGATCCAGATAGCAGTTTATAAGTTGAGTAAATGGAAAAAAGCTTGGCACGTGGGCTGTCTGCATAATGCTTCTCAGGTGGTTGGCTTATAAACTCTAGATGGGTGAGTGAGAAAAGCTAGAACTTGAAAACCAGTAACTTCAGTTGCTCTGTTCATCAGTTGCTCCATATTTTGACTGTCACTGGTCCGTCTGGCAATTTTTGTAAATCTGGCACCTCGGACCGACGATTCTACTCTTTTCCTCATCTCTCATGGAACGTGGTTACCCAAGCACAAATCATATCTTAACACCTGGTAATACTGACATCGCCCACCACTTAACCAGGGCACATAGCTGGAGTCCGCATCAGGCACTTGGTGTTAACCCCCTCAAGTGGAGACGATTATCTACACATAATTTGGCACTTTCCATCTGAGTAGAGGAGAGCTAAGGTTGTGCAGTGGAGTGGAGCTACATTTCATTGGGGTTTAATTGTGGTGATCCTTACCCATTTTTATGTGCTGTGTTGGTCTGTCTACAAGTACGACGTCGTCGGTGACAAGCAACTTTATGAATGGGAGCAATTTCTCTCCCCATTAGTTTATGCCCTCTCAGGATTCTGTGCCAATCCTTTTTGAAGTTAACGCTACTTTCTGTACCTGATTTGCTGTGAATAGCCTTCGAGGACTGGCTGTTAGTTTTGTTGGTCTTCTATTACATCGCTACGTTGAGAAATGCTTGATCGGGAATTTGGGTCGGAGTAAAAAAAAAAACCAGACAAATCTTATGGCGACAGCGACAAATATACCGATGAGCGAGGACGAAGATCTCCAGTCGGATCCGGTTCAGGGTGACCTGTCCTATGGCTCGTTTGCAGCCATGGATTTCATCATACTCAATGTACGTATTCATATGTATTATGATTATTATCTTTATATAAATGTGATCTTTTTCTCATTTTGGATAGCCTGTGAGACTGTCTTTAGTATAAGTGAATAGTCTGGTTGACTCTCACATTAAAGGATTTGGGTAGGCTACTTTTTGTAACACAAAACTTAATGTCCACAGATTTACATTAAACTTACTCAGTTTGAAAGATAGTGATGGTAGAAAGCTTCCCTTGAAATTTTACTTACTGAGGTGCTGTAGTTTTTTGAGAAATGAGTAAAACAAGTCAATAAATATGTTGAGTCTCAGTGAGACGAAAATTATTTTAGCATGTAAAACAGTTTTTATGGTAAAATACCATTACTTGTCAATCCTATTTGACATGCTAAAGCTTGAGACTGAAATTATTTTTGTGACATTTGTTTTGCTCATTTCTCAATGAAGCCAGTTCCAGAGTGGTACATTTTTGAATAACAGTCAATGTAAATAGCAGTCACTAGAAAGTTGTTACGGTATGTTTGACCCCACAGTATCGAGTTGAAAGGTTTGCATGGTGCTTTACCACACAAATCACATTTTTTTAGTGTTATTGAATAGTCCGGTTGACTTTCACATTAAATAATTGTAACATTCCAAAACCTGTGACCGAGAGTGTACTTTATCATAAAGCCACTCTTAAACTGGAGTTCAGTTGTTTATTCTTCTCAGTTCAACAGCAAACTTCAGTTTTTAAAAAAAGTGACAAAATAGAAGCAAAAGAATGTGGAAAGCGGAATGTACAGCGAGGAATGCAGTCAGAATGTTTACCTTTTTGAAGCAGTAATCCCACCCTTCTCGTTGCCTGGAGGGTTGGCATTTAAGAATTGATATATTGTCAATGTTTTGGGTCACTGCCACGGAATAACAACACACATGATGGCCCTGTATTTGACACCCCCCTATTCACCAATGGGCCGTGCTCACTGACTGTACTTTCCAAGGTTACACTGTGTGTAGTGGTGGTGGTGGAGGAACAATAAACATGTATTTGTACGTTAAGAATCATGCCCTTTATTGCTGATTATGTTTACATAATTAGAGATTGTCATGTTTTTTTGTACAAATACAGGTGTTGTCTTGATTCTTGTGTTAAAGCCACTGGACACCTTTGGTAACTGTCAAAGACCAGTCTTCCCACTTGTTGTATCTCGACATATGCATAAAGAAAAAACTTGTGAAAATTTGAACTCAATTGGTTGTCGAAGTTGCGAGATAATAATGGAAGAAAAAAACACCCTTGCCACACGAAGTTGTGTGCTTTCAGATGCTTGATTTTTAAACCTCAAAATCTAAATGTGAGGTCTCGAAATCAAATTTGTGGAAAATTACTTCTTTCTCGAAAACTACGTTACTTCAGAGGGAGCCGTTTCTCACAATGTTTTATACTATCAACAGCTCTCCAATGCTTGTTACCTAGTAAGTTTTTATGCTATCGATTATTTTGAGTAATTATCTGTTGCAAACTGCTTACCAACCAAACGGTCAGCTATGAAAGGTGTGATACCAAGACCTACTCTTTTATCATAGGGAGTACTGAATTACATGCACTTAAAAAAAAACCAGTTGATTGTCCCCTCCCTGATCCTTTTTTTAGGCCGCATCTTCTTTTTTTCTCTATTTTTTATACTTTTTTTCTTCAAAAAGACAAATTTTCTGTGTATTTCTCATTTAACTTACTTATCTTTTGAGAACTTGTAACTACATAAAGTAGGTGGTGACTTTAAACTGAAGAACTGTTGGTCAGCTATTAAAATGCTTGGCGACCAACTTTGAAAGAAATAAAAAAATAAAAAGGCCCTCATCCTCCTCTTTTTTGAAAAACCTAGACGATCAACTTGTAGACCTTTTTACTTGGCCTTATTTATCATAGAACCATAATTCCAAATAAGGTTTTCTTCAGGGGAACCTGTGAACTTGTTTCCTATCTGTCCTCGTTTTTGGAATTTAACGTTATCAGGACCCGAGACGTTTCCTAACGAGGCAACGCCAGACTAAGATTTCTAATTAAGCACCGAAACGACAGCTGCAAAGATAAGTTTCAGTCGCAGGAATGTGTTTGTCAAGGAAAAATACGAGGTGGTTTATCTTTAGAAACCAGAAACTTTCTTCGGATTGCTAAGAATCTGCGACAACTTGTTTCCAACTTTTTTTTCTTTTCTAATGAAGTAGAGATAAGGTCTGGTGGTTTCCCAACTCCAGGTTGATAAGAAAACTGCTATTTGACTTTGAAAAGGTCTAGAAAGGGCTGAAATTAATGCAATTGTAAATTAGATGTCAAGTTGGATCAAAGACCAATTATATACTAAGAAAGGAAAGGAAATTGTTGTGTAATGTATCCCCAAATTGCTGTTTGTTGGTATTCAGTTTTGTATTCAATATCATACGATATAGAATGTTTGATGAGTGACTATGGCTGTATCTGAATTAGCAGTTGTGGCTCTGGCTTTCACATCACATGAACATTAGCACCACCCTTGGCAACAGCCATAGCCATGACTCCCATGAACATGCATTGAATTATGGGATGCCAGGAGCACCACCCTTAGAAACAGCCATAGCCGTGAACATGCATTGAATGATAGTATGCCTATAACAGCACCTTTAGCAACAGCCATAGCCATGAACATGCATTAAATAATAGGATGCCAACAGCACCACCCTTAGAAACAGCCATAGCCGTGAACATGCCCTGAATGATAGGGTGGCTATAGCATCACCCTTAGCAACAGCCATAGCCATGAATATGCATTTAGTAAAAAGGACGCCTTAGCAAAACCTGGAGCTATGAATTCGGCATGGCTTAGTATTCACACATCAATTCAGATTTAAAAAAAAAATTAGGTTTAGAATGAAATGTCCCACAGAGAAAGGGAATTTTATAAGATTACAGAAAGTACAGAAGACATGGAAGGATTAAGACGAAAGTAGATAACACAGCGTCTTACATGATTAGCATAGTCCCACTATCCCATCAGATACCAAGACTGAAGATTACATCACTGTCCACCTTGCACTGGGTGAATGAAAAATAGCTTAATTAGCAGCCGTTTATTACCGAGTGGGAAATCACACGAAGAAATCGATGACACGTTGAAAGTACTCAGTCTGGCGAGGCAGCTTTGATAAAAGAAATGACGCAACCAAGTGGGGATGCCGGGACGTTAACGACCTGCTAATTATCAGGGAGGAAATAGTTGAATTGATCCAGTGCTTGTATGCGCATGAGCTATTAAAAGACAATTGTCCGATATCGCATAATGCTGGAATGTTTGCTGAGCGTGCTGGCTCTGTCTTGTGTGGTTGTTTGGATATGTGAAGATTAATGTCATGATATATATCTGACAATGTAGACCTCCTGCGTATGATGTCTCAGCTCAAGACAGCGCCCTCTCTGAGGTCAATGAATACCTGAGAGCTGTGCGCAGCGTGTATATGCATGCACATTTCCATTGATTGAGGTCAGCGATGGCGGTAAAAGGATCTATTGAAGAGCCTTAAATTTTGGCTGTTATTTTTTAATTCCCCCCCCCCCCCCCCCCCCCCACTGTACAGACCCATCCCCTCTCTCAGTTGGGATGCCTAACAAATTACCACGTGTTACACCACAGGAACAGTTCAATGGCAAACAATGCAAATCTATTTTTGTCAATATATTAATTACTAGTCTAAAGTTAACAAGGGGTAGGGCATTTTAGAGGGAGATGAGAGTTTGAAAAACTCGTACTTATAAAAACTCGTAATCATTTCATGGACTTAACTTTCCAGAAGTTCTTTTTTTTTTTTGAGTGTGTGCGTAAATTCACCTTGACACTTATGTCCCTCTCCGTCAAGCTGTCAGGACCTGTTACACATTAGTGTATAAAAAACCTGACATGTTGAAATGAGATTTGATCAAAGTGTTGTTGAATCTGGCGTTGCCCTTGAATGAAAAGAGTCCATGGAGGGCTTGACACAGTCTGTGCTGTGTAGATCAATATTATATTACTAAACACTAGGCCGTTTATTAGATTTTCCCTGCACTTTTTTCGCAGACGAAGTTTACCTTTTTCAGGTGTTCACACTTTTTGAGGAAAATTTGTCGAGTTGTTACTCGCAGTTGCCAGCCCCCTAAATACCAAAAACGTTTTACAAGAAGTATGGCCTAGTTTTAAGTCCTTAACGATATATCGAAGAGAAGTTAAAGGTGTTTGTTCATGGAACCATGTCAAAGTTGTGCACTACATTCCAATGCAACTACATTCTGCTTACACAATCTGCAAGTCAAGATTTGTCTTTGCTTAGCGATTTTTCTGTGCTCAGCAGCAACCTGTTGAAACAGATATTCCCTAGTGATATGATATTTGTATTTTGAGAAGCATGTCAAAATCATTGACTCGTATTCTAAATGGTCTTCAAGGTTGGACGGTGGTTGTAAAATCATACCAGTGGCTGTATTTCACTCCGGTCTGCATTTCCACTTAACTTGTTGCCATCATTTCGCAAATCTATAATAAGGTCTGTCGTAGTAAGGAAATATAGATGGTAGGAGATAATCCTGAGGTGATTTTGTTTGTCTGCAATCTTGGTCTATATGACGATACCAGTGATTCTAATAAGGACGTGCTCTTAGATTATCTCCTTTTTGGTTGATGGAGCTTTAAATTGTGTGAACCATTTTGTTTTCCTACCCTGAAATCTGTCAAAGTTACCACATGTCTTCTCTTTGATGCATACAACAAGTGCATCAATTTTTAACTGTAGGAAAATCAGGCCAAGTAAAAATAAAGTTGGTATCAGTTACTGCCATCCTTTTAAGAAGCCGTTAATTTTTTAAATATTTATTTATGTATTTTTTTGGCCCCTATAAGACCAATTCAAGACTAAAAAATACCATGTACTTCCCTCCCCCCCCCAAAAAAAAAAGGAAACAAAAAAGGAAACACCAAACAAACAATAAAACGGGACGATCAACTGGTGTATGTTTTTTTACTGGCTTTGCCAAAGTGTGTTTTTCTTTATTTTGTGAGACTTACAGACTCTTTTAAAGTATTAATACCTTTGTTTCATTGCATAGGTGAGAGCAAGGTTAAATCGCTTAATCTTTAATGAAACATGTATGGGGAAATGTGACTTCAATTAAATGCTGTGCGTCTCTAACTTTACAAAATTGACTTCAACGTGGGAAAGGGTCTTTATACATTTAATAAATGGGGAGTCAATCAGTATTAAAAGGTTCTACCTCGAGAGTGGTTCAGTTTCTTCATCAGGTACTTTAACAATTCCATTCCCTTCTACTAATGTCACTCAAAAGCCCAGGGGGAGTTGTTTTCATTTTGTGAGCTTGATTTCACAAAGTCAGTCACTGTTGGCCCCTCTCTATAATTCTACCGGGGGATTTAACGGTTTCGATTAAATCTTCCATTAGCCCTGACCTTTTACGCTAAGTAACATGGAAGCCAGAAAAGTTACTGACTGTGACTGATCAATCTGGGAATGAAAGCTGCCATAGCTTGACTAAAAGTATCAGTATTTCCAGCTAGTGATTCGAGGGAACAGGTTTAATCTCGAGTGGGTTTTAACCCCTTCTTCGGTATCCCCCTACCTAAGAAACCTCTTTTCATAAATGCCGTAAAAAGAATTACAAAATGTACACAGTTTTAGTGACATTTGCTGTGCTTAGCACAACTGTATTCCACCCAGTCATTAAAGAGAATAGGTTTAATCAGTTATGGGTTTTTTTCTCTTTTTTCGGTGACCCCCTAAAAAGGGAGGAAAAAAGCCCAGGGGCAAGTTTGATCATGGTGTCATCTACTACTTTAGAAACCTCTGTTCGTAAATGCCATGAAAAGAAATAACAAATGTACACAGTTGTACTGACATTTATTGTGTTGCAAGTTGGCGGCGTACAGCACAACTTCAAACAGATACGGAAAAGGTGATGTCATATTTTAGTTATGTGTTAGACCTGGTCATAACAAAATTAACAAATAAAAGTACGACGGCAGGTAGACATAACTTGCACATTAAGATGAAGTTGCTAAGTGTGAATGCTTTACACTGTTCAGTCTAACAATGTAGTGAAATAAATGATAAAACACGTACTTGTTGTAACCCTGCACATGTGTAAATGGATGGTAGCACCATATAAATAATATTGCAGGAGTTATATTATAATGTTTTACAAAGGGAACCTGTTAAACTGTTTATGGTTAAAGTAGAATTCCATGCAAATGGACCAGAACAAAGCAAATCCTTTTCCCATATTTTGGGATTGGATGGAAAGAGTACAATAACCCCCTGTTGCTTTCCAATTCCAAAGTAGAATGTTGTCTGTCACAAGGTGACTGATTGAAACTCTGTATATTATAGATGGGGTAATGGTAAGAAACAACCCACTCCTCATTCGAAGGCCATTTCATTACTTTACCCATTCCTGGACCACCACATGTGTAGAGCAAATCATGGAAAGTTGTAACTATTGTATTAGATTTTTTGAGAGGTTCGGCAATAAGAGATTTGATTAACTTTAACAACTTTGGAAGTGGAGGGTGGTTGATGATGGGGGTTGGGTTGGTTGATCCCATATGGTGAGAGATAGAGGTGACATGCTGGTTTCATTAGATGCGTACTGTGGTACCAATGAATTGTACAAATAACCACTGGCTTTCTTGGGCTTCATTTCGGACCATCTTTTTTTCTTCTCTCTTTTTTTCTTTTTCCATGGGTGGTGGTTTTCTTCAAGAAGTTTAATGAGTCTTAAACAAAGGTTGTAATGGGAAAAACAAATGAAATTAGAGTTAGCTGTTGCAAACTGCTTACCAACCAAAACGATTTTTGGTTTTAAGTGCAAACAAATACTAAATTGTCTGACGTTTCGACCCTAGCATAGTCGTTAGCCTTCGAGGAAGGCACTGCTAGGGTCGAAACGTCAGGCTGTCCATTATTTATTTGTTTGCATGCAGTAAAAATAATGGTGAATATTCCTCTGTGTAGAATAACAAAGTAGGCCAACTTTTTATTGTGTATTAATTTAATTTTTAAAACATCAAAATAAATTTCCACCAAGAGAATTTGTTTTGTTTCAATAGAAATAAAAAATGCAGGCAGAATTTTCTGACACTGCTTAAATATGTTCACGCAAATTGAAAGGCTATGATAACACAGATTACTTGATTCCTTTAACCTAGATACGATAATTATGCAAAAGTGCCGTTTTTCAAGAGGCTTTCGGGAGAGGGAGGAAGGAAAAGAAACCTGAAAGCCTTGCCCGGGAGACCAAAAATAAGATATTTATTATCATGAGGTTCACACAACCTTTTATAATCAACTCATGCTTTTAAAACGTTGCCACCAGAACTGCTCCATTTTCACAGCTCCCAAAAGCTCCCAAAGCTTATAAAATAAGGTGAATAAAAATCAGTCTTAATTTTTATCCCATGGTAATTTTCCTAGAAGCATTTATCGTTGATGGTTGTATTTTTCTCTGTCGCCACTTCATCGGTTACCTCTTCTTCTTCTTTTTCCATTGGGTCATCACTGAATCCCTGTAAGGCCTGTATAAATATCTAGTCTATTTTCAGTTTCTAGTCTTGGGTCAAGCTGTGAGCTCTTTTGTCCAGCCTCGAGCGTCAGGAAGCTACTACGGTGGCTGAAATGGGTTAGATCGTTTCTTACATCACTCCTTCTGACTGTCGCTAGCCATTTGCTATGTCCCTTTTCTTGGGTTGCCTTTGATCATGAAGGCAATGAATCACTGTCTAGACCAGGACCCAATTTCATAGAGCTGCTAAGCACAACAATTTGCTTAGGATGAAATTTCTTCCTTGATAAAAACAGGATTACCAACCAAATTCCATTTGTTGCATATTGCTTGTTACTGGTGTTCAGCAGTTGTTTGCTTATCCTTAAAATCACGTAGAAATTTCAAGCTAAGCCAATTTTGGTGCTTAGCAGCTCTATGAAATTTGGCCCATATAGGCAAAGACCACCCTTCATATGATTCTACAAGCTTGGTTAGACATGAGACACTCATGGGGTACTCTATATTTGTACTGATTGCTTAAATCCATATTTCTTGCCAGTTTCACAAAATCTGTTTTTTTCTCAAGACCTTGTTTTTGTACTTTCAGTGAAAATACTGGAACAAAGCAGTTACTTAACAATGCATCTAAACTCTTGTGTGTTTTACCGCAAGTTTCAGAGAATGTTGGAGCATGATAATAATAGTATTAGTTACTACAAGGAATGCTGAACATTGTTAGAATTATAAGACCCATATATTTACATATAATAGCACCGTATAGGCTTATTAGTTTGTAAGGTGGTGGCGCAATCTGAAGCCAACCATACCAGAAAACACTGAGGTGAACCTTAGTAGCATAAGTGTACCGAGTTCTTTTCAGGGAATGATTTCGTCCTGCAATTTTTCATAGCAAAATATCCAGCCTTTTAACTTTATTTTGTGCACACTGAATGCTTTTGAGTAGCAAATGGTGATTTTTAAGTAGGAAATCATACATTTTGTGTAGCAATTTGCTCTACAATACAAGGAAAAGCGTTCACTGCTTCTACATGCTTTACACAACACACAGGAAGTATCATTTTACGTCCCATGCAGGACACGAGGATCAAGATTGGGATTCGAACCCTTACTCGGCTGATATGAAACACCAGAGCGTGAGTCCAGTTGACCGCTCGGGCATAACACGCCACGGATGGCTAGAGAAAATATCATTGAGCTTTCTTCGTATTCAAACTTATCCTATTACTATGGAAGATTTTTAAGCAAGTTCTGTGTACTTCAAAATCAAATACTATATTCGGAATCTAGAAATGCATTTGACTTTTATGAATGGTCCATGAACACTCACTAGCCTGAGGTGTTTAAAATAAATATTAGGTTACAATTGTTACAAAGAAAAATATACCGCCTGTTACGAGAATACAATTGGAAACTTGTTTTGGCAAGAGTTGCATTTTTGGCTCAATAGTGTTGTTAAAAACAGATTCACTTGTGTTTGGGAGTTATGACAAAACATTTCACAGCCATGCTTGGTTGCTCAAGGTGTCATGTGTACTTTGAGATTATGTCCCTTTGTGCCGCAATAACTTTGTAAAAATAGTCCTTTAAAAAAATACCTAGGTCAGGTTTATACATTTGACTGATGTAGAATTTCTACATTTGAAGGGTTCTTTTTAGAAAAGACAAATTAATATTAACCAAGATTTCAACTTCCTGTCTTTTGTACTAAAAAATAAAACCCAGAATTCTCTGATGATAATATTATCACACAGAATTTCCTGTTCTATTTTGTTAACGATGAATTGATAAAATGGAAGGTTGCCAACTTCTTTATTTTGCATTATTTCTTTCTGCACTATTACACAGGTGTTTGCTGGCTAAAAATATGAAAATTATGCATCATCTAAAATGCAAACTGATACAGTGTGAGATTCTATAGGTGACATTTCACTGTGGAACAAACACCTGTTGTCCAAATGGGGAACGACACGTCTGCAATGGGGCCTAATGGCACAGCCAGGAAATGAGAAAAAGTATGTTTATGATGTGATACCTTGATTTATAAACATCATTTTGGGGATGGTTTAATGACTAACCAAGGCTGTTGAAAAAGACATATGGGATTCTTGAAATAGATGGATAGATGATGTGAAAATGAGTCATGGGAACACTGTTCAAGAAAAAACCAAAAGAAATGTAACATGAGGGGTTGTTTTTTATTGAGAAATAAAACTCCTTTCTGCTCCGCCTTGAAGCAATAGACATCATTAAAGTGATCGTTACGACTTGAATTTCAAATGTGATAACTTTTAAAATGTCAGTTTTCACAGGGCATTTACATTTTCTTGATTTTTGTTTTCTGGGTATGCTCACTCCTTTCTGCCTCACCTTAAAGCAATGGACATCATTATACTAAAATTTATAGTGATTTATGATTTGATTTTCAAATGTGATAATCTTTAAAAGATTAGTTTTTCCAAGTTTTTTTTAAGGGTTTATATATATATGTTCTTGATTTCATTTTCTTGAAACAGGTTAAGAAATACTTTTTCACTTCAACATATCATGAAAATGTATTATTACTTGACACATGGAACATTACACGTGGAACATTATTTTCCAGTGTCTCAGCTCATCCCTCCACTAGATGTCGTCGTTTATGAGTTTATGATTTCTTTTTCCACTCACTTACTATCCCCAAGAAATTTTGCCATCGCCATGGAACCTCGCCAGCAGAAATCAGGTCGTGCCTAGTGTATGCTTTATCACAATCAAAAAAGAATTCACATCAATTGAAGATGCCCCTGGATAGAAATTACTGTCTTTTGAAAGTCCAAAGTAAAAGAGGACAATGTTAGGCAGTTGCTGTTCGCTTTAAGTCAATAATGATTAAGTTGGTAAATTGTGTAGTCATGGCTGGTTTGATACAGTGCTGTATTGGGAGCAGGATCATCAGAAGAGCTTTGGGTTTCCCGCCAGTATCAATTTTGTTCGTGGATGGAGAGTTTTTGATCAGTTTTTGTGTGTTTTATTTCATCTGCCCGGTTTTGTATTTTTTTATTTTTTTTTTTTTTTTTTTTTTTTTTTTACTGAAAATTGACAGCAACTCTGATTTAACTTTCTTTGCGGACATATCATCCCGCAACATAAATAATAAAATGATATATATATAACATTTCTGAATTAAAAAAACGACCCCCTATCTTTACTTTCACTCCTTTAGGCGTAAAGAAATGATCCTTAATATGAGAGAATCTTTCTAGGTGAACCAAAACATCCTCAGGAATGTTCTTTCTGCTCCTTCAAATCGAAATCAAACAAGCAGCGAGCAAGACCCTGCATTCTTGAAGCAATGTGAACATGCATATCCTCAACCCAATGGTCTGAATACTAAGTGCATTTCCTCGGGAGTAGTCCAAGTACACAAGGCAAGACCCATAAGCTTTGCTGCCTTTATAATATATTGAAGCTCCTTCAAGGGAAAAAAACCCTTCTCATTGACCTGCTACTGAAACGCAAGCTGACACAGCCAGCTCCCCGAGTCTAAAAGCTGTTCCAATGACCACAACACAGCTGCCCATTACAATCTGCATGTTTGCGCCTGCCGCCCGCCACCATCATCGCCTGCCACTGTGCGGGTTTGCAGAGAGAGACATGCATATATTCACCTGTCTTCCTGTGCTGGCGCCAGTCCGTCTGCCTCCTGCTTTTTTTTCTTTTTATTTATACTTTTAACCGATTCGGCCCCAGAATCCGGGGCGAAATTTGTAATTTCAAGCAAGGAAGATGACCTGTTAAGTGCAACCCAACACTTTAAACTGAGTCACTGTCATGAATGTTGAGACCAAACTGCCAAGTCTCATGCATTATTGGAAGCATTTTTGCGCATTTATTGCTCTCCAAATTTTCAGCTGGTGTCTCCACGCTTGTAGAAAGACATTCCTTCCAGTTTCTCTGAAAACTCCACATTATTTGTTTTTGGTCTGGACCCAAGGGCATGTTCAGTATCTCTATTAAATTTAATCTTTTGTGCAAGCACTTCAACGAGCAAGTTCATGTGGAGGGATGCCAGTCATGCAGATACATTTAGTTGCAGTTAAAAAAAAATATTTCGGACCGCTGCGCGTTTTTTCTTCTTGTCAAACTACTAATACTGACAGCAAAGTGGAAGTGTGTTGACTATTCAGGGTGTATTTACTTGGGACAAACACGAAGTTGGAATCTTAATGGAATTAGTTGAAACGATGTCTTTCTATCGATCCGCCTTGGGACATGTTTACCTGCAGGGATTGCTAATTAATGTAATATCGGCTAAAGCTCTAGTTGTCGTGTGTGTGGGGGGGGGGGGGTTGTTGTCGTTGGCCCAGAGGAATCGTAGACGAGGGCTGGTTGTTTAACAGCATTGGTGTGAATGTCTCACTTTATGGGAAAGTTATGGTTATTATTATACATAGTAATAGCTTTATTGGAGTTTGGTTTCTGTCTGTCAAAATCGCTTTGCTTGTGAAGTTTTATACAATGTGCTTCAAGCATTTTTTTTATTGATAACGGAAAATTGTAGGCCTACATTGTTCCAAAGTAATATTAGCTATACACTATTCTAAAGAGAAATATTACAAAGCATTCCCTATTCCCTCGATAGCTTTGTATACAAACCATTTATATTCTAAAAATGTTATACTGTTTTAAGTATGTTTTGAGCTTCAGCTCTACAGCATTTTATTCCTTACAGATACACCTAGCAATATACACCATAGACCTAGATTTTACTACCAGCTTTAATTTTCAGTAATAAAGACTTGATAAATACGTGACCCCTGTCACACTATAGAGCATTGAGGTCGCGGATAACCTGAGGGTCACTTCATTTGTAAGTGTGAACATTGGTCATAAAATATCTCCTAGACAGAGTGTTGTCAAAGCTCCATGGCAGGGTCACAATAGTTCACCAAATGGTGGTGAAAATAGACTGCGGAACTTCAAGAAGTACTTGGGGTAAGAAATTGCATGCTCCACACTTCTTAGTGAATGAAATATATGATGCTGAGTTTATCTGTGAGAGAGGGTTGCATATTTTTGAACATTTAGAGTAGCCTTGGGTTTCTACGATTGTTATATTTTGAAGTGATCAGTCACAAAGTTTAACAGAGCCAATGTTTCGATATGTGCGAGACTTTTATCTGCTTCTTTCGAGATGTGAATACAGTTTCCGAAATCTCCTTGAAATTTACTCCAGAGATTATCAAAAGGTAGAAATGTCATCAACGTTCTTCCTAAAATTTGGAGCATGGTTTCCGATTTTCTTTTTTAGTAAGCCATGACTTTCACCTCATAAAATTTCTCATCCGGGCCCAATTTCATAAAGCTGTTAAGCAGAAATTAATACTGCTTGATAAATTTCTTAGCTTAACAAAAATTGAGTGGGGCACCAGTCATAACAATGTAAACTTCATGTAATCTTGGCTGGTAATCTTTTTCTGCTTAGCAATACTTTTCTGTGCTTAGCAAGTTTGTGTGCCTACAGCTTTATGAAATTGGGCCCAGGGGTCGATTTCACAAAGGGTTAGGACTAGTTCTAACTTAAGACTAGTCCTAGGAGATATATAAGCTTTATACAAGCTTTATAAAATTGGGCCCTGGTCAGTTTGTACACCACACAGTATACAAACTCCTTCAATGTGGAAGCTGGGTGTTGTAACAACTCCCTCAATAAGGTCCAGTCGGGCAGTTGGGGGAGGTTTTCAAGTCACCCTGTAGGAGGGCCATGTCTTTACCTGAAAGCACCAATTGTGCTCTCCCAGTAGGACATCGGTCGTCAAGGTGAGGGTCTTAAGGAGGAATCAAGGAAGGAAGTTAAGATATGAGGACGATGCTGATGATGGATGGATTGGATGGATCAAGGAGACGACTAACACCGTAGATTAACACATTAGGCACAACAGGCTTGGGATGCCTTCAGAGGCTTAACTTGTCACTAAGAATTAGGAGTGAATGCTTCCATCACAGGGGCCAGGGTATTGCTCAATACAGTCTGGCTTAGGGAAGCTGGGGTTGTTGTTCAAGGATAACAAGTTGTTTTTTAAATGTTTGGCTGAAATGTTTTCACTCAGTCATATACTTTGGAGTAAAAATGTAGGCCCTATATGTAAATTTAAACCCTGCTGTAATGAATATATTTGGTTGAAGCACTTCAGGGAAGAGAAAATAGAATTAGCTGTTGCAAACAACTTACCAACCAAATGGACCGAGAGTATAAATGCAAAAAATAGTTAATGGCCTGACGTTTCGACCCTAGCAGAGTCTTTCTCGAAGGCTATGAGAAAGACTCATTTAGCCTTCGAGAAAGACTCTGCTAGGGTCGAAACGTCAGGCCATTAACTGACTCATTTAGCCTTCGAGAAAGACTGCTAGGGTCGAAACGTCAGGCCATTAACTATTTTTTGCATTTCAGGGAAATCAACAACATAAATATTATGTCTTTGTATAATAGTAATGTTTTGTTTTATTTCTTTATTTCTTTTACTGTTGTACTAATGGCATTGTTCATCGTGATGACACCTGTAGCATAATGCAATAATTGCTTTTGTCAAACAAAACAAAACAAAACAGTTCTCCCCGACAATTTTATTTGAAGTTGTCGATGACTAATCCATCTGCACACATATTACACTGTTTTTAACAAAGGCCATAAAATGTGTCATTGCCACTTAATTTCTGTAGTAATAGTCTTTACTGATGCATGGATGAATGGTTATCATATTATGGTAGGTAACAAAATAATGTTTCCTGCACTTGGCTTCACATTTCGCTTCTCTCTAATTTGTAAAAGCGTGGATAATGATGATGAGGAGAAGAACTCATCAGCAGCTGGTAGCCGTGGGGTTGGCAAACCAAACTGTCTACCCTCCCTGTTGCATCCCAATGTAGGTACGATGCATGAGTGATCATTGTTGCCAAAACCCTAAACGATCAACATTGTGATCATCATTGCCTGCCAATTGCCAGTGAAGCGTAGAGAAAGGACCATGCACCTTTCTCTACGTAATGATTGAAGATACTCCCATGCCATTAATTTTCCAAGCTGGTTCTTTTTCAAGCTCCAGTTAAATCGCTTTGTAATGAAGATTGTACTTGTTAAATATACCATACGGTTTTACATTATTAGACATAGGGAGTGGAGTTACTTTTGACATACATGAGTTAACGTTATAACCTAAGCGTCATTATCTGTCTCAACATTTTGCTTGAACTTGAAACCAAATGTAAATGTTGCTGAAAGTAAGCTTAAAAAACACCAGAAAACAAAACAATGTCCAGAGGTTAAAAGTGCAGTGAAAAGTTACTTCTATTTTAAGATTTTTAATATGGGATTCTGTCTTTCAATTAAATCTGTCAAATGTCAAAGATTTCTTGAAAACTAGAAAAGTTTAATTGAACACGAGGCTGTGGCTGACTTGGTGGCTACAGCTTGTGACTTGATCATCAAGCCAACAAACATTGAAACGTAGAATACCCATAGCAACTGATGTAGCTTTAGCCAACACCCCTAGCAACAATGGCAGCTGTTAGCCAAGACCCATAGCAACATTACCAACTGTAGCCGAAGCCAATACCCATAGCAACATTGCCAACTGTAGCTGAAGCCAATACCCATAGCAACATTGCCAGCTGAAGCTGTAGCCAATACCCGTAGCAACAGTGGCAGCTGAAGCTGTAGCTAATACCCATAGCAACATTGCCAGCTGAAGCTGTAGCCAATACCCGTAGCAACAGTGGTAGCTGTAGCAAATACCCTTAGCAACAGTGGCAGCTGAAGCTGTAGCCAATACCCATAGCAACAGTAGTAGCCTATCCCCTTAGCAACAGTGGCAGCTGTTTCTGTAGCCAATACCCTTAGCAACAGTGGCAGTAGCTGTAGCCAATACCCATAGCCTTACTTTCCATACTTACTTGCCCCTTGACAAATTCTAACAGATGGTTGAGTGGATTACACTCAAAAGTAGGATTGATCGTCTCTGGTATTGACATAACATTTGGAAGAGTTCACTGAGATTTCTATTTTGTGCCGAATGGAAGTCACTCAACTGATGAACCCAATTTTGTTTACCAACTAGTTTTATCTTTTTATGAATGAGTGCTGATGGAATTACTATCTTGTTGTCGTTTGTCAACTGAACCATGATTCGCATACATTCAATTGGCCAGATTTTTTTCATGGCATGATGGAGCTTTCAACGGCAAATTTAGTTGCATCACTGTTACAATTTTATCCATTTTTCAATGGGCAAGTAATGGCAAACACAGTCCATTGTGCCATTATTCACACATGCTTTCACACAGTGAAAAAATACTGCATGTTCTGAGCATTGAAATAAGGTGACTAGAAATTACTTGTCAGTAATTTTAACATACACACTCATATAATGTAAGATGCATATTTTTCTTCTTGTTAAAATTATTTACAACGAGCAAAAGATAAACAATAAAAGACTGTGCCATTTAAACAATCTGTGTGAGGTTGATATTGTTTAGTAAATTTCACAGTCAAAAAATGAATCTCAAATGGACACTTTTCAAAAATTGAGCCTTTACTGTCATATATTGTTCTCAGCCTAATTCTTGACTGGTACAATATTGATGTGGAGTTCTTATGACAAGTTGACAGGAAAGTGAACATGGCTTCAAGTTAATTTAAAAACCACAGTCACTTCTACCCCAATGTGACATAAAAACCCAAACTACACTCCCAATCTTGGTAGCTGCCCTTCCGCCTATCGCACCATAATATACCCATACGGTCGCTCAAACACAACCACAGATTATATTGTCAACCTGGATTGACACCTTAACACAAGGTCAGATCAAGCGTCTATTTGGACTTGGCAACCGGGAGGAGAAAAAAAAAACACAAGGAAAAAACAAAAACCTGTGTTGACGTTTACTCAGAAGTTTCTGACAAAGATTGAGCGGGGAGATCAAAGCTGGCGATTCTATAGAACTCAGTTTGGGTACAAGAAAATCTCTCTGTGTTGTTGTGGTTAGATTAAGACTGGAATTGTACACGGGTGAAAAAAAGAACCCGACGTTTGTTTAGGATCAAACCGTGAGGGAAAAAAACTCTGACAAAGAGACATTTTTTTTTTTTGGAGTTACTTGAGGAGTCTTTTGTTGGCCGGTCAGTTCAGCTTGGTACATTTTGAGTTTTTTTTTATATATTTATTTCTGGCGTAAGGTCATGAATCACACATAGAAAAATGCTATAGTAATTGACATTGTCAGGACAATTTGATAGCGCTGGAGGCCTGAGGTTTTTAAACAAAATTGTTTAACTGTTCTGGAAGAAAATTGCGATCAGCTCAATCATGTCATGAAGTTCTGGAATGTGCCTAATAGTTTGGGCAGTTTAGAGGTGAAAGGGTTTTAATTCATTGGCACTTAATCACAAACCACACACAGTGGGGAATCTATTAAAGACACTGTCGAACAATAGATTGGTAAGTTTAGAATTATAATGAATTTTAACGGGGTCAGTGGAGAAATTGTGAAATATTGGGAATATTTTAATAGTTGTGGCAAGCGTGGCGGGGGCTTATTCTACCATGTACACCACACATAACAAAACAATGGAGCAACTTGAGTTCAATTGCATTAGACGCTCGACAAGATTTTAGTAGGCCTTGATGTTACAGACTCGCGACTTTCAGCTTATCACCTGATATCATGGTCTCAACAAACATGATACTTCAGGGAAAGATTTCTTTTTAGGCATTTTTGCTTAGCAAAATATTTAGACTGAGCAGATTTTGTGCACAATGAATGCTTATATTGTGTAGCAAATGGTAATTTTTTTAGTAACAACCGACACATTTTTCATTGCATTTTGCTCTGCTAAACAAGAGAAATCGTTCACTTTACTTGGAAACAAACAAACAAAAACGCTGCAAACTTTTGTTAGATACTCCATATACTACATAGTTGCGGTGGGGGGAGGGGTGGAAAGCTTTGTGATTTACACTCTAGGGTAAGGAATAGGAAAAGACACTAGGGGTGTTGGAGCATAGGTGTGTGTAACTGTTTACTTGGCCTCTGCGTCTTATTTTTGCAATTACAGAGTTGCATATATGGCAAAGTATAATGGCAAAGTATAGAGTAATTTCGTCTCCCTTCAATTTGTGATATGTTTGAATACATTTAGGCATCCAAACTTCACAAACTGTTAAAATGAACTAATACTGAAGTGTTTTTCCAGTCCAGCTACAGTCAATGGCACACACACATACGCACACGTTGTGCACGCACTGAAGTATCTCTTGCAACGGCACTTGCTTCGTGCCATGAAACTGTCTCCAGCATCAAACACCAAAGCCGACTTTCTAACCAATCTTATTTAAGGTCAAACTGGATATTCCTGACAGCTTGGAGATATTCTGACACGTACAAGCTGTTATTTCATTGATTGAAGCTTGAAAGTGTGGCATTTTATCTTTCCACTTGAGTTTTATGAAATTTTGGTGCTTAGGATTGTGTTTCACCTACTCTAAATATATAGCAGTGAACGATTTCCCTCATGTAGCAGAGCATTGCTCTGCAAAATGTCTCTGTTGCTATTTTTCAAGTACTCAACTGTAGCATTCAGGGTGCACTAAACTTTCCAGTCTTAATATTTTGCTATGCAAAATGACACTACTTCCATAGTGTAACAACCTTTACAGAATCGATCGGCGTACTCTTTTTAATATGCGCCGTGACCACATTTATTTTCTCTCAATTGTAATAAAATTAGAAGGGGAAAGAACATATCAATAATAGAAAACAATTTATTGTGGGGTTACCAGACAGTCCTATTGATCTTTGTATTGACGTAACATTTCTCATTTAAACTGAGAGGGTGATTTGTGTTGTGTGGTAGTCAGCGCTTGGACAGGTAGATTAGACACTTAGCTGATGGGAAGAATGACACCATGCCACTAACAAAATAATTGTCATGTCTCTTTGTCCCTGATGCAAATTAAACATCTAATAAATTTCTCTTATGGTTTTCAACTTGTGGATACGTTTACCTAGTAAAAAGACACTGAACCTTTGTGCTCATTTTGTTCATCTAAAAGCATTTCCCCTCCATGTATTCCATTCATAAAAAGAGTTATCTTTGTTCTTCGTTTACAATTTTTGTTTTATGTAAGGTAAACAATTGTTTCACCATTTGTTCAAATTTTTTCTGTAATGATTCATGAAGAACAAAATTGTTTCTTTAAAAAAAAAATATATATATATATATATTTTTTTTATATATTATATTTTGTTGGGGATTTTAAATAATCTTTGTACACAGTGCTGTACTCGTTGGACTTCTAACTTATAGTGAAAATTTCCCTGCTATTATCTCGTCCTTGCAGAGTCTGTAAATAACACAACAACTACCCATTACTTAGTCCCGTTCCCAAGGCAACTACAAGAAACACAATGCATAACATCTCAAACATTATTATGATTTCAACCATTGTTGGAGTATTATTAGTTCCATTACAGCTTCTTTCTATCCCTGGCATTGCAATCTCCCAGCAGCTTTACATCTGGCCTTGAGAGAGAGTCTGTTTCTATCTATCTTTATATGGGGCTGATTGTGGCGAACGCATTGCATTTCTAACCTTCCTTAGTTTTTTTATATATTATTTTCGTCTCCTGCCCTCGATCTTCTTGCAACTCACGTACTTGAGCTATTTAAAATGCATTACCAAGACTCGGAATGAGAAGCTCTTCTTTTCTACTGACAGGCTTGTCAACAAATTGCTAGATTGACAAGTTTGTCTTGTTATTAACTTACAGGCATGCAACTTTTTAGCTGACCAGCTGATTTCCTCTATTTCTGTTTAAAACAGTGCCATAGAAACTGAAAAATACTGTACAAAATTTAAGTGTCATGTCCTCTCTATTTTTGCAGTTATAAAGTTGCATGTTTGCTTATCTTCTTGTGATGATAGTTTTGATTGAGTGTATATTTTTGTTATTCAAAATTCTGTGATTTCATATTGTTACCTTACAGATATCAAGAGCAAAACAGACCGGAAACAAAAACGGTTTTTATAGGGAAATTCTTAAGGCTGTTGTGCTCCACAAGGAATTTTGTCTACCCTCGGAGACAAAAGAAAGAATGAAAGATGTCCCCACATGGATGCAAAACCTAGAATGTGTGATCAAATGCATGTTTCTGAACGCACATAAAATGTCTGTATAGTCGTTATAGTTGTTTCTGTCACTGCAATACCTCTCGAAATTGCAAGTCTACAACGCTAATCCAGATGCGAACAGGTCTCTCCCCCACATTTTTTTCTCATATAAGCACTTTGTCAAGTGATGAGTAACTGTCAAGGAGAATTTGATGGCATGCAAGTGGAGGCAATAATCAGAGCGTGTTGACAATAATGTACGTCAGTAATATCCACCCTCCGCCCTCTGTATGTTGTGCGTGTGTTTCCAGTCCATGCTATGATAACCAATCTAGCTGTCCCCACTTTGCGTACAGTAAACACTGTGCCATCTCTCCTCCTGTTGAAGAACTCAGGGGCTCTGTTGTGATATGGAGTCATAACGTTCTGAATTCAACAATGCCAACCCCCCCCCTCCCCACTCCCCTCCTTTTCCTTGTCACATGTTGATGCATCGCTGGCAAAATTTTGACGACCGTAGCTGTGTGAAGCAGCGTTCGTGTCATAAATTGTTACCCGTGTGATTACACTGTTAATTTGCCAATTCGTGAGTGGTGTGGTGTGTGTGTATGTCGACGGTCATCCCCCCCCCCCCCTCCAGTTTTCTTATCTCGGAGGCGAGATTTAAAATAAAAAGACTGGCGAGGATATATTGGAGGGCTGGAGTTTGCGATGTGGGTAGAGCACACATCGCCGTAATGCTGGTTATATTTGCACGACAAAATTGCGTGGAATGGGCTATTGATATGCATTGCCACAGATGGCTCAAAACAATCAGACAAGGTTTTTTTTATGACCAAATGCAATCAGTCAGTTAACTGCTGCAGTATTAAAGGAGAACAATGTTCAATATTTGTAGCAAACTTGATCCGTGTGGATATTAGGACGGGTAGAGAGATTCCAAAATGGAGAGCAAGAGAATTGGCGCAAATATTGTTTTTGGTACGTCAGATATCTGTGATCGAAAATTGTCTCAATATTTATAGTAAGCTGTCAATTTTAATGTTAGTCGATATTTGCGGTGTATGGAAAGTATCTGCATATATACAATTGAAGTATAACTGAGTTGGAATCACCACAAAGCTGATATTTTTCTCCCGTTATCATATGATGGGTTGAAATAGCGGCTGGCTGGAAGTCGGTCTGGTTCCCATTTTGTTTAGATATCAAAGCTCTGTGTGCGATTTATGGAACCCAATGAAGATGATGACGTTGAACTTGTAAAATGTCTTCTGCGATATTTGCTTTGAAGTGATGCTGGGCAGAAAGAGTGAATCCGTCATGCTTGCTGTAAGTTCTGTGCACACAATTATATTATAAATGTGTCTGACATTTGTCATTGATGAGAGAGGGAAATCGCAGATGCTCTCTTTTTTTAGTTTTCCTCGTAAAAAAGTCAGAACTTTTCTCATTCTGGACCATATTTTAGGAAAATAACCACCACCAAATTGAAAGCTTGCCCACAGAAAAAATATGGAAAAACATTGAATGAATGTATGCTACAGCTGATATGCCATCCACAGCTCAGCTTACGTTACGACCCCCAGGGCGGCCAATCAATAGCCAGATTTTCCCGTATGAATGATAATGACTTCCTGATGAAAGCGCTCCCTCGCTTCTTGTCGGAGGGGGTAAGGGAAAAGAGAAAATGAGAGCCGATTATTTGATTGGAGTGGTCTTAAGGTATTATTCAGGTGGTGTGTGGTGTGTCTGTGACTTTCATAGTTGGGGGGGGGGGCAAGAATGGTGCTTGAAGGGCATTGCAACTGTTCTTTGAATGAAGGTTTTATTCAAATGATGAGCAGAGATATTTTTAGTATGAAAGAGGAGAGATAATGTTGTAATGAAACTATAAACAAAATTGTGGAACACTCCACCATTGATTAATCAATTAATGCCTGAATTGGCTACACCTGCAATAATTTGTATATCCCAACATATGCATAAAATAGCAAACCTGTAAAATTTGGGTTCAACTGGTCATCAAAGTTGCAAGAAAAAAAGAATGAAAGAAAAAATTAACCATTGTTTTCAGATGCCTGAAAAAAGTAAAAATTTGGTTGGAAAATAATATTCCCTGTTTCTCTAAAATTACATTTACTTCTAAGGATGTCGTTTCTAACAATGTTTTAAGAGCTCTCTGCTGCTCTTTACCAAGTAAGTTTTTAAATTTTTGAGTTATTACAAAAGGTATACTAATCTTTTAACAAACCATCCTGTAAAAGCTAACACTCCTTCTACTTTACTTAGGTTCTTGCAAAAGAAAGAACCTCAAAGCAATTAGATATAGACGTGAGGAAATGGAATATACATGGAAAATTACACTATAAATTTTGATAAATTCCTGTGGCAGTTCTCTTGCTCCAGTTTCTGGATGACCACAAATTGGGAATTAATGTTTTACCAAATATATACATTCAATATTTCAACCAGACATAATGTCTGAACACATCAAAAGGAACAACACTCCCTTTTGAGAAGGAAAAACGCGGGAGGAATTCCACCCGACTTTGATCCATTGTAGATAAATAGCTTGGAGGGATCTTCACGTAAATCCACATTCGCTGCCGAGGCCGGACGGCGATAATCCCCACTAACAATATTTCTATTCATTTGGAATGACTGTGGACACCAAGGTGCCTAGAAGATTAGAGGTGCCTTTAGTAACGCTATGAAACTAATATTCCTCTGACCCAAATCACACCTGATTTGAACCCTCCAGGACCTTAAAATGTACAAAAAGGGGGAAAACAAAATTCAAACAGTTTCATTTTTGTTCTGACGAGAACTCGTTTGGATGGAGCGTCTATTGTTGTCTGGACCCTTGCAGACATTGTGACTTGTGACTTTGAAATTAACAAGATATGATGGTTCGTTTGATGAAGAGAGAAAGGATATATAGAAAATGATGTTGCCTTCTAAACTAACTACAGGGCAGGCTTGAACTATCACGATAAAGTAGGTCTTTTTAAAAACGATACGTTTTTTTTCATCTTTCTCTCGTCCCGGATGTGCGCATGAATTGTTTAACTTCTGTGTGCTTAATGTAGTATGAATGCATATTTAATATAAAGTTCGTCGACCAACTTAAAGATTATTCCATGCGTACGATATAAATGAATTATTATGACAGCTTATATAAGGGTAGAGTTTTTCATTCGGGGAAGATGGGGTTGAATTAAGACCACTGATTTGGACCTCGGTCGACTAGAAAGAGAAAGAGAGAGTGGGAGACCACTGTGTACCTGGAGGTATAAAGCGTGTTCAGTCTTGGTCAAACTTTGTGCATGATTCGTTCAGGCATAAGATTTGTCAGGATTTGTCATTGATTTTCTTCACTCTTTTGATTCTCTTAGAAGCAGCAAAAATTCCACCACACTGAGATGAAATTATTAACAACCTACTGATGATGTGGGCCAAATTTCATAGAGCTGCTTAAGCACAAAAAGTAGCTAAGCACAACAGAATTAGGCTAACCAAAACAGGGTGACCAGCCAAAATCCCATGTCACATGTACAATTTGTGACCATTGGTATTCTGATAAATTTCTGCTAAGCATGAACTTATTAAGCAATATTTTTTCTTTTGCAGCTCTATGAAATTAGGCCCTATTTGAAACGATACATCCTTGTAGTGTCTGTTAGTGTTAATCTCTGAAATAAAATTTCCTGTAAATTCAGGGACTTCATCTCGGAGTTTCAAGATTTTTCTTTTTCGAACAATCTCACCTGTGTTTTTCACATTGAGACCGTTTTGACTCATCTCAAATCACGCAGTTCATCATATCAGGATTGTAAATTAGCACTCCCCGGGAAGCACACAATTTATTGATATAAAGAAAAACAATATCGTGACATCAATCCACATCAAGAAACGGACCTCATTGATGTATCATTTGGAGCTGTTCTTGTGAATGTTGTACGTCGGTACATTCAGAATTACCTCATGGGAATTACCTCATGGGACATGGCTCATTGTGATGTTTGTGTGTACATTAACAGGTGCGCCTGGCTACATTTTTACGCGTACATGACTTGTGATGGTTAACGAGGTGTGTGGGGAGTGCGCAAATATTATTACATGATTAATTTGCCATGTTTCAGTAGTGAAGAGAAGCTTGATGTGTTTTGCCTGCAGCAATTAGTATTTCTCTCCACACTGTCTTGTTATAATCAAGTTTAATGTTTCCAGGTTTTGTTTTTTCACTTCTGTGGTGATTAGGCAACATACCAAATCAAAATATTTGTTTCGTGTTATGTTAGAGTAGCATTTTTTTTTAGCTCACCACTGTCCCATGTATGTTTCTTACGTTTTGTTATCTCACAAAACCCAAAGCTGAAGTATGAAGTCCCAACGAACAGCCATTACCTTGGCCCAATTTCTTCTTCTTCTTCTTCCTTTAAAGTGCTGCTTCAGAAAATTTGAAGATTACCGCACTGTGGCTGGGCGCACGCGTGAAACCATGGGACCGTAAAGGTGCTTAGCAGAAAATATTGCTTGAAAACTTTCTTTGCTAAGCAAAAATTGAGTGGGGCACCAGCCACAAACAATGTAAACTTAATGTACTTTTGGCGTGTTACCTCTTTATGTTGTGCAATACTATTCTGTGCTTAGCAAGTTTTTGTGCTTACAGGCTTTTATGGAATTTGGCCCTGGGAATTTGTTAGTTATGATGTGCATAAGAAGGCATATCAGCCATTCCCTGGAATGTCCTGCTGTATAAAACAGGCCTGATATTCTTCCTACTTCAGTCTGTTTTCTGATTTCTTTTTGCAAAATCAGCAAAATGGTTTAATAATAAGGCCTGAAAAGTTTGCTAAAGCCTACAACCTGTGTGTAGGTCAGACCCTGTACTGGATAAAACAGTCCTACTTTTTTTTCCAAAAAGGACCAAATATCATGCCTAATCAAAAGGGCTAAAATAAGACCCTGGTAACTTGCTTTTTTGTCCATCCTTGCAGTCCATTGCCGACTACAAACTGTTATTAATTACCTGCAATTGCTAGCATATAAACAAAACTTGATGACAAGTGCTTTCTTTTCTCGGCACAAGTGTCTGCATTTGTTTCCCCGGTGACCCCTCCCACTTGCCCCATTAACACATACCTCAAGACTCTGTCAGTGACTTTACCGTGCTGGTTGCTATGAGCGGGAAACTGTTGTAAAAGCTTTCAAATTGCCATCTCTTAAACTGTTGCCTGGATATGAAATGTAACCCCCTCATATTAACATGGCCTTGCCAGGGCAGGCAGTCATTTTGTTTCCTTAAAGTATGAATTAATGATAAAAGAACAGTACTTAATTTCTTGCACTTTTTGTGTAGTACTTTTGTTTGTGCTTGAGCTTGTTACTTCTAAAGTGATATTCACCATTCACACATTTTAGCTTTTAGTGGAATTTAAATCATGCACATTACCAAACATAAAAACACTTAACGTTGCTTGGGTAGTTTTTTTTAGTTTTTTTTAAAGTGGAATGTGCTTTTGTTTTTATTTTTTTCCTCTTCGTTTTTTTTTTTCCGTGGTGGAGATGGAAATGAATGCCATTACGAAGGAGGTTCTCCCCATAGAAATCACCCATTTAGTAAATTGTTAAAGGTCATATTATTTTCCATCAACAGATTTGGCGCTTGGTCCTGTGGATTACATTCATCTCTTTCTATTTTTAATGCATACATTTGTTCTTGTTTACTTCTGATTTAAAAATTGAAATAAATTAAACAATTCAAATGTGATTTGTCTTTCCTGCAGGTAAATGGCGTGGACCTCTCGAAGGCAACGCATGAAGAAGCGGTGGAGGCCTTCAAGAACGCCGATGAGCCCATCATCGTCCAGGTGCTACGGAGGGCGACTAGGAACAAGGCGACGGGGGACAAAGACTGCGCCACACTATGTAACGTCGGCACACAGACAGATCTACAGAGTGAAGACTTACTGTGGAAGGTCCTACAGAGATGCCCGAGTCCACTGGATACTAGTAATGGCGGAATCGTCATCGACGGGTCAGTTCGAATTTATGAATTTCTTCATCTTTTATAATTTCACTGTTCTTTTCTTTCTTGTGCAAATTTGTTTTGTGGAATAAATTTGTGTGTGTAAATCTCCAACTAATGTGTATAATATGTTCAATCCATACTGCACACTTCTAAATACACAGCTGCCAACTCTCCCTGAGTATGTAAACTATTTCTCTAATTATGGTAAATGTAATTCTAAATATCTCCCTGATTGTTTTGCAATTGGCAAATGTTGGCAGGACCAGAGCAATGTAAATAAAATAGGACCAGAGCAACAAAGGCAATGAGGACCAGAATAGCAGAGACAACATTTTATTTTTAGGTACCATTGCAATTCATTTATGGTAATCAGGGCACCAGAAAAAGGTGTATCCATATTGGAGTAATACACATGTACAATGTGAATACAACTTTCTCAAGAGGGCGAGCATACTGTAAGAAACTTCCGAAAATTCAAGAAACTGTACGAAACCATCTCTTTTCAGAGCCAACACTCCCTCAAAAGAGATTTACATATACCGACGTGTGTTAGCACTGTATACTTTCCCAAGTCCTGTGAACAAATATCACAGGCATATTACTTGGGTGGGATTCGAACCCACGACCCTTGCAATTCAAGAGCAGTGTCTTACCAACTAGACTACCGAGATTGCCTGGTGGCTAGATGCAGTTCGAATTCTATGTTTTGGCAGGGGGCACCGCAATGATATATAATAATCTATTGTTTATACAATGTGGTTTGCTATCCCCCACAGGCTTTGTGAGATATCCCCACAGGAGCAAATGACAGTCATTGACGATGACCTCATGCATGACCTGGACGCTATGGACAATTTGGACATTCCCATCATAGATGAGGACGGCATGGACAAAGCTTATGAAATGGAGTATGAGGTGAGTGTTCTTTGAAGTTTTTTAATAGTGATAATAATAAAAGACATTTGGAAAGCGCCTAATGCAAAAGCCTTTAAACTCATAAAGAGAACACGTCTGTCCAGGGAAAGTGGTAGCTAGAGAGTGAGGAACAAAAGCAATTCCAGCAGCCGAAACGCTGAGTTAAAGACGAGTAACCCGTCCTAACTGAAGATGGGTTCAATTTGTCCTACATCTTTGGATACCCAACTTAACTCATCCCAAGTCCTAGGACTTATCCTAAATTAAGAAGACTTTGGTAATATCGACGGCAGGGCTTAGTTTTTGAGTAACTTTGTCAAAGTTGTTTTTAAATAACCTAGGCAAGGTTTCTGTTTAATTCAGGAGTGTGGTTTCTCATTTCCCCCCTTGGTTTCCTGATTTAAACACATTTTTTCTTGAGCATTCAAACTTATTTGAAAGAAGAAAAGCACTGACACAGGGGAGAAATACAGAGTCCAAAGTGGACCTTTACTTCGCTTTTGAGTTGAGGGTTCAAGAGGACAAATTCATTGGACTGGCTCCAAGAATGTTTGTGCTGCTCCCATGTTTTAAGAGATAACCAAATCACACACTTCTCATAAAACAGCCTGTTAGTATTTTTCCCTACATCTAGATACAATTACTTGACATGATACTGCTTGCACAGCTTGCTCTTCCAATCCCCGTGCTCACCCATCTCAAGTCATAATTTCCAAGAGGAAGAAAATAACCGAGTGGGCTGTCGTTGAAATCAGTTTAGCAGTCCTGCTCAAACATGACTGAAATGTCTGATGGTGCACTTACAATAAAAAACCTGAGTGAAGTCGTAAGAGGCTGATGTACCGAAGAGCTTTAAAAACTGAACCTGAGAGAAAATTGTGGTCAGGGAAGGGAATTACGGTGTACGTGCCCTCGTCCGGCTTGACTCAAATTGGACTCTTATATTTAGATTGAAGCTCAATTTGGAAAAAGCAACTCAATATGGGAGAGTGCTCAGCATTCGTAGTGAGTAGAATAAAATGAAATTTGCTGTTATAAAGGGAAGTTGCAGTACTAGTTTTGAGAAAAGTACGTTAATTCCAATAGACTTGTTTTCACAGTTATTGCAGGGTTTCTACAGATCCTTAAGAAGCATTTGAAAAGTATAAGTCTTAAGAAAATTGATGAAGTGTGTAATGAATTGTTACATCCGCTGGTAAAGAACCGAATTACGATACATGTATTAAAAAAAAAAAAAAAGTGTGTGGGTATACCTGTTTCTCCCCTGCTTTTGTTCACTTATTTTTAGGCTTAAGTTTGTGTTAAGGTATCACTAAAAGGGTCTGAAAAGTCTTCAATTTGACTTTTTTAAAGTGTGCAGATACCCCGAATTTGAGGTTTTGTTTTGGCTTAATCTGGAACTTTTTTATGATTTTATATTGACTTATGCATTTGGTGTCACTGCAATGCGTTGTGAGGAAAATTAATTTACAGGAAGACTGGTGCTGAACTCTTTTTGATCTTCAACTGCTTATTTTAATACCGTTAAATTCATTCTGATCCTACATTTCATCTGCCCTTTATTAAAAGGACCTTTTTTTTCTAAAGGTCCTAGACTAAAAAGCATTTTCAGAGCCTCAGTTGTAAGTCTCTGCTTTCCACTCTGCCAGTTTTGATAGTTGTCATATATTTTCACGGCGTTTAAGTAATACTGTCATTGCCAGCTTTTATTACTGGCTTCTGCCTTAACTTGATGCAGCAAGCACGGCAGCGATGTCATAAAGATTTGTTTTCAGCCAAGGTTTATTATTATCAGCAAGGTGTGTAAAGTGAGTGCTAGTGTGTGAACATTGTATGCACGTTTGATTTTTTTTTCTTTTCTTTTCTCAGGATGTCATCTCCATGGTGATCACCATGGCGATGGCTGAAAGTACACAACACAAAAACAAAGCGAAAGATTGAAAATTGCATTAAATTTCAGTTGAATGCTTTTCAGAATCTATGCAATTATGCAAACCAGCGAGAAGTGAGGAGAAAAAAAAACCACGAGATGTAAAACATCTCTAGCGTACAATGCTCAATCAGAAAGAAAAAAATTCATTGAAGTGCATCTGTTGTTGTTGGCGGACGATATTGCTCGCTTGCCGGATGCCACAATATGCAATCAATGGTGAAGTTCAATTGAATGCAAGTGGTCAATTAGAAAGACTATTCACCATTCTCAATTGGTACCGGTCTTACCATGGCCTCTGAATATAGCAACTTTCTCACCTTGATTTTGAAACATGAACAAAGTTTCTTCATTTTTTTGTAAAGTGTGTGATTTAAAAAACGCAGTTTTATGATGAAAATGTCAAGAGTGATCCGTGACGTCAATACATGTTATTCTCATCAACATTCATAATTAAAGACTGATTCGTACTTCTACAATGTGAATGTGAAATTAGTTGTGACTCTCAGTTGGAAATTAATTATAATATAATTCCAGGCTGTACTGAAAACCAGGGTTTGAACTGTTACTTTAATCAGGGAATTTATCCTTAAAATCTTGTGTAGTTGCAGTTCTTATAGAAAGAAAGAAGATGTTTGTAAGGCAGTGTATGAATTGGCTGCTACGGCTACGGCTAGATTTCCGCGTCATCGTGCGTTGAAGTATAGGACTTCCTTAGCAACACCCTTAGCAACAGCCATAGCCGTAGCTGGATACGGCCTATAGCTCCAACCATATTTTTTAGTGGTGTCATGATTCATGAATGAATTTAGAAACTTCTACTTCTAAAGATAGGCAAAATGTGATAACAAAAATGTGTTGTCTGGCTGTTTGTCTAATGTGTTATTTTCATGTTGTTATTATCTTTCATCACGCAGGATATAACATTAACGAGAGGCAGTGATGGAACCAAACTAGGTTTGACACTTTGTTGTTTTAGAGAAGAGGATGCTGGGGTCATCATCAGTGAGGTACGTTTTACAAGTTATCATAAAAAATTTAAAAGTAGAACATATAGCAAGACAGTTCTTGAAAGAATAAAATCTACCTGGCTAGTAGATACACACATGGTGTTACCGCAAACCAAATATATATTGATACCTCACCATGCCATGCCTCAAATTACATATCATAAAACTGTGTTTATCAAGCCTTATTTTTTTTTTACCCAGTCACAGTTCTATGAACTCTTTCTGAGCTTTTTAACCACTAGACGTCAGATGTGGCCATATGCCGCAAAACTTTTCCAGACTGGCTTTCGGCGGTCATTTTGTTTAATGTCCGGAACAACTTCTGATCGAGTGCCCTTTATTTTTGCAGTCTGTCGGACAGCTGTCATTTAAATTTATGTGGACAGTCCATTGTGTAGAGTGCACAGACATTCAAGTGTCATAGAGGGAGAGAAGGTACTGGAATTGTGCTCCTAATCCCTCTTTTTCCTTGGGTTGTTGTGCAATGGGTGACTTTCTGGGACGATAGAGGGCAGCAGACTTACCGGGTAAATCCATTGTTCTCAGAATTATGCGCATGTTCAGAACTACGTAAACAATGGAAATTTACCCGGTATGTCTGCTGCCACCTAGCAATGGAAAGTCTCCTATTCCAACCATTTGTCCTTTAAAGGGAAGGTACACGCCTTTTCACTTGGTGTATCCCAACATAAGCATACAATAACAAGCCTGTGAAAATTTGAGCTAAATTGGTCATCGAAGTTGCCAGAAAATGATGAGAGAAAAAACACCCTAGTTGGATGAATTTGTGTGCTTTCAGATAGGAATAAAAGACTTCTGGCTTGAAGTCTTTTATTATTTTAGTGAGAAATTACCTCTTTCTCAAAGTCTATGCTACTTCAGAGGGAGCCGTTTCTCACAATGTTTTATACTACCAACAGCTCTCCAATGCTTGTTACCAAGTCAGTTTTGAAGTTAATATTTGTTTTGAGTAATTACCAAACGTGTACCTTCCCTTTAAGTGTGGCTTACAAGAATGTATAGGCTGCCATAAGGAGTTTATCATTGAATTCGACTAAATAAAAACAATTCAACATTTTTATGTAATTTTTCAATAGGTGAAGATTTTTCAAACATGCACAGGTATCAAGATGGCCCGGTGAGGGCTGAGATCATTTTGTTTTTACAACTTTACAAATTTCTCCCAAATTTTTCACCCAAAGTTTAATAATATGTTTCTAATAAGAATATATGATGGAGACCATAGAATGCACACCAGAATCCTGTCTTTAATCTTGTTGATATTTTTTAAAACAAGAGGGTTGTTGTTTCTTTCCAACTACCCGTATGAATCTTGTTTCCCAACTTTGGAATTGCTGTTAAATCTAGTGAGACAGAGACCTCGGCCGAACATCTTTTGAAATGGAGGCATTTTGATTACTTGGGATGACTATGCTTGGTCTATGACATCACTTGTTGTCCGCATTTATGCATCAAGCTTAACCTAGCTATAGAATTCCATTTGTCCCAAAACGCCATAAAACCCTGTTGATGAATTCAGGTATACATTCTCTCTCAACCACCCCCCCCCCCCCCCTCCCCATCTCGTGTTTCATGCATACTGAGTGAATCTCCCCCCGCCCGCTAGATTATCCTAAAAGAAATGATGATGGTACACATTATATTCTTGAGATTACTTCACGGAGGAATTCTGTTTCCACAAGGAGGAGGGGAGCGGAGGAGAGAAGTATTGCAATTGACAAGAGAGAAGCTGCGGTCGGTCGACAGGTAAAGAGTTCTTTATCCTTAACTGATTGCAGACGAAAGATGCTGCGGATCAGAGCGGGATTTGACGGCATTGTCTTACACAAGGGGTCGGCAGCAGGTTGCCAAGTCAGGTTTTGCATCATCCATTGCCAGATTGCTTGATATGCTATGGTGTTTCTTCGTTGTGTGGGTTTTTTTTGAGGGAAGGAATGGGAAGGGCGCTGGAACGATCTAGTTACCTAGGTAATCCGCATTTAATAAAGAGAAGAAAGCCCCCCCCCCCCCCTCGGTCTACCTGTCCGCGCATCGCTATGGAAATCTGAATCACTTGAAATGGAAATTGCATTTTACTCCAGTCGGATATGACAGGTAATCTTTGGGCTTCATTCTGCGCCGGATTGGTATACAAATGAAATTGGACATGAACAAGATCTTCCCATGCAAGATTTGTTTTCGTCAACGTTTTTAGGGGGGAAATTAATTTTACAGGGAACTATATTTTGTTGAGATGGAGATCGGATTCAGTTTCATAGCAGTTGTAGTTTTCATTCCCTTTTGCAATCGTTTTGAATGTACTTTCGCTATTGAGTTATGGGTCGGGTATGCCAACCTTGTACCCAGCTTACAGGTCTCACCACAAGACTTGATCTAATTTGCCTCTTATTAATCCCTGAATATCGGTGGCCCCAATATCAGCACTGGACACCTGCAGTTAACTCAATCTCGCCTTCTGACAGGAGCCTGGTGATCAGCGGCCATTATCTTGACCAATACACACACTACTTAATTGCTTTTGCTTTAAAGGGAACAACATCTTCCTTCTGAATTGTTTTTGTTTTTTTGTATCCACACTTCAAACAAACAAACAAACAAACAAACAAACAAACAAACAACCCTCCTTTTAAAGGCACTGGACACGATTGGTAGTTACCTTAAAATAGTTATTAGCATCGAAACTTATTTGGTAACGCGCAACGGAGAGCTGTTGATAATGTAAGAGTATATGCTCCCTCTGAAGTAACGTGTTTTTTTTTTTAGTAAGAGGTAATTTCTCACTCAAGTAAGGCCTGAAGTCTTTGTTATGCATCCGAAATGCTTAGGTTTGTGCAACAAGGGTGTTTGTTCGTTCATTATTCTCATGCAACTTTGGTGATCAATTGAGACCAAATTTATACAGATTTGTTATGCATATGTTGAGATACACCAAATGAGAATACTGCTCTTTGACAATTAACAAAGGTGTCAAGTACCTTTAGTGTGATGAGTTTAAAGTACTACATTGAATACCTTGGCATGCACTCCAACACTATCATCCTGCTCGTGTACAGATTGTACAAACCAGCGAGGGCCTTCAATAATTACACATAACGCATAATCCACACTCGATTATTAATTACAGCTTCTGTGTCCCTGGATAGCAATTTTCCACGAGTGCTTTTCTTTCTGGGGTCGTTTCTTTGCAATTAAAATTTGAAGGAGGCGAGGTCGGTATTCAGGTTAGGGGAGCAGGAAGTGAATTATCAAGCCTTCTTTTTTTTTTTTGATAAATGAGTCGGAATTGATGAGGACAACCATTCGCTTTCTTCCGTTTTTAGAAAAGACTTATTGTGTTTGTATTGATACAATTATCTTTGCCTTTCCAATTTATAAAATATGAAATGATAAATGAAAATGATAAATGAAAATGTTAAAGGAGACTTGGTAAGATGAAGATCTGGTAGTGAATTTTTGTGATTTTTACTGAAGCATCATGTTTCAATCCTAACCCCTTTAGTTTCTCCATCCTCGCCCCCACAGTGTTGGATTGGGTATGCATGCTGAGTGGGAAATGGTGGTTAATTTGACCTTATTTGTTCCCTATTTACTTCCAATATGTGGCTGTCTTCCCTGAGAAAATAATCCAGCATTCTCCATTATATAAAAAAAAGTGTGGATAGGCTCCCTGTGTGCCAGTATGGTCATCAGGTAGTCTATGTGTAAAGGTACCAGTCTGTTTTTCGGTTATCCTCTTCATCAGCATCTTGACAGGCACACAGGGAGTTGACTAACTAGGTCGTGTACAAATGACCAAGTATCAACCCTAGATAGTTTGGTCGCATTGGCAATGAACGTGAATGTCACATTGTATTTGATTGGTACTCATAGAGGGCGTGCACAGTAGACCTCGGACGAGGATTGAGTCACGATTCTATGAAATAGAATAGAAGAGCTGTATTTTCCTTTCTCCATTGGGTTGATGCACGAGCTCAGCCAGGGCCCGAGGGCCAAGATAAGATACCGACCAGTAGATGTAGACTTTAAGTCCCTCCGAGCCCCCAATGGCAGGGTTAGTTGATGTAGGAACATTCTTGGGTACCGCAGGGGTCAGTGTTAATGGTGGAAATGTCTTATTTGAGGGGATTTAGAGGCTTACTAGAGACATTTGGGAGGTTGAGCGTTATTGACCCTGGATGGCAGTAACCACAGGGTTACATTGTACCTCAGCATTCAGAATTGACAGCGCTTCTTACTGAATGGATACCTTATTGAGCCTTCAGCAGGGAGGCACAGATGTACAGATGTAGAAGTGACAAGTTCAGTTTGTTTTTTCACACTGTGACCCCCCAAAAAACCTTTAAAACATTTCATTGTCCTCATTAAACCTTGCAGGGTATGCAGAGATGTACAGATTTAGAATTGTCAAGTTCAATTTCTTTTTCACTACCCCCCTCCCCCATAAAACGTTTAAAAGTATTTCATTGTCTTCACTAACCCTTTTCACATAAGGAAAAAGAAGGGAACATTCCCTGAGAAATTGTCTTTACGTTTGATGAAAACATTTCCAAAGAAGATCATGTGAAGAGCTGTTATATTCCGTCATGTTTTACACTAGAGTCCTTAATTATTTAAATGTTTGCTCATCATTTAGCAATGGAAAAAAAAAACTAGTTCACGGTGTTGTTTTTTATTTAAACACAGGCCTGATACTTCACGGAGGCAACAGAGGTGATTACCTCTATGCCCCCTGATCAATGTCTTGGTGCCCTTGAAATGCTATAGTAAAATTAAAATTAAAACTTTGTCATAGAGTGCCCTTTACCGAAAAGAAAAGGCCTTGGTGCCCTTGCCCTTTCAAAAACGAAACATACAGGCCTGAAAACAAACACAATCTATCAAGACTATAACACAAAAAAAAGCCAAAATAAGCTGCAGTTGTTGCTATCTTGACGGCGGTGCTTTATTTTATGGGAAAAGCAAAGACAAAACTACTGGATAAAAAAGGTATGTGACTAAACAGATTGATGACCCTCGCCAAACTATGTTAAAAGGTAGCTGCATTGCATTCAGATCCAATGCTTCGAATGGATTGACTCATCAGGATTGATGTATCGTCCGGTATACTCGATGTGTGAGTTTGTGAGGGATCGCTACTTTGTGCGGAATCGAGCTTGGGCCATTCGGGTAACATCTGCTTATGGTTGCCTGTAGGCATTTCAGTTCTCGAGTCTGGGGGAAAGGCATCGATTCTAGCACCAGACTGAACGATTGAGAATTCATCTCGATAGTTGAATCATCATTTTGAGGGGGGTGTGGTGGTTGTTTACGAACACATGAGCCACAATTATACAGCCGTTAAATATTCAACTATCAAACCAAGCTTTGTATAACTGTTGTAATGGGTTGAGGTTTCTTCCAATTTAAAATTCTCTCAGCGAAATTAACCTAATTCTCACAATAAAAGATTATTAAATGCCTTGGACACTGTAGGTAATTACTCAAATTTGTACAACAAGGGCATTTGTTTCCTTTCATTATTCTCTTGCAAATTTGGTGACCAATTGAGTTTAAATTTTCACAGATTTTGTTTGTATGCATATGTTGGGATACACGCCAAGTGAGAATACTGGTCTTTGAATGAAAATTATCAAATGTGTCCAGTGCCTTAAGAAGATTATACATGTAGCGGAATAAATTTCAGTACGATTTCAAAGAACCTGAATTAGTTGACGCATGATTCCAAGAACATGCTTCTGCCTAGCAGTGTGGAATAGTAGTGAGTGGTAACTCAGTACAAACATATTTTGCATCAAATGCAATTGAATAATTGAAAAGACAAGATCATTCATTATCACATGCCTCTCAGTATTGTGTTCTCCATTCTACATGAGTACAATTTTCAAAGCTGCTTGGACCAACTGTCCCTTTGATTTGAATTGTTTTCAAAAAGGTGACATTTGCTGTGATTCACAGAAATCCAGCACACCTACCTGTATGAATCATTTGATGCAGATAAATAATGCAGCAACTTGACATCAATTCTGGTGCAAGGAGAGAGTGAATTAAAACTCACAAAGCGTGTTTGCTTGCCGGCAGTATAAGATTAATCACACCGTGTCATTGTCTTGGCTGAATATCAATCAAGTTTATTTCAGTAGTACTGAATCACCTGTTGAAATAAAGGACTTTCTCGCTGTCTGATTTAAAAAAAAAAAAAAAAAAAAAAAAAAAAACACACCTGTGCTTTGGAAATGGTCAGTTTTATAGGAACTTTTTTTAAAACCATGATTTGGGCTTGGGCTTTGGCCATTATTAGATATTTAGAAGACATCAGATATTTAGAAGGCGTGCACTTTACTTTTGGAATTTCCATCAGGTGGATGGATTCCAAGCTGGAGCTCCAACCGAACCTGTGGTTTCGAATAGGGCCTTAAAGCTAGGAAGCACACACCAGTGCCCAATTTCATAGAGCTGCTTTTAAAGCACTAAAAGTAGCTAAGCATAGCAACATTATGCTTACCAGATTAAGGTTACCAGCCAAAATGCCATGTCACATGTACAATTTGTGACTGCTCATTTCTGCTAAGCAGGGAATTCTGCTTAAGCAGCTCTTAGAAATTGGGCCCTCTGTTTAGCAGACACTGTGACCAGCATGGATACCCTTTCTAACTCTTACCATCCAGAGCCGCAAACCTTTCCCGTTTCTGCAGATAGAAAATAAACCAATCTCTCCAGGGTTCGATTTCACAAAACTCTTCCTAACTTAGGACTAGTCCTAGGCAATGCTAAGAGATAGGACTGGTCTTAAGTAACTCATCCTAACTTAGGACTAGGATAGGACTGGTCTTAAGTAACTCATCCTAACTTAGGACTAGTCCTATCTCTTAGCATTGCCTAGGACTAGTCCTAAGTTAGGAAGAGTTTTGTGAAATCGACCCCAGGTTTTGTTGAACACATTTGAAAATCTCCCCCCCCCCCTCTTTTATGTTGAATGTAATTCTAAAAATTCCCTGATTGTTGTGCAAGATCTCCCTGATTGCAAGATGGAATTGTTGTCAGCTTTCTCATACAGCTTCTCGATGTCTAGATAGCACTAAAATTTGGGTCAATTTATCTACCGTAAGTCTTTTAATGGCACAGTAGTAATAACATATCTACTTTATGATCTTTTTGAAATGTCCGGTTGCTGCTGCACCTAAAGACTGTTTGCGCTGTAAGTGGATTGTTTAAAGAATGAAATCAAACTAGAAATCTCCCTGCCAAAATAACCAAATAAACGTTTTTAAAATCAGCACAAGATATGTTGCGTTTTTTCTCTCCTTCCCATCCGGACTTGCTGTTTGCCTCTAAGAAAGACCAAGAGAGGAACAAACTCCCCTCTAATGAAATCATAAATCGGCGCTTCGTAAAGAAAATGAATCCCGAAGTGTGTACGGAAGGCATCCAGGAGAAAGAAGCCCAGCATTTTGCAATTGAGGGTTGCAGGGCAGAAAAGTGTAATTAGATAAATCTGAGGATGGTTTTGGGAGGTGCTCCGGGGCGGACCGTGTCCTTTCACTCTGCTCAGAAGGAAATGGAACAAACTGACTTTCTTGTGTCGCGTGTTTCTACCTTAACTATTGAGGACTATCCGGTAACAGTCTTGAGGGGTATTTAAGGAGTGACTTTTCGATTGGGATATTTTCTCCAGTTTTGTCGATGCAGGTTTTGAAGAGATGTTTTCAGTATCGTTTTGTTGGGTTGGGAGTTTTGTTTTAACATGCCGTTTGTTTTGAGAAAAATAGTAAAGGTATTTAAAAATATGTTTAGCCAGAAGACAAATTTTGTGCCCATAAGGTATTTGCTTACCGCTTTGGTAGCTTCTGTGAAATATTTGTTTTACAAGCACCTATTCTCTAATAAAAGAAGAGGAAATAATTTATATACATTTTTTCAGATGAATAATGTCCACTAAATTTTTTTCTGACAAGCATGCAAGCTGTGCCATTTTTTCGTCTCATCTGAAATGTTGTTTTCGGCCTGAAATATAGGTGTAATATTAGGCAACATGTGTCTTGAATTTGGGCTTCCAGTTACTGATGAATCAGTGAGTGTCCGGGCAAGCCCCAAACAAATAAAAACATCCCTCAAATTATTCAATTGGCACAATTTCACTCACACACCCCCAGGAAATCAAACAAGGAGGACCGTCCAGCATTGACCAATTCCAATCTCCATCACCGAATTCCACCTGAGATCCTCCACAAAATGTTATTAGTTTTTAATCTGTGGGGCTCTAAACCAGAAGACCAGAGGATAGGTGGAATTGAGAAATCATTCTCTGTCCCAGGTCCCCAGCCATCCCCGTTGTCTGCCCTGAGGCCTTTCTTTGCATTGCACATGGGGGTGCTTGGGTCAGCCATAGGTGTGCTGCTAATGAAGTGGAAGTGTTAAGAATGAATAGATTGGGGGTGGGGGCTGTGGAGAGATCGGGAGGCTAGTGATTCTGATGTGTATCTCAAAAATGGCTGTTGTGCTGGTAGAGGAGTGTATAGCCTTGCTACTCTTGGCAGCATGCCCTAGTGATACCCTTCGTGGAGGGATGTACTGAAAAACCAATTGAGTTAAAGGCAGTGGACACTATTGGTAATTACTCAAAATAATTATTAACATAAAACCTTTCTTGATTACGAGTAATGGGGAATGTTTGATAGTATAATACATTGAGAGAAACAGCTCCCTCTGAAGTGACGTTGTTTTCGTGAAAGAAGTAGTTTTCCACGAGTTTGATTTCAAGACCTCAGATTTAGAATTTGAGGTCTCGAAATCAAGCATGAAAGCACACAACTTCGTGTGACCATGGTGCGACAAGGGTGTTTTTTTCTTTCATTAATATCTCGCAACTTCGCTGACCGATTAAACTGAAATTTTCACAGGTTTGTTATTTTATGCATATATATGTTGAGATACGCCAACTGTGAAGACTAGTCTTTGACAGTTACCAATAGTGTCCGGTGTCTTTAAAGCATGTTGAGATACACCAAGTGAGAAGACTTGTCCTTGACAACTACAAAAGGTGTCCAGTGTCTTTAAGGAAGAGAATTTTGCATATTCACTTACACAAAAAGGGCGCTGTATTGAATCATTTAGAACTCATTTAGAACCCATCATGAACCCTTTTAGAGAAGTTTCAATTTATCGCATGAAGTCAGGGAAGATTGTCTTAATACGTCAAGAAAAAGAAGAAAAATCAGTCCAAGATAGTTGAAGTATTTGTTATTTGAATGTTGTCTTGAATGTTTCTTGCGTGCACCCTGAGGCCATTTTGTGTATCCAGCCCGCATCAGCTTTTGAGTCAGTCTGGTTTGGTGCCAATGAACTGGAAGGTAAATGACTAAGAAACACAGGGTTGTGGGGATACAGTAGTAGTAGGGAGGTTTGCAGTAAATCCAATCTCGTCTTTAAATAAGGAAAGGAGGGGAGATAAAATGAGATGGAAGAGTCATGGCGAAGTTGTGAATCCCTGGGCTGTTTCATCAACGGACAATGCGGTGCAATTACGGGTTTGGGGAGAGGTACGGCTACAAGGCCGGAAGGATGTTGAGGCTTGGGCTACAGAGGAGAAATTGAATTAGACTAGGGATGCCAATGTTGTCATGGATTCACCTGAAGGCAGTTTGAGAGTCAATACCGCAGTGAATGGTTACAGGTGATTTTTCTCTTATTGCCCTGATTGGTTGTTGCACCACCTGCTTCCAGGAGCTGATATGGGGTTGCATCCACACGGCATCATTCTATAGATAAATAAGGAAAGTGGTCGATACTTGTGAACATTGTGTAGTGCTTGTGTAAATACTTTGGTTAGCCTAGCGTGCATGGAGATGGTGATGATGATACGCAGCAACAATGTGTCAAATTATGTTTTCAATATTTGAAATTACACTTAAGAGTCATTGAACACGTGCACATGGAACTATGGCCTTATCCCAAAAATGGTAACCTGCTTCTTTGGAAATGTTTCTTTCAAAGAGCGTGCCTTCATCTTGGAACTAAAAAGCAAGAAAAAATATAACATAACAATTTTTTAATGGATGGAAATTTCACAAGAAGCGTTTCCCAATCTTGTAACAGGAATTGTTTTCTCCATAAGTGGTTGTCCTTGCACAGTTATGCATTTTTTTTAATTCAAAACAAATAGCCAAAAAAAGAAAACTTAATAATAAACCTACAATTTCAATCATCATAAATTCCCTCTGGGCAATCGTGGTAACAAATACCAGCCTGTGTAAAATGTTATAATCATACAAACCCTTTGTACTGGCAGGGGTGTGCTAAGCTCTCTCTGTGCAATGCGTGTAACTCAATCTACAGGTCTGATTTTAAGGGTTATGATTGAGGCACACTGCTAGCTTCAACACCTTCAGTCTCTGATAGCCAGGTGTAATGAGCCATGGAAACAGCTCCATTGCCATAAATCATCTTCCACACTATTTCAATTTGCCAAATCTCAGCTTGATATAAAGAGCAGAGAGGAAGGGCGGAAAGAAAAAAAAATGGAGTGTGTGGGTCCACAGGGATGCTGCTGTACTGGTGTCGATGCGAACACTTTACTGCAAATATGACAAATGGGTGCTGCGTGCTATAATGAAAGAACTGAAATAAAGTTCTGCCACATTTTATAAATGCATTCATAGTTCATGTTATTTGTAACATTAGGGTTATAATGTAAGCTTCTCAAATTGTCAATTATTTGAAGTGTTACAATCTGATAATGTTACTGGGTTTCATTCCGTCCGGCCTGTTTACGGTTGGAGGCATAAGTGGTGATATATAGCAACAGTTATGAACTGCACTAAGAGAAAAAAAGTTCCACACACAATGAATTGAGTTTTCTGGTGACTCTGGGATAGCTTGCTTCTCTGCAGGTTTTATTTGGGAAGAAGGTTTCAAAACTAAGACAGCATTTACAATCAAACTCTGTATGATTGTTAAAAACAACAGCAGAGGAAGGAAAGGGAAAACAAAAAATGCTCTTCCTAAAAAGAAAAAAAAGAAAACCAAGGAAGTGCCTTTCCTGAAAGTATGAATACATTACCAAGTATGTATGTCTATGAAGCGCCTTTAACCAAAACCAAACAAACTTGTGATCATTCTCGGGTTCAATGTGCTGTTTTGTTTTGTTTTGTTTACCATGTAGTTGAGACCACATGATTAAATGTTTGTCTAATCACTCTGTTAACTACGCCTTGAGTTGAGCCATCATTCCTTGGGCTCCATTCTTCCTGAAGCTCTCAAGTGGCTAACCATACTTAATCATTCCATGCAAACACCCCTACACAGAGTGTAACCATACGTTATGATCTTCGTCTTTATTCAACAACATGTTTGCCTTATTAATTTCCATTCTATCGGTGGGCTGAGAAATGATCTGTTGTATATCTTGCTGTCCAAATTTATTACTTGGCAGACTTTTCTTTTGAAGCTTGAGTTTTGTTTAATGGAAGGATCGTGATGTCAAATTTGTTTAGTAATTTCTTACAAGCGTCACTATATTGCAGAACATCAAGAATCCTGCAAAATCCACCTGATTGTTAGTTTGTTTAGATGATCTTCCATCAAGGGAACTCGGCAAACTCCCCACAAGGGGATATAAACACCAAGCTGGCAACAGCCAATCTCTCTCATCATACAAACATCGGTTTAACGTCTAAGATTATGAATTGCACAAATCAAGAAAGTGAGATTCAGTAACTAGACAACAATATTTATTCTAGTCACTGTGAAATCAACGGTTAGCTGAGGGATTCGAACCCACAACCTTGTGAGTGCAAGTCCTGCAGTCTGACCACGGTGACTGAAGCAATGGTATGTTTGTTTACTGTGTTTCTTGAAAACTGGTGTTATTAACTTTGTCTTTTGTTCTTTGTGTTTGCTGCAGGTTGATCCCAACAGCATAGCAGGTGATGATGGCAGAATCAGAGCAGGGGACCAGATACTACAAGTAAGTAAAAATAAATAAATAAATAAATAAATAAATAAATAAATAAATAAATAATTTTGGACTAACTTAGTCCTAACTCTTTGTGAAATCGACCCCAGGTCAGGTTTTGTTTTCATAACCTTTCCCAACAATACAAATTGTTGTTTACCCTTAAACACTGATGTGTATGAACATAGAGCAAGGAACAGATGAAGCACTGTATACTTTCCCGAGTTCTGTGTGAACAAAATCCACAGGCAAATCACTCAGGTGGGATTCGAACCTGCAATCTTTGCATTGCTAGAGCAGGTGTCTTAACTACCGCAAGACCATTGAGCTAGCCTGGTGGCTATATGCAGTTAGAATCCTAAGTTTTTAGCGGTGGGGATCACAACCATTCAAAAGATGTTAATTTTTGCTGTTCCAATGAACTTCTCAAATATGTGCCGCAATAAAGTATTTTTTTCAAAGCACAACAATGAAAGAAACGCATCATAACTGAATAAAGCTAGTCATTGTTCAAACATTATTGCCCTAGAAAAGAAAATGGTTGTCAAAAATACATCTCAAGTCAGAAATACCACACCTTGTGATCGTGATACTGGTTGTAGTATTTGAGCAGTAAATCTGAGTTAGGCCAAGCATTACTGGCAGAAGCACGTAGCAACCCCCGGTCCCTCCGTGGTGAAACTGTGTTGTCCTATACCATCCTGAGCAGTTAATTAGGAACAAACATGATCACATAGAGATCCCCTACTTTAAAAGCCTGGCTGTTAGGTACGCATTAACAAACAAACCTCAAATGGATGACTCTTAAATAAATAGTGACTCAAGTCATTCCCACGCATTATGACATTGTTGGTTGAATCAATGACAGAATCATTCGTTAAGTCCACAAAATTAGACGGACGGACTGAAAATGTGGGGAAAATTCCAAAGTTCAGCCAAAGTCAAACAGACCTAAGAAAAACAGGGCTAGAGATGAATGCTCTATATCGCCTCATTTATACTACTTGAGTTTTTACGTTAAGACACTCTAGGCAAAGCCACCGAGGCTTTGTTGTTTTGGGGTAAAAAATACTGAATGGAAGATTAATGAGAGCTTCCCCGGTTGTGGATCAGGTCTTTGTCTGCTTGGTTGGGGGTTAGTTTATCAAAGTCCACAAGACAACTGGGCTTGCTTGGATTAAACAGAAAAAGTCAATTTATTGCTTTGTTTAAGACGTACACGTTTATCCCCCAGTCCAGTGATTGTTTTCAAGAAATAATGTCATAATGGAATTTTTCATTCATCACATTCAACAGCAAAGTTCTTTGAGGTTTTTAAAATTCTTCCAGACAACTTCTTCAATATTTTACATACTGTTTACAATTAGTTACAAGTGGTATGAGTAATGTTACTAGAATGTCCCACACAATTTTAAGTGAATCTCAAATTGAAATTCTTCAAACAAAAGAAAACTGTTTCTGCCTGTTTGTCGCATAACTAAATGAAAGCTTTTATGTATATGAGAAGTGGCCATACTCACACAAACCATTCAACTTTTGCATCTTGTATTCAGTGTTTTCAAGGCTTTTCCAATCTGGGCCCAATTTCATAGAACTGCTTAGCACAAAATTTTGCTAAGCATGAATCTTTTGCTTTGATAAAAACAGGATTACCAAACAAATTTCCTTTTGTTACATATTGCTTGTTACCAGTACTCAGCTGTTTGCTTACCCTGAAAATCAGGTGGAAATTTGGTTGGTAATCCTGTTTTTATCAAGGAAGAAATTTCATGCTCAGCAAATTTTTGTGCTTAGCAGCTCAATGAAATTGGGCCCTGGTCACGCTTGCTTAGAACTATGTGACTTAGGAACACTAGCTTTAGTGAAAAGAAATTGAAATGAAGCAATAATTAAAACAAAACTAATTGAGCCAAACCCTCTGCTTACAAGCTTTAAGAAAATAGATCCGGCTGGACGCTGAATGAAGCTTCAACTTTCAGGTGAACTTGGTGACTGATTTCCCATGTAAAGCAGAGTAAAATGCTAAGCAAAATGTGTCAGTTGCTGCTCAAAAAAACATTTTTGGCTACTCAATATTAGCATTTAGTGTGCACAAAATCTGTTCAGTCAAAATACTTTGCTATGCAAAATTGCTGGATGAAATCGTTCCCTGGAACTCCTCCAGAATAAGAGAACTGTGTTCCTAGTTGATGCATTCCCAGACTTGTGCACTCTGGAGTAATGGCAATAAAAGAATGTTGAGATGCAAAATCCATTCAGCGAGAAGTTGAAATTCCTATATGGTGGACAAAGATTCAGTTTAATTCGCTTTGCAACGGGACACGATTTCTGCGCATGGTGTACTTTTTAAGTATCTTCTAAACAACGACTTGCAGGAATATGCTTCTTGTTCTATAGGTTTCACTTTGTGTTAGCTGGCCTGCACTGAGCATACACTGTACCAACAAAAAATCAACCTACAAAAAAATGTTACCAAATGTTTACTGATTTTTTTTTCTTCAGGAAACCAGTCATATATGAAAATTTCAATCATAGTTTTTTCATTTGTCATAATCAAATCGTTTTGATTGGTTTTTCAAAATTTTTACTCCGAGTATTCTGTTTGCTTTCAATTGCAGTCTGCTTTGTTTCATTAATTTAAATATTTCACAAAAATCTCATTTATCACCAAGGTCAGAGTTTATGGATGTTAGTTTTTTTCATTTTTTTCTTTTTCTTTACAGATCAATGGTGAAGATGTACTCAACAACGACCAAGCCCTGTCATTATTTGCACAGAAGTCTGATACTACCTCAATACTAGTCTGTAGATCGCAGTTGCAAGTAAGTCACCATTTTACTTTGATACCTTGAACCAAATCTCACTGTGTTACTACCTTTTGTCTATTGACTCAATTCACCTGACGTCAACATCAAAATAAATCTTGGATGCTGCATATTGGTGGGCAATGTCATTGTGCATTATTCAGTGAAGTACGCATTTTAGGCGACGCTGTGATTACTAGTAAACCTATTGACCACCAACATGGTGAGCATGGCACAGTCGCCGCATGTGACGTGCGTGCAAGGGGTCTATTGGGCTGTAACATCTAGACTTATTTTTTTTACACATGCAATGCATTGAAAGACTTTATTCTTGGAAGGGAAAAGTTCTTCTAAAACCTGAGCATTTCTTTCAGAAAGGTTTCCATTACAAACAAACAAATAAAATGCCAATACACCATCTTAGTGTGCCACAGACATCCCTTCTGAAAATGAACTCAAAAAGTGGGTCACCAATCCAGAAAGCAGATTGGGGAAAATTAACAGATAAAAAAAGGGTCAGCAGTTTACAGCTGATTGCAAATGAGTCCGAAATTCAAGGAGATAGCAATCAAGATGGGGTGATGCCAAATAGTCGGCATCCCTTCCTTCCCAACATTTATTAAAAGAGAAATAGAGAGAGAGAGCAAGTTCAAAGACAGCGCGTCTTGCGACTTCAAAAGATGTTTGCTACGTCCTGAATACAAAGCTCAAGAGGATACGTCTTTGATGGTACGGTGAGGGGAGAGTCATCCAACCGTCTAGTTGCTACATGTTCATTTTTAGAGTAGGAGTTTGTTTGGGGGGGGGGGGGGTTGGAATGAAGATCATCTTCAGCAAGACTGCATCTCCTACGAGGGAAGTGCCTCGTTTGGTCGGTAATCAATCGCTGTTCCGAAAGAATCAGTCGCTTGGCTGCAGAATGCTTTTGTCGGCGGCATCAAACGACCGTGTTCAATGAAGCTTGGTGCTTCTGGTAAACAGTCAAGAAAGAGAGACGAGACCACGGTTGTTGTTTTTTATTTTCTACAAAAATAAAGGAGGAAGAGTTAATGAGCATGGATGGGCATTAACCTGAGAGAAACACGCGTTGGCTCGATGTCGTCTGAACAAAAATTATCAGTTGATTATAGAGGGAATGTTTTTACAGTGTCGTTTCACTGGGAATTAAGTCATTCATACCTCAAAAACAAAACATGCGTAATTACTATCACTGCTGAATGAAAACTATACAACTCGCCAATACGCTTAGATGTAATTTTCCTCGGGATCCCTAGACATTAGAGGTTGAATAGTTTCACTCAACTATCAAGGGATTGCCACTGCACTTTCAACGAGGGGGGAATATTTTGTAGTTCCATTTTCTCTTTTGGCTGATATCAATCGTCTGGGAGAACATTACAGAGAGCTAATAAGACAGGGTAGCGCACTTACTAACTTCACATCCGCAGATGCAAATCAAGGAGAAGATCTTTTGTGAGATGGAAAGCCTGCATCAAGGGACACTAATCTCTTCAATTTGCAAAGCTTGCTATTATTATCCGGAGAACATTTCAAAAACACACTAAAAGAACCTTACGAATAGTAGGCATTTTTGTTTTTTTGTCATAAGGATTTTTTTGTTCAAAAAAGATTGACAACTGCTGTAATGTTTGTTAAGTTTTAAATAAATATATTAAGTTTTAATAAATATTATCAACACAACATCATATTTTTTAATTACAATAGTTGTAGTTAAATTATTCAATATAACATTTAAAAATCCAGACCAGCACAAAAATCTACAAACTCCCATTTTACCAGAATTTGATGGATTTAGTTCTGCTTATAAAAGTCCTTGCTCTATGATATAAATATGAAGCTAAACTAATTAAAGATGGTTTGAGGCCAGGCAAGTACAGTCCTGTATGCTTCGTTTTTGAAAGGGCAAGGGCACCAAGGCTTTTCTCCTTGATAAATGGCACCCTATGAGAAAATTGTAAATTTCTACTGGAGCATTTCAAGGGCACCAAGGCAATGATATAGGGGGTATGGTGGCAATCCCCTTTGTTGCCTCTGTGAAGTTTCAGGCCTGGAAGTATTTAAAAGATACTGACTGATATGAGATAGTGGATAAGTAGCCAAAATGTCAAGGACACTTCGACTGATTGATATTCCAAAGTTAAACAAGCATCCTGGTTACTTTCCTCTTTAAATACATCATCAGAACTTATAAGAAAAGAAAGAAAAAAAGTATTTATCTTTCAGTTCATAGCAATGACATCTTATGGATTGTCAGTGATGTTTAATTCACAAATCTTGAATTCTCAAGACTTCTTGAGATAAAATTGTCAGTTTGTTGATTTGGGAAATGCTCATCATTGAAATGCTTTCTAATGATGTCAAAAACAGATAATAAGAAGAATGATTGTGTGTGATCTGTTTGTTGAAAGAAGCACTACTCGGTCAGTTGGGTCTTTAAGATTGCAAATTTGTTTCCGGTGAATTCCTAAATAAGATCGAAACGGCTGTTATATTTAGAGGATTGTGTATCTTTTAAGTTCCAATTGTCAGTTTGGGTTAAATCAAATATTTTGCGTCCATTCCCCTCCCCTGAAGTGTGCCATGTTTAATCCCCATCTGGAATCCATTTTAAAATTAACCAGGAGATTCATTTTGAAAAGTCATTTCCGTCAAGTTGGGATTTTTGTTTCGTTGTATTTCTTACAGCTCCTCCAAATTTTTCTCATGTCAGTATGGCTTTTACAGTCCTGAAACGATTACCAAACAACTTGTCAATGCAACAGAGAGTCAAGTCCAAGTTCGTCTTCTAAATTTCTTGAAAGTGACAACCTGCCAGATGGAGTAGGGTATCAAAATATTCATCATCATTAAAAAGACAACCATCATTGAAACATCTGTGACTTTTCAAAGTTTTAACCAATGGTGTACAGAAAATGTGATTTTCACACTCCTTTGAGAATAACTGGGTGAAAGAAAAGCAACAATCTCATTGGCTCACACCAAGGCCAAATTTTGTAAAGCTGTCAAGCAGAAAATTCTGCTTGGCAAAATTCTTTGCTAAGCATGAAATGAGTTGGATACAGTATTTTGGCTGGTAACCTAATTTTGCTCAGCAAGAGTATTCTGTTCTGTTCTTAGCAAGTTGTTGTGCTTACAGGTTTGATGAAATAGGGCACTAAAGGAAACCTGAGTCAGCGGGCGAGCTTTATACAGAGCATTTCATTGGCTAATCTGTACATGTATACCTTCAAATCTCTGCAATTTTCTACGTGAATTACGGCATTGGAAAGAGATTTAAATGCACGGATCCCTCTTTAAGACGGGTCTCACATTAGCCGGGCATTCAAGTCTCATCCCAACTTCCATCGGATCAAGGCAAGTGTAACAAATGACTTAGGAAGGATGTAGCATTAAGCGCTCAACTAGTTCTCCCTCCCGCTGTCCCCTACCTCTTTCCCCGAACACTCCATTAACGCCCGACCCAAGTTATTTACATCAAAAGTTGGCCTTGTCGTTCAAGAGCAATGGCTTGATGATGCGGTCAGGCTAAACGAATCTTCCTTGGATGTTCGGGAGACTCCATGCAGCCATATCGTAATCAGATGGTTGCGAAAAGACTTTCCTCTCTCCGTCTCTCTCTGTCTCTCTCCCTCTCGGAAATAAACGTCTCCAACCCTTAAAATAGAAGTGGTGAAATAAAAGCATACAGCTCACCTATTCAGGAAATGCTAAAGATATTCATGTTCCTTTGTTATTTCTGTTGTACGGTTTAGACGATTGTCATCGACTGTGGGAATAAAAGGGAAGGCTGTTGTGTTCAAGCGACAATACACTAAAGAATTCTGTTTTGTTTGAGAGTACTTATCTTCGAGAGATGCGAGTTGTATAGGTAAACTTAATTAATACGAAGCTTTTTCCTTTTATGTCCATGAATTATCAAACGACGTGATGGTGAGTCTCTCAGCTTGTTTCTGTGGCACAAAAAGCTTTTTCTCGTCTTGTACATGTTCACATCATTTAATGAAATTCACTGCCACTGCAGAGATTTTTTTTTAGCCTGAGCTTTGCCAATAATGTTCTCTATCCCTTTGATAGATCTTCATTAGGGCCTCCTTTGATGTGGGACGGGATGCCGCCGTTGACCTTAGCTACCCACCCCGTGGCCATGCAAGCAAGCATGCAAGGAAAACTTGCACTAAGGCATCGGCACCTGAATTACTATACGATTCCCAGATATCGGCTTATTTGTGAGTTAAGCTGACGTCTCATGTGCGACGCTTTGATCAAAGAGTGGGGGAATCAGTTTCCACATGATGGGATTCTGAGGCCGTTTCTGTCTCTTCTATTTGTCCTCACTCGTCGCTAAGATACTTTATTCGTTTTTTATTATGCCCACTTTGCTTCAGCTCTTTATCCACTTCCGTTCCCTTGTATCAGTTTTTTTCTTCTTCTTTTTCTTCCAAACTCTGAGTAGATTTCAAGGTACGATTGTAGTACTAGGCAATAACACATGATATGCTGAATGCAATTATTATAATAAACTCCACTCTGTTGTTGTTGTTTGTTTGCGAACACTTTCAGTACATTTATAAGAAAATAATAATAGACACAGAGAGTTTCTCCCTTGAAAATCTTGCCTAAAAATCTGCTTCTTTTTTTAAGGTTATTTTGGTAAAACAAAATAAGCCTCTCCCTAAAGTATTTGTTAGATGAACAAAATATGGGGGAAAACGATCAAAATATGCAGCTTTTAAGAATCAGGCTGCTAGGAAAATGTGGCTAATTATGTTATCTGATGATGATTCGAATGACGCAGGTTTCTCTCAAACTTCCAGTTACCATGGTAACACTGTCCAAGAAGATAGACCTTATGCATTGACGTCATCCAGCGGCTATCTTAGTGGAAAAACGGTGACGAAACAATCGAAACGCACAGATCTGTACGCGCGGCGCACAGGATTGGCCAATGAACAATCTTCGTTTGACCTCTAGGTGAGGGCGCCCTACTGAAATGACGTCATGTGCATAAGGTCTATTGTCGAGAGCATTTTACAGATGCCTAGAAACATAAATTCCTGGAGAGCCTACATTTAAATAGATGTCTGTATATAAAAATGCTCATTTTTATCAACTGCTAAATGATTTTGACTCTTGCCTCGTGAGGGCCCCATAATTAAGATTAATCTTAGAATTTTATCTTAGGAGCATTTGACAGAAACAGTTTTAAGGCACTGGATACCTTTGGTAATTGTCAAAGACAAGTGTTCTCACTTGGTGTATCTCAACATATGCATAAAATAACAAACCTGTGAAAATTTGAACTCAATTGGTCGTTTAAGTTGCGAGAAAATAATGGAAGAAAAAAACACCCTTGTCGCACAACTTGTGTGCTTTCAGATGCTTGAATTTGAGACCTCAGCTGAGATCTCGAATTCAATTCAAACAATTTTAGTGAGAAATTACTTCTTTCTGTAAAACTATATTACTTCAGAGGGAGCCGTTTCTCACAATGTTTTATACTATCGACAGCTCCCTATTGCTCGTTACCAAGTAAGTTTTTATTCTAACAATTATTTTGAGTAATTACCAATAGTTTCCAGGATAAACTTCGAAACCATTACAGACCTCGATACCAAGCAAACATTTCGATTAGAAATCATCAATCAGTATTTCAGATAATTAGCCACACTTCATTATATCTTGAATCATCATCCTCAGCGACTGTGTTAATATATCTACTGTTAATGTCAGCCTTCTGGATGTGAATGCTGAGCTTCTTTGTACAGGTGTGCCAATCCTAGGGACTGATGATACCTCAAGCCTCCAGAGAGAATGTGCCGTACATTCTTGCCGGAGGCGTAAACTGTCGCAGAAGAGCGTTTCTTGACCCCCACTTTTTTTTTCCTTTCGTTTGGCAATCATGTTTTCATTTCCAAAGGCGCCACTGTCGCGATGCAAAGCTTATTGGTGTAGACTCATGATCTGATGGTTCGCTTCTCACTAGTGTGATTGGATAAGTGGAATTGGACAGGTAATTGGGAACCGTGTAGAAATCGGGAGCTTTTAGGTTTTTTCATTTGTATTTTCCAGTTTAGATCTAGTCCTTTTTTTTATGATTCATCTGGTCAGGGAATTGTTTGGTCAGATTTCTCCATGGGTTTGTTATTGTGTGTCGGTACTTGATGATGAGTACAAGTGTTGACTTAGACAAGCTGCAGACGTTTTCCTTTAGGTTCAATCTATTTTGTATGTTTTGTACAAATTCAAGTACTGGTAATAATAGTGACCTGTTTTGGTGTAACTCAGTTCTGTGACATGTATTCCTGCAAAAATAAATATATAAACTGTCATGTTTCATGAATGTTCGTGGATGAAGAACCCATTGTACTTTATTCAATTAAATGTTGAGGTGCTTGAGCATTTATTTGTATTTTATTAACAAACTAATCTTCACACAAAATTATTAACATTTTTTATTCAAATACTATTTTTTCAAATGGTGGTAATAATATCTTGCACAAGGTGTAGAATACTAAACTGATTGACACATCTTTTTAAGCCTTGTAGGCCCCTTTTGAGTTTAAGTTCTAAGAGTATACTTTAAGTTCTGCACAACTGCTGTTCATGAAGAGTGTTCTTTTGAAGTACTCAAATAATAAGAAATATTTCCTTGTGTTAAATCTTCATCATACAGATGTAGTCCTGTATGGCATATTAATTTTCTCTGAATTACAAAATCCAATCGGAATAATATTTAGACAGCATTCATGTTCTACAAAGCCATCACAATATCAGCTGAAAAAGAAATAAAACCTTTGGTAGCTTGTAATCAGTCTTCTCGTTAGTGAAACAACAAAACAATCGCAAGATGAGGTACATGAGAGAGAAGTAGTGTGGCATTATTGACGTCATACAGGAGCCTAATTAATTGGATAAAATTGCACTTTGTGTCGCTCAGAGAAAAAACACTGCTCTGCGGAACAGGAAACTTCAAATTGCTAATAATGTTCCGAAATCCAAGAAACCTTGAGTCACATGTTGGGATGAGTCATTGTGGCGAGATAAAAAAAAAAGGAACATGGAGTGGGGAAAAAAAAGCAGCGTTTTCTTATTTTACCGTGTTTTTATTTGATGCTTGGATGGATTGATTTTGTTTTCTTTAAACTAGCAGAGATAAAACCCTTAAAATTGGCAATGTGTTTGGGGAGATAAGGTGACATTGAAACCTACTTAGTCTGGCTTTTACTACTAAGCCAAAATATGATCAGATCCAATGTTGGTGCACATGGTAGAACAAATTGCTATCGGATACTGTTTGGATTTTCCCCAGGATTTTTGTTAAAAGTGTTTTTGATTTTATTTTTGCATAATACTTGCATAATGTATTAGTTCAGTCAACATTTGTGGGAAATAGAAATCATTGTGGTTTGTTAACAGACATCCGATTTGTACCGCTCGCAAAAAAATAAAATAAAAAAATGGTTTGTTCAAAAGATCAGAAGCGGTTAAAACCAGCACAGGAAGTCTTTAGGAGCTAGTTTCATTTTTTAATTCGAACAATTATAGATCAATTCTGAAGACTAAATTAGTTATTTGTTGCTGGTTATTTTACATTTTATAATTTTTAGTACATCATAATTTGTTTCCTTTTACCCAATATTGTACCCCCAAAAATAAAAATGCGGTAAGGTGTATGTGGATTAGACCTTGTACCGTGAAGCCAAAAAAAAAAAAAAAAAATGTGTACGTCAGTTCATGCTCGTAACAAACACAAATTATCCGCTGAGAACATGCCATTAGTCAAACCTATAAAAGCCTAATTACATTTTACGCATCACATAATCACAGAATTCGCTCCCTGTATCAACAGCTCAATCCTGGCGACCTCATACCCTATGAAAGTTGATATTTCCTGGGTTGAGGAAAAAGAGGGGGGGGGGAAGAAAAAAAATCAAAATTGAACATCAAGTAATTACAGTTTGTGTAAACAAAAACTCCCAAAGTATAGCAGCAGTAGAAGGGGATGTCGTTGAACTTATAGCCAGCCAGCCCCGATACTGTCAGCGATCTGTTAATAGGATTTCCCTAGTCGATATACGAGAGATGGTGAACAGGTAGCAGCCGCCGAGAAATTGATAGCAGTCTATCTTATAAAGCATTCCCCGTTTAACAAACACCTCTAATAACTATCGAGGATTGATAGCGGAACGGTCTCATGTTACACTCTGAAACTGTAGCGCAGATAGTCTTGTGCCATTGAGTGGGGAGACTTTTTACAGAATCCTGGAGCCTCGGTTATGGATTTACCTCCACAAAAGGATGTGATATTATGATACCTTACAAGGTTTCAGCTCACCATAAAAAACTGACAATCAACATGTCAAGTCTATAATCCTCTCCCTCAGACAGAATTTCTTCTTTGATTTTCCTGTTGAAATTTTAAATAAAAAAAAGAAGATTTTCTTAAGCTTTGGAACAGGTTAACACTATCGACCCTGTTTTTTCCTCTTTTTCTTCTCAATGAAAGTGAGGTTATATTTTTAGGGCGGTGAGATGTTTTGCAGAGGAAGTTTGCAACTGATATGTTTTTCAGTCATTGTTGAGGATTAGTTGGGTGGTTGTGAGGAGCCGCGCTGCTGTTGCAAATAGAAAGTACCGGTAAAGCTGTACAACTTGTTTTTGAAAAAAAAATAAACACAACTAAGTTGTGAACCCTGCAAGTTCAATTTAAACCAAGCAAGACTTTAAGTTAGAGACTATTTCACTCTATTTCTGACCTACAAAGCATTTTCCCAATGAATCAAACCTGTATACCTAAGTAATTATTGTTTTTTTGTGGGGGGGGGGGGGTGTTGTTAGAAACACAGCATAACTAGTCCCACATAAATAAAGCAAGGTTTTTTATTATGTCTGTCATCAAATGTGTTTAAAAACCCTGGGTCAGTTGATTAGGGCTGAACTCTGACCTGACTTGCTGACTTGTGACTCGTTTAAAGGTCAATTGGACAAAGTGTGACAAAAATTGTTTTGGATTCTCTACATGTTATCAGGGGCAGATGGTAGTGTAGGGGGTTCCATTAGGGCGAGTGACCAGAAGTATTGGAATTCATAATCTGAATCATACATGTACATGGTGAACTATTTTTGTGTACACTTTGAGTCAGTTCTTCACTTAAATTTTGTGGCCAACATTCTCACTCACATTTTGTGTTAAAAAAGAACCCCAAAACCCCCACCATTTCAACCTTAATAATAAGGGAATAAAAGGCTAGTGACGAGTTCTTCAACGTATGTTTAAAGCCGACAGGGTCGGCGGCCGTGTGATAAAGAGCTCCAGTGTGCATTAACAAAAGGTTTATGCACACCCACGTGACGCGCTCTCCACCAATAGGAGTAGGAAAACTGTCTGGGGTATTTATGAATAAGCAATTATTGATTCGTTTTTCTGGCGTCTACACATCAAACATACACATCCTTTTTCTCTAGTTCTCTCAAACAACAAATTGTTCATGAAACAAAACTGTTGTTCAAACATGCTTCCTGTAGGGGATGCCCCTCCTCATGCCACGCCCCCAGACCCCCTCCCCACCCTTCCCCCTACCCCACAACAGAAGAGAAAACAACAAACCAATGAAATAAACGAATGAAGAAAAAAAAGATAAGATGTGAATGGTTTGGTCTGAAATCCCATATTCCTGCGTGTGCTTTTCTACAAAAATACATCAATCACTTCCCACACTAGGAGTGACTCACAAGGCACCAAGGTGTACAGGTGGTTCAAAAGCATTCTCCCATGGCACTCAAGGGCTGATAATCATCACATACCCTCCCCCACCCCAAATGTCACTGCTATGATATTTACCAACTTCAAAACAAGAAATATTACCATGTTGTTGTGATTGTATCCAGTGCCTACTTGTGATAGAAACATTGCAGGTGTGTGTAACAACTCTGTATCATGCAAGTAATTAGCTTTGATTTATAGAGAGAGTTTGATATATTCCCCTCTGATGTTCCAACAGTTGGAAAGCTTCTCATAATGGAGAACGTTTGATTTGATGTTTTGAGGGGTGATGGGGTGAGGTTGGGGTGCCGGTAGGGTTGTGTGAGGGTGTGGTGAAGGTATGGGTAGGGTATGGTGGGGGACGGAGGGTATGGTACTATCTTGATGTAAAAGAGTAAACATTTCACTCTCTTGTCCGAGTGGTGTCAGTTTTCGCTCTTTTGAGAGTGAAAGTCAACCTGTGTCATTCTTTTTGATTGAAATTGGAACAAACTTCACTTAAAATCAAGGTGTTTTAAAAAGAGTTGTCCGCCATATGGCTCTTTGCAAGAGTGGTATTGCGGACAAAACAAGTGTTTTTTTCACTCTTTTACATTTAAGAGAGTAAGGGTGGGGAGAGGGTGATAAAGGATAAATTAAGTATTTAAATGACATTGCTGCCAGCCACATTTACATGTCATAACTCCAAACTTCTTTCTGTTTTTTTAACTACAGTATGACGAGTGTCTTTTTGACGAGAACTCCTTACTGGAGGACATACAGCTAGACATGCTTGAACAAACACACCAAGAGTCCATGCAGTTTACATCTTGCTTACTAGCAGATCATGTAAGTATAAATATCAATAAAAGTATTGTTTATTATTCAGGAAAGACACAACGACACCGGTAAGAACCTTATAGCAAAATGATAACGTTTGGGGGGAAAAGACACAACAACATTTGTAAACACACTGATAGCGAAAGGGGTGACATTATTTTTGAAACCTCACTTGGTTGTTTTTATAAATTGACTGAGACTTGTTTGCACTGGTTACTATCTGCAACTGTTTTTGTAATCGCAAACTTGATTGCAATTTCTGGCTGGTTATTTGTTTTGATAAGCATGATGGTTTACCGTACTGTTAATTGTTGTGGGCAAAAAAATTAGAGGCAATTTATCTTTAACAAAGTAGTTTTAAATTCATGTTAAAAAATCAACATCAACATCAAGTATTTGACTTGATTCCAAGAGGCCCTCTTAGTAAATTCTTAAAAAGAATTACAACCATATCATCCTTCATTAAATTTCTTGAAACACAATCCGCTTTAAACCCAAAGGCAAGCCAATTATCCACAAAATATGTCGTCTCGAGTTCCTGCTGGTCTTATAAGCAGTAATGAAAAACTCCTCAAGTAGCTTATAATTATAAGTAAGAGTAAGAGCCTTTCCTTAAAGGTTCTGAGAGGTTCGCACGACCTCCCTCTACACTGCTCCGTATCTGCAGAGAGTATCTCCGTAAGTCTCTTATATATCTCCGGTGTACGTGTATCTCTAAATATCACGGCTACATTGGAGGGACGGTAAGCTTTCAGTGCTTCTAAAGCCTTCAGGCCCTTTTTATCGTGGCAATCGCCAGAATCCTGAACAGACAGGTTTAAATAAATGCGGCTCTAGTTTCCCTGGCATTTGCCAGTGGACAATGCGGCAGTGTAACAATCTGCTACAGAAATTGTGTGGCTGCCATTTTTTTATTTTTGTTTATTCTTGTTCTATTCCCCTCTCTCAGATTCCTTTTTTTATTTTTTCTGCTCGCTCGTTTTTCATCTAATAGAAAATCATGGCTTGTTGATTCCACGCGGCTGTGTTTACAGCCCTTGCCTTCCTGTGCGAAACTAGATATCTCCAATTATAGCCACACGAATTGTGTTTTTTTTTTTTTATGGGGAAGAATGCGGTGTGGGCCATTTAGAATTGACATTTGGGAAATCATGTGCTCCGCCAATTCTGGCCAATTTTTTTTTCTGAGAGGCTGCGTCCCGCAGGGGAGTAATTAACAGCAGGGTTGCTGTGGATACGCTTGAAATTCAAACTGTTGCCTGCAAATTGCATTGTTGATTCATCCCCGTTCTTTGCTGATTCACAAGTGAAGAAAAGTTGAAAAAAGTGGAGGAAGAAAATGACAACAGTAAATCGTGACCAGAGGGAAGACATGTTTATGGAGAATTTTCCAGTGGGGCCAGCATTAGAGCTAAATGTTTGTGTTACTTGAAAAAAGAGTGGCAGAAATGTAATGTTTATATTTGTGTATATCCTTTTATGACCTTGATGATAACCTTACTGTAAATTTAGGTAGAAATCTTTAAAAATTTAAATTCAAAGAATCAGTGACCAAACTGTCCAATCAACTAATTAAATTGATGAAATACGAGTATGCAAAATTTTCATTTCGGATACCAATTAACATCTAGCCAACATGCATATGGGAAAATGTAAAAAAATTCATTTGTCTGCTTAGTTTGTTTAGTTTGGGTATCAGATTATATACAGGCCTGATACAGGCCCGACTGCCTCCATGCCCCCTGGCCATTGCCTTGGTGCCCTTGAAATGCTCCATTAGAAATTGACAATTTCCTTAATTAATACATGTCAAAGGGAGCCTTTACCGAGGTGAAAATGCCTTGGTGCCCTCGGCCGTTAAAAAACGAGGCATACAGGCCTGACCTAGTTACAACTAAAACTAACCCCTGTTTTCTGGATAATGCATTTTGCTGTTTTTGATGATGATGATCAGACCAAACCTTTCATGACTCATTTGATACCGGTATCAAATTGTATTTGTCGGAGGATAATTGTTATCATTGTCCGCAATTTCAAACTTATTCCGCCTTCTTTGTCGGCACACGAGTCCAACATCCCTAATTGAACAGTATCGTCAGTCCCTCCACTTATAGTCTACCCGTGCTATATCTTAAAAACTCATTACTGTGTCTGCCAGCAAATTAGTGCCCACTGTCAAAAGAATTATGACTTTTCAATGATCCATTGGGTATGATTTGCATAGATATAGTGCCCACCGCTGCCAATGCCCGCCGCTGAACATTGCGAGCGGGTTTTTCGCTCAACAATGCTGGGCTGATCATATTGGAATCCCATTATAACATCAGCACCTGATGAGTGCATCCCAGCCCTAATGAGAACTCAAGCAATTCTCATCGATCTGCTCCTTCGATTACACAAGATCAGATATCTGTTGCTATACTCTTTAAGTAGAAGGCCCCGGACAACCTAAAATAGAGCATTATCAGAACCCTGCATGCGCATACACGCACAAGTCCGCGCAAATATTGTGCACAACATTGTGGACGGAGCTCTACTACAGAAAACTTTGAAAATTTACATTAAAGGCAGAGGCCACAGCACTAGAGTATGACATTTTGAATCTGTTGACATCATAAGATAGCAATCAGACCTTGATATATATGGGTTGCGTTGTCTATAAAGTTGCCACAAACAAAATATGTAAATAAAAGCAGCAATTGGCGGGAAAACCTTGAAGTCAAAAACCAAAGAGACAAACATTCTGCTCTTTTATCTGATTGTTATCACAGGGACAGCCGCATATATTTTTCTGTTCAAGGTCTGACTAAATTGAGTCATCCACTTGAAACATTGCGGATTATGGCCCATCAATGTTTGACGCAAGATGTGTGTCATGCAGTTTGTCAGTCAGACTTATCTACTAATATTTCAAATAATCCAAGCAGACACAACAAGAAATTTCTTTTCATTTTGATATTTTTTATCAAGACTTTTTTAAGACTACTATCAACTGAACTAGTTTTTGAGTATCCTTGATATATCAAGAGACATTACATTTTTTCGTACAAATTTTATGGCATCATGAGTATGTAGGATTTGAGGCATTGCATGGTGAGGTATCAATATATATTTGGTTTGCGGTAACACCATGTGTGTATCTACTTGCCAGGTAAAGTTTCTTCAGAACAGAACTGTCTTGCTTTATTCTACTACCGCGGAGTAGATGTTTGGGGGTTTGGGAGACTTCTCAGTTCTGAAAATAACTGTCCTGCTTTTTTAACTATTCCCCGGGCGGCTGGTATAGAAAATGTGCTGGGACTACTACTACTTTTGCTCATAGAATTGCAATTAACTGTACTACCACAGAGTCAGTTCTTAAATTGGTCTTAACCTTGCGACTAGCTTGCTCAGAGCAAGCTAGTTGAAAGGTTAGACCAATTTAAGAACTGACTAGCTCTAGTCATCGTCAGGCTTGTGAGAACTCTGCAGAGTTCTTTGTAGAGTTCTAAAGGATTAGTTGATGTTTGGTTTGTACCTAGTAATCTCACCATCCCCAATTATTCATCTTCATCGCTAGTGAAATGCTAATCTGTATTCCTGATTAAAAAAAATAATCAACTTCATTGTCCGAAAAATAATATTGTACATTAGAGCTATAATGAGGCTTCTTTTGTTATCCCCGGTGGTTTACACTGTACATCTGTCCCAATTGTACATGATTTGAAGTGTATTATGTGCAAGAAATATCTACCTAAATGCATTGGCAGCTGGATGTCTTTTTTTCCATGCCTGGTTCAATACTACATCTGCTTATTTTTTTAATTATACTGGAAGCTGCATTTGAATAAGTGTTTGTATGGACAGCTTTTCATAAAAGGGTTTTAATGGAGTTGGTTATGCTTGCTAATACATTCCGTGCGACATTAGTTTATGGAGAGATGATAGAAAGGTGACTGCAGCAGTCAGTCATGATATATAGACCCTCACTGGACAGCCCTTTTTACTTATAAAGGGTAAAACTATGGAAGCTCACAGTTTTTCTCTTTTACTCTTAAATTTTCATGTCTGTAGTTCAGCATGAGGAAGTTACTCCTGATTGTAGTAGTTTTTGCAGGGTTCTTGAAACTGGTGACCAGTAATAATTACCTTTGTCACCTTCTGTTTTTTCCTCCAAAAATTAAAACCAACTAAACTTTTGTTTTTATACAAACAAACAAAATTGTGACAAGCAAAAGTGCCTATCCTATCTATATGCATATCCAGTACGATTACTTTCTTGTAAAACTGTAGAAGACCGTCTTATTTGAAAAATGGCACAGACCATTTGTCCCAAATTTGTTTGTGGGAAAGGAATTTTGTAATTATTTTCTCAGTCATATGAGATAGTCATTATTGTTCTGGTACAAATTACAAAGAAGTCACATTTTTTCTCTTCTTCAAAAAACTCTTTACATCTATGGTTGAAATTCATGATTTGTATCTGTCTGGCTGGGAAATGTAACCAAAGACAAGTGTACCAATCATTAGCCGGTGCACTGTCCTCTATTTTTCTAACCGGTTGCCATCTGACACGACATCATGTCTCATACAAGCAGGTCGGGGTGCGATGACACATAAAGGTATTTGTAGGGAATCGCATCAAGGCAGGGTTGATCCCAGAAAGGGGATCCAGGCTGTCACCAGGTTTGGATCATCACTTCATTAAGGCATTGAGACAGCAGAGGATGAAGGCGGGATGCAAGACCATTTAGTAGATGCTGCCCTCTCTCAAGTGGTCCACTGGCCAAATACTAGTAAACAAAAGAGCGAACAGACCAGTACAAATATTTTCTCTAGCTAGTTCAACGTTTCCAGCAATGAACCTTTACTTGTTAAAGGCCAATCATGGCTTTCAACTCAATTTCCTTTACAAGTGTTAATGTTAAAAAGAAACCATTCGCTTTGGACCAGTGAATATGCTTGGCCCAATTTCATGGCTCTGCTTACCGTAAGCACAGAACGGTAAGCTATTTCACGGGTTAGCGGCGAATTTTGGCTTCTGCGCCTGCGTACTTCACGTTACTAGGTATTCTACGGTTATAAGGCTAGCACAGATACTCGGCGCTTGCACGTAAGCGGGGAATCGTGATCGTTAGTGCAGAATTCGGCGGTAAGCAGAGCCATGAAATTGGGCCCTGGTGGGTTATCAAACTGACTGGTCCAGCTTGGCAAGTCATCAAAATATAGAATAAAAACAAAAACTGTACTGGAGCTTAAGTCTTACAGTAGCCAACTTTTAAAATTCTTTGTACAAGTTTTGGGGTTTCGGGTTCAGGTTTCAAGTCATATACCCATACTATTTGCATGTCATTGGCTGTGGAAGATTGTTAAATAATTATCATGGTTAAACAAGCAGCACAAGCAGAGCTTGCCTTTTCATTAAGTTTTCTTCTTCGTCACTTTACCTCCCTCCCCCAATTTCTTAGTTATGAAGCTTTTACACCATTATAGTGTGAGCTTTTTTACACTACAATAAACACACCTACTAAATCTGGACACAGGGGAAGAATCGGATGTGAATCAGGATCAGAATTGGACCTATTGATTTTGCCCTCCGATGAACTGTCCCGAGATTTTGTGTTGAGTAGACAAAAGGTCTGGATATACATTAGTCTGGAAATGCACCCAACTTGAAAAAAATAAAACATTTCTGGCTATCCACAGTGAAAAGGCTTCATCCTCCAATGGCGTTGAAAACATGGATCCCCAGTTAATTTGTCACCAGTGTGACCAACTTGAAAAAAGGGGTTTCTAATGATCGAAGAGCAGAAATCGGTCAGCCATCTTGTCCCCAGGAGGATGGTGAGAAGAACCAAACAAAATAAGAGGGTTTTTTTGGAGAGAGTAAACAGTGACTCACTATAAACATCCAGAAGACGGATATTTTCTCATCACCGGAACCAGACTGTCTGTGTATCCAGAGATGGGTTAGTTTGAGGGGGGGAATCCTAGACCGTTTCTGAGATGGAGTGGGTACAAGCTTCCCATACATTTGAAGATGGATGGGTTTCCGCTATGCGTGCCTGTTTAATTTACACTCCCATTCACTTTGACCTAGCTGCATCTCCAAGTCCGCTTTTTTCCTCCTCAAACACAAACACCACAGAATTGATGTTGTGTACCTGGCCGTTTGGTGAACAAATGAACAAGTTGGTGCTACACAGAACAAGATCACAATGTAAAGCTAATTACTTTCTCCAGCCCCATGATTTTGTTGTGAAGGAAACGACCACGGAGTTGCCTTAGTCAATCAAGGAGCGTTTTGCTCATGAAATGGAGATCTCACTCTGACATGGCTCATTACTAAACGCATCAGTCAGAGAGAGGGCCATAATACTGCGGACTGATTCTCCATCAATAGTGCTCATTTCTTCACCGGTATCCCTGTTTTAGTAGCTGCTGCCTCTAGTCAACATTTGTGTAGTGATGATACATCAACAAGATGGATTACCAGCCAGTGGTTGTTGGGTTAGGATATTTTGTCTTTCTGCTAGGCTTTGGTTACATGGAGATCACAGAGACTGTTGCTCTCTTTTAATATAGTCCCATAGAAATGTTGACCACTTTTGAAAACTGACCCCTTTTCTCTAGTGAACCAGTTCAGTGAAGCTGAATATTGTTATTGCCATTTATTCTGTTAACGAATCTAAGGATGCCTCATAAGTGAACTTAATCGAGCTCGCAAGCCTGAGGAAACCTGTAAACAGGGGTGCTTGCTATGAACCCACTCTTCAGATCAGAGACACAGGAGCTTGAGTTCGGTGCTTTTAACCGCTTGGCCATAACCCGCTGTAATAATGACACATATATTGTGTTTTTAATTTGTGTAGGCTTTGTAAAAACAGATCTTGTAAAACACATAACCCATGATCCTAGGTCAATGCCACTGCGTAGACAGTTGAATATGTTTTGTGTACATTTGGTTGATCCCTTTAATTGTGTTATTTCGAGAAAAAGTGGTGTTGAAAACAGTTCGAAACAAGGATTGGATCCATTCAAGGAGGGAATTTTTTTTTTTTTTTAAAGGGCGGTGTAAATATTGGTTTTCAGTGTAAACTAAATAAAGTGGCGCAGCGAGCGTGGTAGACATCACGGCTACAATGCTTGACAAAACAAACCGATTGCTCGTACCGCACAATGTCAAACACACAGCCCTCAAAAGAACACCGCGTTGTGGCCGCCACAGAGCATGCACACAGCAACCGTAAAGCGCTTCACTTAAGCAGCAATTTGCAATTGATAGTAGTGTTTCTGAGCCTGCGTCAATAGTGTTGAGTGGGTGTCTTTGTCATGGTGTGTGGAAAAAATGATTCTTGTGAAGTTTGTGCAAACTTTGGGAAGGAGAACTGGCTCCGTTGGGGACAGGTGGGAACTGCCTGCGAAATGGAAAGGAAATAATAATAAACCAATACCTTTATGTAGAAGTAGGAGTTCATTATATAAAAAAATCCTAATTTCTTGGACTAGTCCTTGTCAGATAAAAATGAGATTCTTGTGAGACACTGAGAAAGGTGTTTTTCTTTGTATTTATGTAGAGCAGCTCTCCTTTTATTATTTGTTTTCTGTTAAATAAAAAAAAAACAGCAAGTCACTAAAGAAAATTGATTATGAAATCAACTTGTCAAAGGTTGAATTCAGTCTTAAAAAAATATTTCAGAATATCTTCCTTGTACTGTTTTGTAAAGAGCTTATAATTACTTCACTTTATTTACATGCAGTGCAACATTCGTCTTATTCTTAAAAAGCAACTCAATCAGTGATGGTTACATATTGTTAATGTGTGATAAGTTGAAGTTTACAATGTTTCCAGGTCTGGTTTTGAATAGACATTTTGATGATGTTTAACATACAAATTGAAATCAGCTCATTTATTTTTCCTTTCTGTTTTTTTCTTTTCTCCTTGCAGGACAGCACACAACTTGATGACGACAGCAAAACAGACACAACAGGAACCACTGAAACAACTTCCCTCCACCATGAAAAGGACAGCGGGGTTGGCCGCGCTACAGACGAGAGCGTCCGCAACGATGAAAGCTCCGGGCAGGAGAACATCCCCGATGACTGTAGCAGCACACATCAGAAATACCCAGCTCAGCAGCCGAGCCTAGGCAGCAGAGACCTGAGGTACAGCAACGACAGCTTCATATCAAACGGTGTTGGAGACCCAGAGTTCCCAGGGCATGAGATCTCCCTGGAAGACTGTATGAAATTTCAGGCCGCTCTCGAGAGCAAATGCGATAAGCACATGAGGAGTGACACGGACGAGAGTATGAGGGGGAAGGAGTCCAAAGTGATGAGGCTTGGATCAGACTCGATGGAGACTACCAGTCTGAGCGGTGATTCACTCAGTCGCACCAGCCGCAATCGCTCTGGGGCCAGTGATCAGGATGAGGGCACAAACCACAGGGATGCCTCAAAGAGTAATGTATGGGTGACGCAACAAAATGGGCAGAAGGGTCTGATACCCAACGGAAAGCCACAGGGTAGCCCGGAGGAACCAGAGTACCACGGTTGTGAGCAGGAGTCCAGGAAACTGGAGATGATTGTTGAGAACGGACAGGTTGGTAGTCCGACACACAGACCAACTGACCTTGGTCTGGATTCCCTAAGAGACTCTGATACTCACCTCCCACAGATCAGCCCCCATGAACAAGACACCAAAACCATGACATCGAGCTCTTCAGGTTCAACAAGACAGCATCGTGCTCCACGCACAGTCCCTGGCAGCCCTAGTAGGAGTAAGTCTTCTTCCGGTTCAAGAGACCGATCAAAGAGCTCAAGCTCATCGGGATCTAGTAAAGAAAAGACAAGTCCAGTGAAAGTAGCAACAAGTAGGAAAGACTGTCCTGTTAGGCAAACCCCACCCCCTCATCCATCAATACCGTACCAGCGACGACCAGCAACCAATCCTCACATGCGTTCACAGCAGTTTGTACACCGCAATCCATACTTCCTGCAACAGGAAGAGGCAGCAGCTCATCTCATCACCCAGAACTGGAAGCTTCAACAGCAGAATCTGCAACTCAAGAAGAGCCTAGAATCTCTGGGCCCTAACCAGAAGCTGCACTCATGCCAGTCCATCATGTCCATCCCAAGCCATGCCAAACACTATCGCAGCTATCTACACCTGGTGAACCAGAATGAGGAGAACTCCCTCGGTACCAGTCAACCCAACAAGAAAATCATCAACCGCGACGAGTGGAAGGTGAAGATCAGAAGCGACGGGACACGCTACATCACAAAAAAGAACACCAGAGGTAAGATCCTGAAGGATCGTGCGAATAAGATCCAGGAGGAACGTGGCGGGTTGACGACGGATGACGAGGCGGTGAGTGAGATGAAACTGGGCAAGTACTGGAGCAAAGAGGACCGTAAGCGACATCTAGAGAGAGCTCGGGACCAGCGTCTTCGACGCGAGTACATGATGCAGTCCCGCATGGAATGCCTACAGGAGCAAATGGAAGAGGATGGCAAGAAAGAACCGAACATTGTAGAACTAAGCCAACGCAAGATGCTGAGGAAGAAAAGCGCTCGCAAAATGATGCTCGACGACTTCACTACAGTTGAAGAGATGCTTGTCCACGGTACGAGAGTCAGCCCAGAAACTGCTAAAACATTCTGTAGTAACCCACTCCTTAACGTCACAACAGTATGACACCTTAATAATATACCCTCTTTTTTTTAAACGCAATTTACAGCATAATAACAAAAACAAGTGATGAAGCCAAAATAAGATATTTATTACTTAAAGTGCAAAAAGAAAATGTTGATGTAATCACATAGCGGTTGTGATGTGTTTGACATGCTGCTAATCAGCAGTATGTAATGCTGGTCTAGATACTTGTAAATAATATGGGGTTATTATTATTATTATTGTTTTTTATTATCACTATCATTTTAATTAAGACGAATGGTCTTTTCTCCTTCCTCACTCTTGCCAGTTTTGGAGGAATAAAACTGATCTTATGTTGGATGCCTCTCACGGAGGAAAAGTGTAAATGCAAACAGGGTTGCTCTGTAATGCATTTATATATTTATTGTTATTTTATTTCTTCATTTTTTTTTCCATTTCATTTTCATCTCTGTTCATTTTGTTTGGTTTTTAAGTATAAACAAAATTCCAAGTTTAGCTTTGAATTCCAGTCTAAGCTATTACTTTGAAGAAACTCACCGCTATAGTCACCACTAAAATTGCAGACAATGAAAGACCAACTATTCATTATGGATTGCCAAATGAAATATTATGGGAATGTTTCTAACAATATTTTACAAAACTGTTTTGGGGCCCAGAAACGGAGATAAAAGTTCTCAAGCTGGTTCAGCACAACTTTACAATATTCGGAGTAAGTATAAGTTTGGAGAAAGTCTGTACGCAAGGTATCTGTAAAACGGGAAAAAGGGGGACAAGAAAGAACTCTGTTTCAAAAGACAAATATCAATGGTAGGAAACTTTAAACACCTAGATAAATATGTCATGCAGGGAATGGTATTTTTCCGGAAAAAATATAGACTATCTCAGACAGACACCATGAATGTTCAATGAATTTTGTTTGGACTTTATCTGATGAAATACCTCTGGTTCTTATGCTTTGACAAGATACTATCAATCTTGTGAGTTATCTAAAGAGAACCTTCTCAAGGGGCTCTGCTGGGCCTCCCACAAGACTTGCATTCCTTTACGATAAACTTATGATCTTTCTTCTGCAACGAAACAGCTTTAAACTACCAAAGTTAGGCTCTGCCATCATGACATTGGAATGATTGCCCCCCCCCCCCCTCCATGGTTTTATCTGTTCTCCTTTTCCTGGTACGAGCCATATGTGCTGCCTTTCCCTGCTGTCTTTCCGTTACAAGAGCTATTTTAAGTCAGTTGATCCATGAAGCAAGGGGAAATGATTCCGGTGTTAAACAGAAAGCGTTGAATGGCATAAGGCAAATAGCTTGATGATCAAATCAACATTGTTGTGTTTGTTTACGAGGCAAAGTCAAGTAGTCTGTTGAGGGGATCGACAGAGAAGCTCTTGGATGCATTTAAACTGAAATTGATACGAGAAATTCACACAAGTTTGTATGTTGTCATTTATATGCAAACATTCGTTTGGGAAAATGGAGTGCGGAAACGAAGGCGGCCAAGTTGATTTTTGTTTAATGTTAAAGTGGCGGACAGATCAAACGCTTCTTGTAATTCGCACACAAAATTGATCTCAAATATTTGCTCTCCTTAACTTAATTATCCACAATGCCCTTAAGTTGTCCCTATGGTCCATTGTCATAGTATTGTTGAGAAGGAGCTGTTACTTAACTACTTCAAATTATCAACAATTTATTTCTGCTCTTCACAAATTTGTGTGTGATATATGCAGAGTCATGAAATCAGGTCATGGTCGTGTCTTTTTGAACGGTATCTACATGGTAAATTAGTTTCATGAATATTATCATTTGGATAAATTCCCTTCGTTACCCGTTCTGTTTTTTTTTTTGGGGGGGGAGGGTTGCTCCGTACAAACACTTCATAATAAAACACCTGAAGAGAGGAAATAGTGTTGGGAGTTCTTTTACAATACTGCTGAAGACATTGATTTGTAGGTTAAATGTTTCCAAATGCTTGTGTAGCTTGTGATGCAGCAATTTGACATTGATGAAGTAAACATGGTCAATCGGAATTGTGGATTTGAAGAAAGATTTCTTTTAAGCATCAAATTGTTTCTATTGTTATTTTTATTTATGATATCATTCTTTCACAAATTATAAATTATCTAAGTACCTTTTCTAAATTCTTCATCTGCACTTCAAACAAAGGTTTGTTCATTATGACCGGTTTTGAAACTGAGTCTGTTTTTTTGTACAATTGCCAAGTAAATGGTGACTCAATGAGTTTCCCTCTGGTTTCAGAATTTGAAATTAATATCTACATTGTTAAGTTTTTATTAGGGAAGACTTGACACCAATCAAAGTTTGACTTGAATGAAAGCTGCTACTATTCAAGCTATTGTCTGTTATTTTGTCCGTTAACATTGTGATATTTTATGTAAACAATTTCACTTATTTTAAAAGAACTAATGCTTGCATTGTTGTCAAGCATTCTCTGTAAATTGTAAATTGTAAGTAAACCACATAAGAAATATATTATGAGCTATCTCTGTATTTAAGTATATGGTTTAAGTTGAGCCTTTTTTGAAATGTAAACATTCGTGGACCAATTTTCATAGATCTGCAAAGCAACAAAAACTAAATTATATGAATAATAGAAAGGCAAAGAAAACCTGAATTCTAATGAAAAGTATGTTTTGCCTAACACCATTGCTTGTATAAATGTATATTAATTTGGTTTGCGGTAACACCATGTGTGTATCTACATGCCAGGTAGAGTTGCTCTTATAATATACATTGATACCTCCCCATGCAATGCCTCAAATCCTATATTGCTTGTATACTTAGCAAGATTTTATAATGCAGCTAAGCACAAACATTCACTAACCACAGAAACCGGTACCACAAAAAATGCCATATATTTAACATTGTTGTGACAGGTGCCCTCAAGGTTTTTGCTTAGTGAAAAACTTGCTTAGCATTGCTTTATGAGATAAGAACCAGGTTAGCATAAATATGCTAAATTTCAAAGTAATTTTTACTTTAAAAGAATAACATCAACAATAACCGATTCCAGATATTTGGAACTAGTTTTTTCTTTTGCAAGTCCACTTGAGTTCAACCATTGGGTTTAACCCTTGTTTTGGTTTTAAAAGTCTTCAACAACATTATTTTATCACTGGTTAGTTTTGTTTTGTCTTTGCAGATCTATCAAAGTTATTAAAGGGCCTGATGATATTTTAGTTTGTAGAGATGAGCAGGGCTGTCTTGATCTGGCTCACATACTGCTGGTATCTTTGTGTGACGACATTCTGTTTCCACAGAATCAACTCTGGTGCTATATTATGGGAAAGGGCAATGGCCGAAGCTATAATGCTTTCAAAAGATTTCACTAAAAGACCCAATTGACAGAGTACTTGATATAGTACTATGCATTATCACGTTGAAGTGAAACTGAATTTACAGCTTTGTTTTAGTGTGACAAAAATAAAAAGTTAAATTCAAACCAATATAAATAACAAACCTGGAATTATATGCCATATTTAGATACATGTGTTTCAGCTTCTGTAATTGTTGTAGATGTTTTAACCCACAGTTACATAAGGGCAGTACATGTGCGAGCCTAGTGCATTCTGTCTGAAAAGTGAAGTTTTTACATTGGCTGCAGATATCTGCACTTATTGGTATATTAGGCCGTGTCCGAAACGGCATCTACGGTAATTCTACTGCTAGATTGCGCGCATCTGCCTATTCTTAAACATTGTAACAGGCTGATCTAGCCGTAGCTGTAGCCGAAGTCGCCATTTCAGACATGGCCTAAGTCTCCACAAGGTTCGGGGTGTTTAACCATTAAAAGGTTAATGTCAAAAATTTGATTAATTGGTGAGTTAAAAAACTTGTTCCTTGTATAGGAACATCACTCGCACCCAGTTGAGCTTTCAGGTACTCATTTATATTTCCTAAATAAAAATAGCATTCTTTGATATTCTGTCACTTCATAAATTTACTCGTTTCTATTGGGTAATAATATCTTTGTGACTTTACTTCTATCAACAGCTGATGTTGTTCATTCATTGATTTGAAATTTCAATTTTTATGAATGGTATCTGTCTTGGTTCTCAAAAACAAATAATTCTACATAGATATTACCCTCCAAAAATACCTGTTTGTTTAGAATATTCTGAAACAGTGTTGTAACTGTTTGGTAAAAAATACCTGCAATGTGCCTGTATGATTGCCTGCAAGCTATAGACCTTCATCATGCTGCCGCCATCTTGATTTTTCTTCCGTTCAACTCAATGTAACCAAACCGAGGCTAGAAGGAGAAATAGTCTGGTTCCTTTTTGTACACAGAATATTAGCATTCATTGATGTTGTTGGATCATGACCAAGATGGCAGCATGATGATAATGGTCTATTCACTTTACCTTTTACTTCCAGTGTGTTGGTAATACTTGGGGGCAGAAAATAAAGTCAATAACTATGTATGAAGTTCAGTCAAGCTGTTGTGGATGTGTACTTGCTGTCTATGGTTCAGCTTTGGTATTTAAATATAGACACCTTATCACTGCAAATTGTAGCCTCTCCCTCCAGCCTCATTCACCCACTCCTTCCTCCAACTCCAATCCATCCCTTACCAAGTCAATAAAGCACTTGTATAAAAAATGTATGTGATGTAAATGACTGTAGAAAAACTATGGAAAAGCACTGTAAAGAAAAAGTATTGTCAAAATACAACACAAAACTACACAGTGGCCATAAGTTCTTCTTCTTATTATGAAACAAGCCCTGTATTGTTTGTATATAAACTTCACAAAATAAATAATACCAGATATGAACGAGAAATTACTCTGGCTGAAGTGTGTTTATTTTTGGGGGTTTTATTTGATTGCCAGACATGGCATCTTTTTGCTGATTGGGAAGAAACGTGTTTGGGCTTTGGTCATTTGTGTGCGCCATTTTGGAAGTTTGGCTGAGCTGTTAACGTCCAACAACCAAGGAATCCGACATTTTGGTTTGGGTTATTGTGTTTCTTTCTGTGGAACTTGGAATGAATCAACCAGAAGGACATTTCGAAAGAGCTGGGCCCAATTTCATAGAGCCGCTAAGCACAAACATTTGCTAAGCATGAAATGTTTGCCTTGATAACAGGATTTCCCAACCATTCAACATAATTTTTTGCTTAAAGATAAGCAAACAAGAGCTGAATACCAGTAATAAGCAAGATGCAACAAAAAATGGAAATTTGGTTGGTTATCCTGTTTTTATCCAGGAAGAAATTTCATGCTAAGCAAATTTTTGTGCTTAGCAGCTCTATAAAATTGGGCCCAGGTTGCATTCGGTGAAATGTTACAAAAATTCTTAGTTTGTCCAAGTCTCGTGCGTATTCAAACATTGGGACCCGTTAAAAAATGCACGAGTTTGATTGGTCATTCCTCTAAAAATTAATTACCATACATTCTAACTTGGTAAAGAAGCACTGCTCTTTTATGTAATGCAAACATTTTATGCGGAAGCTATAGTAGAAGTTGTTTCGATCAAGTTTCTAAATGAGAGGACGTGTAGAGGATGTGATCTTTCAACATGATTTAAATAAAGCTAGATTACTTTGCCGACATCGATCAAAAAAAAAAAAAAAACTCTTACATTAAACATCGTCAAAAGAGGGCGCTCGTGCAGATTTATGGACATAAATTTTATGCGTTGAAGCAGTTTATTGTATACTGGGGTTTCTGATTTTTAAAAAGCGATGTATAACGTATGTTTCGATCACTAGAACAATCGTCGTTCGTGAAAAAAAGATGCATTCAGAGTAGAAGTAAGATTTTACTCAGCAATATTGTTTAAAGAAAGCACAGGGGTGGGGTAGGGGTTTCGGGGTAGCCTAAGCTTGACAATTTGGTTTAATAAAAATAAAATAAAAATCATTATGTGGTCTAGGCCCAAAGATCCTTCCTCCATTGCTGTATCATGAACAAAACATGGACAGTTTGATAATACAAATAAGCTATTACCTGTCAATTTTGATTAATTAAGTCAAGCGATAAGACTTGTCGTTAACCCATTACCAGAACAGATGCCAATCAAAACCATAAAACACGAGGCCGCGGCGCGTGGACAATTATTTCAGCTTAGTTCCTGTTCAAATTCCTCAATAATGTCAATCGTGATCTTGATAAAAATTGCAAGCAAATTAAAGGGTTCGTTTTTGTTTTCTGTAGATGGAGCGGGAATAAAGCAAAGTCCCTCCCTCAGGACAAATTACTTTAAAGTCAGAACCTCAAGGAAAACGGTGGACCTACGACAAAGGATAGTCCGGTGTCTGGTCCAACTGAATAAACAATGGCTTGGTTTGGGCGGCGGTAGCTGTTTATCCTCTGAGAAAGCCATCTCTCCAAACAATGGAGTTAATCTTACATGACCGGCGTGATTCATACTGTATCAAACCATACGAACCATTTTTTTAAAACTTATTCAATTAACAACAGCAAAGACAGTCCGTGAACACACATCAAAGACACCGATTCAGTCATCAGCTCTGGCCTGACCCGTGGGCAGGCTGGCCGCTCTCACACACGGGGTGCTTTTGTCACTGTGGGAGGCTATGAGGAAATTGATGGCTTGACGGGTTTTCACGCTAAATTAATCCCAATCAACGTCCATTTTTAATCAGCTGTCCTTTTAGTCTATGCGTTTCTTAGTTTTTGACAATTGATTTTTGAGTGCACAGACTGGGTTTTGAGCTGTATTTTGTAAGTGGTCGAGTGTTTCCACTAGTGAGGAAAGTTTCTCTATTAGGCGAAGAATTCTGTTTAGCGTCCTGTTTTTTCTTCTTAAAAATGGCCGCCCGACACATGTTTTAAGACAACCGGCTGGGCTATTTTTAAAAATTACATTTTTTTACCCCCCCATTTGAGATCGTTCAAGGTTCAAATTGCACAAACAAGAGTGCTGAAAAGGGGGTTGTTTAATAGGTGGAGAAACTGACGGATAATTGGACCCACTACATACTATGGTGCACCCCCTGTTGACCCCCCTCCCCGTCAGTGGTTCTACAAACAACAATATAAAAAGTCTATCTGTCAAGTGTTGGCAAAAGAGATAATTTCCTTCCTGTTGCAATTTACAGAATATGATTGAGTTGCTCTCTCGTGAATTGAAACTAGGCCTATGCCATAATGAAAAGCCCCGCTGTGACAGAATAATCACAAGAGAACACCTAGAATGTTGAAATATACGGCCAATAAATCCATCGTGTGTGTTTGAGGAATGTGGATTCCTTTAAATGCGTGCCTTTCGAAAGAGGGCGCAAGTGCGAACAACGCATTTTGCAATTTCTAGTCATCAAACATCTTTCGAATAAAATATCCGGTCCCCATTCAAAAAAGCAGATCAATCTTTGCATGATATGAATAGCGCCCTCTTGCATCCAAAATAAGGCTTTTATTTTTCAAGAGAGGGCCTCACAATGAGGGTTGTAGACCTTTAAATTATTGTGTGAAACTAAAAACTGGATAAAATGGTGGTCGTTTTTTTTTAATAACGTTAAAAACATGTTAAAATTTAACAGCTCGTATACAACGTATTTTGTGTAGTGTCAATCACACATGTCAATTATTTACACTTTGAAAAAGCATAACACAAGCCAGAAATCGATTTATCAATATAATTGCTTTTCGATAGAGTCCAAAAATTAATTATACAAGTGTATTGCTCATTCCGCAAACACTGATCAATAATTTACAGTGTGTTTGTGAAATGGGTCAGCAGATTGTTCAGGTTTTTCTCAAAGATCGATGCATTAAAACACTAGTGACCGACTGTATTCACAAATAGGGATCGACAGTGAGCTATTATGCCTGAAATGTTTTAAATTATTCCCATCCCGCATTGCTTTCTTTCGGATAATTAATTATTATATACAGACAAAAGTTTTGTGTTGTAACTTGTTATCTTTTTATTCAGACTAGGCCTTATTATATAGGCCTACGTATGTTGTTGATGTTCCAATTAATTCCTTTTCAAGTGTGGGGGGGGGGACCTAGTAGTGGAATAAGCTTTTGATTGACACTGACAAAAAAAATGAAGCAAAGCATATGACAAAAAGTGAAAACGCTCGCTTCTCCTCCTAGCATTGATCAATGTCGTTAAAAAATCAACCATGCGCAAAAATAGATTGTTGTTAAAACGGCTGGCACTGACTGAGGCGATCATGTTCTAAAATGAAAGTAAACACGTGTTTTTGTGTTTAACTGACTGAATTGGATCCACTAAAAGTTGAATTTAACAAAGAGTAAATAATACACAAATCAAACTTCTGTTCGTATAATCATTGTAGAGTGTTGTATTTCGAATGACACCTTCAAATTCAATGCCACAATGTGGCTTGATTTGTAGAATTTAAATCACTTCATTCAGTGCGTTCCGCATCACTAGCAATGAGGAAAGCCCTATCAGAGTGCTTTAGTGGGCCTGGCCGAACTATTGTTATGAACAATAACATTACAACAACAAAACATCCGGTTTTACATTTTTTTTTACTTTATTATTGATTCGTATAAATAAAACATATGGTTGTATTACATTTTAACCTTTGCGCGCAACTAAAACTAAATACCAATCACAAGAAGCCACGCTTAGCCGTCGGCTGAGCTGAGTTGGGATAACGTGATTGGTCAGTGGAGTTGATCGTGGTGTTCGCTGATTGGATAAAATCCACGTGTGACCCCTGTGTACCTTAGCCATATTTTTTAATTCACAGCAGTGTTGTGTGTAGCCGGTCGGTGGGTGTGCATTTTGTATTAGCTGTGTCGTTGTAACGTACGAAAGAGACGTATTTGTGGAAAATTCTACAAAAATGTCGGCGAAATTTTGGGTGATTGGGCTTCTTGGTGTGCTTTTGGCCACATGTAAGTAGAAATTTGCTGCAATATCGTTGATATTAATCCACAAATTGTTGTGTTTTGTTCCTCTTGCCACGGACCAAAATGGCACATGTCATTTGTCAGCTGAGTGAATGATTTTGTGTTTGACACTGTTTTGGATTTATTTAGAGTAGGCCTATCGTAACGTTGGCATAGTAATAAAGTGTGATGATTATTGTATGAACGAGAGAATAAACGAACTTGTACGGATGAAACATTTTCAGGTTATGATTTTGATTTTGATGTAACCAGCAAGCAAGGACCACCACAGCGGACAGCCTGAACTCGATTCAAAGGACTGAATCAAATTCAAAGAAGGCATAGCCTAACTTTATTTAAAACCTGGTTAAAAAAAGGAGGGGGGATTTAATTGGGTAAATAAATCCACCATCCTACATCATGGGAGCGGAAACCTTGAAATTTACAATAATATTCTATTTTAGTAAATTATTAATCAGTACAGATAAATAAAATTGATTTAGGGCCTACTGGTACTGGGATGTTTTTTTTACGAGCTTGTAATTGTAATTGCAAGGGATAACTTTCCGTATTCATTAGACTGATCCATCATTAGGCTCCGCCCAGGGCGCACGTGTGAGCAAGAACACGTGAGCCTCTCCAATGCCTTTCTGCACAACTCTGCTGCGCGCGCCAAGCTTACGCGCACGCATGTCGGACTTGATTTGTCGGACCTTATTTGTCGGACCTTTGTTACGTTGTGATTGGTCAATACGCAATGGGGCGGAGCTTAATGGATCGAATCTATTGGGGCATTAGCCATTGTACTCCGTTTTTTGTTGTTGCAATTTTGACATCTGCTTTCGTACTATCAATTCAATGTAGTGTCAAGCTCAGGGTTTTTTTGGGGGCGGTTGTGCTACATTGCAAATGTCAAAATGGATAACTTTTCGTATGGCGCCACCACTTTTTACTCATTTTTACAAAAAGGGATATATCAATCAGGTAAGTTAGATACTATATTATTTTATTTCAAATGAAAAAGTGGTGGCGCCATACGGAAACTTTTCCGTCAAAACTTCAGTTAAAACTGACTTTTTGCAAGTGCAGCAAACACTATCAGTGCAAGTACATGGCCAACCAAAACTTCCTGGAGCCGTCTCTCCATATCCATGTGTGAGCATGGTTATACATTTCCCTGATAAGTCCATAATCAGAAAAACGTTCAACCACACTCGACACAACGAACCCAAATGTTCCACGAATGGGGTGTTACAAAATACCTTGCCTCTTCATTGCGACGCACGGACGCCATTTACGCATACTGCATGAATAAAGACAAAGTGCCGGTCTGTGGTGAAAACCTTGGTCCAAGCCGCGTCTGCCATGTTAAAGCAAATCCGTGTTTCATTGCCCGTTTAAAAAATGCAGTGAACAAATTTGTAAGCAAATAATTGTAACCTATCGTGTATTATTTGATTTTGTTGACAGCATTTGTGTCAGCCGCTGAGGAAGCAGAAGATGATGTCTTAATTGAGGAAGACATCGGGAAAAGCAGAGATGGTTCCAAAACAGACGATGAAGTTGTTGAAAGGTACAATAAATTTGGTGTTTGCAAATACTAAGGGTATAAGTTAACCCCTTCATGTCGTTAAAATACTGGGGGGAAAGTCTGCGCATCTGCGTGGTAATACTTTCCTCGTAGTAAGCACCAAGAGTCATTGTTTTGTTCCCTAATGACAATGAATGAGAAAATATGAGGATGCGTTCAGCATAATTTGCTAAACTTAAGCCGTAACCAAAAGCTGATAATCTGCCTTGCGGGAATCAATTTGTTGGAATCTCGGAACTCCAAAACTTGCCCATCCTTTAGCTGAATACAAGTATATTCAACAATGTTGGCAGTCTGTCCATTCTTGTTCCACATTTGTATAACAAAACGCCACATTAGTTAGTTCAATCTTTTAGTTTGTACACTTGTGATATTGGTCAAGTAAGTAATAAATAAATTACTATAGTCCATTTACATCATCTTCTAATCTTGTTTTTTTTTTGTACTATGTTGATTTCTACAGGGAAGAAGAAGCCATCAAGTTAGACGGTCTAAACGTTTCTCAAATGAAAGAGTTACGAGAATCGGCCGAGAAGCACATCTTCCAGGCCGAGGTTAACCGAATGATGAAACTCATTATCAACTCACTGTACAGAAACAAGGAGGTATGTCTCAAAATGATCATCCTAATGAAATGTCATATATGTAAAATTTGAAACTTTGCATGGTGGAAATACGGTATAGATTGTGGTAACACCATGTAATGATAATCTCTAAATGAGTTGGGGTGGTTCTGTAAAGGACCATTGTTTTCAACTCAACGTTTCGATCAGTATGCTGTGATCGTCTTCTGGAGAAGGCTGTCATCTATTCCCCCCGTTCCAATCTTTGTGTGTGTTCCTTTACAACAGCAGACATGGAAATTGTCTCTTCTAATTATATTTTCTGTTTCCCCCCCAGTTTGAGAGTTAGGTGAGCAATATTTGTTGCTGACTGCTGTTTTTAAACTGGGCTTAGACCTTCATGTATCAATTGTAAAGTTTATATGGCGCCATATTCCAACACTCATTGCTCATGGCACCGTACAGTAAGCTCTTGTAAACAGGTGGGATTTTGAGTGATATGTGTACGGGTTCTCCCGATGCACAAGCTAGTGTATTGGGCCGATCCAAGCGAATTGTGTTATGATACTCACCAATTTCGGCTGATAATGATTTTACAAAAACCATCCAGCCCGCCATTTAACGTTCCAACATACACATTAGGGCCCTTTAAAAATCAAGATTAACACCAAGTAGAAAGCATTCTGAAGACCTTGTTTCAGTTCAGAGCCTTTGGCTAAACTTGCCTCGCAGGTTTTAAAAATCTTGGATAGAACCTGTGAACCAATTAATAAGTATCGCTTGAATGTTCATAATGACAATTTTCTTTTTATGATAAACAGCATTATATGTACCTGTGTGTTTTTTTTCCGACATACTGAAAAAATTAAGTGAATGAGTATGTTCTTATTTAGGTTGTGTATTTTCTCTCGTCAGATTTTCTTGAGGGAATTGATTTCCAATGCATCCGATGCTCTGGACAAGATTAGGTTGCTGTCACTTACTGATAAGGCTGCGCTGGATGCCACTGAAGAACTCGTCATCAAAATTAAGGTAATCTTGAACAACAAAATAACTCAATTGCAAAGGTCGTTGGTTAGAATCCCACCCTAGTAATATGCCTGTGATTTTTGTGAAGTACTGAGTATACACACATCGGTGTATCTGGGTAAATCCAAATGACTATTCCTTAACCCCAATGCAAATATACATCTAATAAGCAAAATAGCTAATTTTTAAGTTTGACTGGTGTTATTCATAATGCTGTAAGAAATTGTCCACAATAAATCAATACTAACTCAATGCCATTGCAGCATTTATGTACAGGAGACAAACAATTATCAGAATTAAGCCTTGTGTACAGATATGGGTCCGTAAAAGTTTAAAGCCTATTTGTACGCGTTGTTTTAAGAACATGGCAAATGTAGCATTCAAATTCCTTCCCACACTGTGACAAATCACCATTTTAGATTCTTCACTCGTCTCATGTTTTCCTAAAACCAAGAGCCGAATACAATTGTCAGAATAACTTCTCAAGACGTGAATATCATGTGTTTGATTTTGTCGCGATAATTTGTAGGTAAATTTTACCTCACTTTCTTATTATTGTACAGGCGGATAAGGACAACCACATGCTGCACATCACAGATACTGGAATCGGTATGACCAAAGCTGAACTTATCGCCAATCTTGGAACCATTGCTAAATCTGGAACCAGTGAATTCTTTGAAAAACTCACGGTAAGTCTTCCGTTTTGAGCAATGACTCCTAAAGATACATCGACACACTCAACTATAAAAAACAACATTGTTGGCAACTTATCTGCTTAGCAGCTTTTATTAGGCTGGGACCAATTAATAAAGTAGGCAAGCAAAACATTTCTGCTTATAATGGAGTGGCCCTTTCCTCTGTTAAGCAAGCGAAGCTAAAGGCACACTACCTTGCTCAGCTCTTGTGACAGAGTGATGCGTATTGCACTGTTAAATCTTCTCGATTCATTTATGAAAATTACTCTTGCTTGTGAACAACTTGTGAAGCACTTGCCTACCCACTTCGCTTTTATCCGTCATTAGAATGCAATAGATAATAGGCATACTATGTGGCTTCGAAAAAAAAATCTCATCTAAATGTTTTCGTATTCAGGAAGCGAATTCAAATGATGCAGGTGATCTGATTGGTCAGTTTGGTGTCGGTTTCTACTCTTCCTTCTTGGGTAAGTGAACAATTACAAATTTTAAAGTGTTCTTAACAGATGATGACTGTTAACGGAAAATGTTGTCGTCTGACCAACTGGCATTTTTAACATAATATTTCTTCATCCAACTGTCATCTGTTTAGTATTTAGTGGCTTCTGTTACATAGCACTCATGGCGCTCCAACATTTCCTGGTTCATTTAAATCATTCCCTAAACCATCTCGGTTCCCTTTGAAGTACAGCCTGTGCTCAGGCATGTGAGACTTCCTCTTTTCAGCTGATTCCTCTTTTGGGGTTTTGATTTTCCTCTTTTTTCCTGAACTTTCTGTGTACAAAAGTATAGAATATTCCTCTTTTCCTCTTTTTTTCTTGCCCGGTTTTCTTTTTTCATGGATAGTTACTCACATGCCTGACAGTTGTAGCGCCCCAAGCAAACAAATCACAAGGACCCTCACAGGTGCCATTTACCACAGGGTGAAGAGAAGCAATTATAGTTTAAAAGTGTCTTGCTCAAGGACACAAGTGTCATGATAGGGATTCACACCCACACCCTGATGACTAAACAACCAGAACTTGAATTCGATGCACCAAAACCACTCGGCCACGACAAAGATGAGTTTATTTTGAGGAACATTGTTGTAAAATGTATTTTTATGATTTGCAGTTGCTGATACCGTGATCGTCACATCTAAACACAATGACGACAAGCAACATATCTGGGAATCAAATGCTGGAGAGTTCACTGTTATTGAGGATCCCCGTGGTGACAGCTTGAAACGTGGTACAACAATCAGGTGAGAATAGTTAATACTCAAGTCAGTGGCTACTTCAAGACTTAGGCCGTGTCCGAATTGGTGGCTACGGCTGCGGCTACGACCGTTGCTAAGGGTGTTGCTAAGGGTGTCCTATACTTAAATGTATGAGGACGCGGCGATCCAGCCGTAGCCGCCAATTCGGATACGGCCTAACAACCCAACTCCTCTGAAAACTACTCACTAGTTATGTACTGTTTTACCAATGCACAGTTAAATCTACTTACCACACAGAAGCTATCAGGCGTGATAATCTTCCTACTTAAAGTTTGATTTCAAATTGTTGTTTTCCCCTTGGGAAAAATCTGGAAAATTGTGATTAAATGGCCTGAAATGTCTATTAGAGCCTACATTATGTGCACTGTGTAGGTCAGCCCTTGTTCTTGGTAATATATTCCTACTTTTATCCAAGAACCAAATATCATGGCTGCGCTATACTGATCATATTCATAGACTTTGCATGTTGGATTATTATGTTTTAAAGCGAGTGTGGCATTCTAGAGGATTTAGGAAGACTCCTGGTCAATAATACTTGTTGTTGACAAGAAGTTCATTTTGTCATAGAGATCAAGTGGAAATGTTGGGATTATGTCAGGCAATTTCTCAAATAGCCTTGCTCAAAGCAGTCGCATTATTCGCTCCGAAAATACGCCGCTGTAAACCCACCTGTATACCCTGTGCGTGGTGCGTGCGATCACACCGCATGACCTACCCGTAAACACACTGTCACATAGTACGACTACTGTGCACACAAGCCATCCGCACCCGTACCACTAACCGCATGCGGAGGCCGTTAGGCCGACAGCCTTGTCGGGTCTGTAACTATCGGGTTTAATGGGTTGTTTTTTAAAAATGTCCACAAGTGGAAAAAAATGGGGGGGCTCTCGGATATGCTAGTCCATAAATATGTATATCTTTCGTCAGACCTATCAGACAACACAGGATGTGAGGCAAATGAATTATTCATTTTGACATCCAATCACGCACTTCCCTTATCACGACCTTTGGACCCTATCATGCGTCCGTGGTGGTGGTGTGTGATGTAAACATGTCCCGTCTTTCGCGGGCATTATGGTAATGAGCTGGCCGTGTGAACCCTTCGCTTATTATAGTAATGAGGTTAGTGGCTTCAACACAGACCCTACAAGGCTGTCGGCCTGACGGCCTCCGCATGCGGATAGTGTACGGGGGCATCATGTCGTGCGATGTCACGCACAGTGAATACGGGTTGGTTTTTATACAGCGGCGGTCTTTTTTCGGAGTGAATAATTCGACTGCCTTGAGCAAGGCTATTTCTCAAATGGTTTGTTTTACCATGGCTGTTCAGTTTTACATTCTGCAAAGTGTATTGGACGAATGTTGGTTTGGGTTAAAGGCAGTGGACACTATTGGTAATTTTTCAAAATAATTATTAGCATTAAACCTTACTTGGTAACAAGTAATGAGGAGCTGTTGATAGTATAAAACATTGTAACTTATTTTTCGAGAAAGAAGTAATTTTCCACAAATTTGATTTCACGACCTCAGAATGAGGTCTTGAAATCAAGCATCTGAAAGCAGACAACTTCGTGTAACAAGGGTGTTTTTCCTTTCATTATTATCTCGCAACTTCGACGACCAATTGATCTCAAATGTTCACAGGTTTGTTATTTTATGCACATGTTGAGATACACCAAGTGAGAAGACTGGTCTTTGACAATTACTAATAGTGTCCAGTGTCTTTAACAATGTGCTTTGATGTTTGGGTGAATGATTTGCTCTTTATGCGAGTAATAATCAGCCACCATCCTCGTTATTTTCTGTCTTGCTAGCTTGCATCTTAAGGAGGAGGCTTATGACTTCCTGGAGCCTGACACCATTGAGAAGTTGGTCAAGAAGTACAGTCAGTTCATCAACTTCCCCATCTACCTGTGGGCAAGCAAGGTAAATTGAAGTTTTGATTTTGTTTAATGTTGTGTTTCATTTAGTTAATCAGATTATAATATTTGAAGAATCATTTTTTGGAGTGATCATCATGCTTATGCCAGGGTGTGTGTTGACATCTTCTGTATGATGTTAAGAATTTTAGAAATTAGAGGTAAGCCCTGCTCATACTTCCTGCGAATGCAAATGCGAAGCGATTTTGACATCATGTGGCCGTTTTCGCAGCGATTGTTTTGCAGGAGTTGAGCACAAGTCAACTGATGCAAATTATTTGTGACGAATTTCTGACGTCAAAATTTGTATTGCATTCGCAGGAAGTATGAACCGGGCTTTAGCTCTTGCAAACTTGTAATCAACCAAAATGACCTTTGGTATAAATGCCAAAATAGGCACTGGCCTGTGTTCTGATCCTAGCAGAGTTTTTCTGGAGAAAGTCTCTGCTGGGGTCAAAAGGTCAGGCTGTTAACTATTTTGTGTTTGTTAAGAAACCGTTCTCTCTCTATCTTGTCTTTAGGTGTGTGCTGTGATTCAACATTTCAACAATTGTTCCCTTTTGCTTATGAATCTGATTGCATTACTAAATTCGTATTTCCTTGTTAAATTTGTCTGAGTTTGCTATTTTTTGTTTGTTTTTTTAACTTGTTGTTTTTACTTTGCTTTTTTTACATTTTGTAATTTACATTTATTGTTAAGTTACTTGCAATTTGGCTGATGCCGGGATGTGTTAATTTTATAATAATCCATTGATAAATGAATGAATTAATTGTTTTTCAAAATATAGGCCTACCTCTCCCTCTCCCCATCCCCTGTATTAATTATTATAACTAAAGGTAGGCAATAGAGTAATATATAATAAATATAAGTAACTCAAAAGTAAATTACATGTAAGAATTTGTTGGGGGGGGGGTGGTCATAATAGACAATATAAGGGAGTTTGCTGAGGCCATCTTGAGATTCTAGACTTTATTTGATTCATCATTTGTCTGAACGATTGAATTCCTATAATATACCGTACCTCTTTCCCGGCCCCTGTGTTAGCCATATTCTTTACTATAACTAAATCTAGACAATAGAGTAATTATAATAATTAAACGTAAATGTAACAGAAATTAAAAATTAAATGGGAGAATGTTCCACGGGGCGTCAACAGATAATATGAGGGAGTTTGCTAAGGCCATCTTGAGAAATTCTAGGCATCATTTGAATCATGTATTTGAATCATCGTTTGTCTTATAGACTGAAACAGTTGAGGAGCCAATTGAGGAGGATGAAGAGGCAACGGAGAAACCCGAAGTAGATGAGGATGAGGGTAAGTTAGATGAGTACTTATAAATAAGGGAATAAAAGGGTAGCGACAAGTTCTTAAAACCGGCAGGGTCGTGGCCGTGCGATAAAGGCAGGGTCGCGGCGGCCACAACCCTGCAAGTTCTTAAACGGCAGTTTAAGAATGAGTCGCTACTTTTTATTCCCATTCATAAATGCATTTTTGCACAATTGTCTATGAACTACAAGCAGTATGCTTTGTTTTTTTGTAAGGACAAGGGCACCAAGGCGTTTTCTCCTTGCTAAAGGGCACCTATGTGTGGAAATTGTAAACTATTATTTGAATTTTTCAAGGGCACCAAGGCAATGACTTAATGCGACACAGTTGTCTGCAGTATCGGGTCTGATAACTGCACTGTTTTCTGCAGATTCTTTTCATACACAGCTGTTCCAGTAAGTTTAAATTGTTGATTGATAACTGTGTTGTCATAATGTTGAAGTTACTTAAAAGATCATTTTAAAACTTTTTGCAGATGTTGAAATTGAGGAAGAGGAAGAAAAAGAGGACAAACCAAAAACAAAAAGCGTTGAGAAGACAACTTGGGACTGGGTTCTGATGAACGCCAACAAACCTATCTGGACCCGCAAGTGAGTAACGGGACAGTCATTTCATGTAGTTTCATTGTAACAAAGTTTTGAATTTGTTAAATGGCAAATGAAAAATGCCACCCGTCATTGTTAAACATGATTATTGTTATGTTCTTTATGTACAGTATGGTTTATAGATTAATCAAACAAATTATAATTTGAGAACTGGAATGAGTTTTAAAAGATCCTGTGTGAAGCTTGTTTTATACTTCCTTCTAAACAAAATTTGAAGTCGCAAATTTGCAACTAATAGTTTGCTTCAGTTGAAATGTGCTCAACTGCTGCTAAACATTCGGGCGAAAAACAGGGCTGTGGCGTCAAATTTGTATCGCATTCGCAGGAAGTATGAACCAGGCTTATGTTTTAAAACTTTTCTTTGAGTTGATTATCAGACACTATATTATAATTATTTATTGACACAGTGCCAAAGAGATCACAGATGATGAATACAATGAGTTCTACAAGTCATTCACAAAAGCCAGTGATGAGCCATTGTCTAAGACTCATTTTACCGCCGAGGGTGAGGTCACCTTCAGGTCAATTCTCTTCATCCCCAAGTCAGCCCCACCACAGATGTTCTCTGACTATGGCAAGAAGTTTGATCACATCAGTGTAAGTAAACTGATTACAAAAATCAAGTTGTTGAATTGTTCAAAAAATTGTGTTGCGATGGTCTTGCTGCTGTGGGGTGAGGTTTGTCAAATACCATAGTGTTACCCCAAACCTTGCTAAAAATATACTTTACTCTCATGGCAGTAATTTAACATATTTAAGACACATCTCAAAACATTAGTTCTCTAACTTGGGTTGTATTTGTGTATAGCAGAGTTCTTGTTTTTGCACCAGGAGTGTCATCATTGACGGACATGGTGCACTAGAAATTTTCAATATTACTATTATTATATTAACCATAAGGTTTTACCTCATCATTTTGTACAGCTCTTTGTAAGGCGTGTGTTCATCACCAACGACTTTGAGGACATGATGCCTAAATACTTGAACTTCGTCAAGGGAGTCGTGGACTCTGACGATCTTCCTCTGAACGTCTCTAGGGAGATGCTGCAACAACACAAACTCCTCAAGGTCATCAAGAAGAAGCTGGTCCGAAAGGTAATACTCACAAAACTTACTCAATTAAGAACTCACTTCGCGATAGATGAGTTAATGTGCCTATGTGCTTAATTGTTTTAAGGGAGAACTTGTCAAAAAAAATATGGAAACAAGGTTGTCATAAATGCTGTACCGTGTCCTAATTTCATAGAGGTAGTTAAGCAAAACATTTTGCTAAGCAGAAATGAGCACGATACCACTCACCAACTAGACATGTGACATCATAGTTTGGCTGGTGACCTTCTAGTATGTAAAATTTTACTGTGCTTGGCAACTTTGGTGCTTAAACAGCTCTTTAAAATTGTGCCCATGTTTTCAAGTTACTTACTCCAGAGAGATATTATTTCTTATCCTGCTAGACCCTTGACATGATCAAGAAGATGGACTCTGAAGAGTACCTTGAGAAGTTCTGGAAGGAGTACGGCACCAACATCAAGCTGGGTATTATTGAGGATCACAGCAACCGTTCCCGTCTCGCTAAGCTGGTTCGTTTCTCTTCCTCCAATTCTGAGGATTCAGTCACCAGTCTCGCTGATTACATTGAGAGGATGAAGGACAAACAGGAGTACATTTATTTCATGGCTGGCGGCAGCAGGAAAGAGGTACAGATGGTTCAAACAGATTTAAATGTTCATAGTTGCACAACAGAACCAGAGCTGCCAACTCTCCTTGGATTCTGAAGAAAGTTCCCTGAAAATAAACCAGTATTGAGCAAATTTGAAAGTCTCCCTGATTACGGACATTTTCCCCCGTTATGTTGAGTATAATCCTAAATATCTCCCTGATTGTTGTTATAATCTCCATGATTGCAAAGTGCAAATGTTGGCAGCTCTGCAGAACTGTTTAAATAACAAACTATAGCCATTAGAAATATCTTGTGAATGTTCTAGGTGTCGAAGGTTTCAGATGAAACTTTTTGTCCATCCCCCACAGTTAAAAGCAAACAAAATACTGACCAGAACACTTATCCAGCTTTTACTTTTATAACTCTTGGTTTTATGTGGAAATTATGACACAAAATGTCAACTTTCTCATAGGACCAGTGTAGTATCTTTCCTGCCAGAATACTCAAAGAATGTACAAGGTAACACTTGTTGCAAACAAGGTTCACATGGTCTATAGACTAGCCGTGTAAGGGCCTTGTCACAATAGGCAACTTTTCCAGGCAACTATGATTCAAACAATTGCAGTGCATGCTACAAGACCACTTTTGTAGCACATGAGTTAGTTTTCAAACAACCCCTGATTTAAAAGAAAATTCTGAGAGCATTCACATGTGAATAGATTTTCTTTTTCGAGATGGAACTGGTTGCCTGTAACTTGCCTCGTGTGTGGCCCTAAAACTATAGTTTTGTTTAGGTCACTCCAGCAGTGTCTTCTTTTAGACGGGTAAGGGGATTTTGCTGAAATTATCCACTGTTTGGGATTTGCCAAATGTAGGAAAAACACTTTTGTTTACAATCATTATGTGTTTTTATATCCTGCAGGTTGAATCATCTCCATTCACGGAAAGACTCATTAAAAAGGGATATGAGGTTCTGTATCTTACTGAGCCTGTGGATGAGTACACCATTCAGTCACTCCCCGAGTATGAAGGCAAAAAGTTCCAGAACGTGGCCAAGGAGGGCCTGAAGATCGGCGAGGAGTCGGAGAAGGCCAAGGAGAGGAGGGAAGAACAAGAAGAGAAATTTGAGCCACTTACAAACTGGCTGAAGGAGACCGCACTCAAGGATGAGGTAGTTGCCTATACAATGACTTCAGCAAAAAGAAATTGTCATGAAACAAAATAATATAGACTGAACTGATAAATGCAAGGAAACGTGGCAACCAGTCCCTCTGATTTGATGTGTGCGATCGCACCATCGCACCCCTAAAAGTTTTGTCAGGACATGTCCAAAGAATTTCAATCAAGCTCTATATTTGAAAGCTAATAAACATTTCATCCTGCTATGATGCATGCTTTGGCATTAGGCTTTGATAGGTACACAGTTATTTTCCCAATTAAACAGCAAACATTCTCAGTCCCAGCCTGTACCGTCAAAGTGTCACGCCTAGAAACACTCATGTCCTTTCATCCACACGCCTGTGATTTTCGAATAAAGACTGGGCAAGGTTCTTTGGATTTCTTTTTAAAAGATGAACAGTATGCATGTATAATCTACAAATTTAAAACTAAATGTTACACATTTTTCATAATCTTGTTTATTAATTTACACCTTTTTGTATTCCACCTCAGATTAAGGATGCTAAAATCTCGCAGAGACTGACGGAATCTCCATGTGCCCTCGTTGCCAGCCAGTACGGATGGTCTGGAAACATGGAACGCATCATGTCGGCTCAGGCATACGCAAAAACTGGAGACTCAAGTAACAAGTAAGTCAAATGTATCTTACATTAAATTTTTGAGTATGAGTCGATATACATAGCACACCATTTTCCACTATGCGCTAATCCACCAATCAGATGTTCGAACTGGAGGGTGGTATAAAAAGCTGTAACCTACTCCCAGTTTTTATATTGCACACTGCTTATTCTGAGTGTCAATGCGTCGTGCAAAAATTACATTCTAAACTATGTTCTCGTGCATGCTGTTCGTCGTGAAGTAATATTCTGAAATTTTAAACTTTGCGCGTTGTACATGAGCCTGGAAGATAAATTCGTCCTGAGCCTCATTGGATATGGGACGCAGAAGCGCTATATTTTTCCGTATTCAACTTGCGCTTGTGTGATAAGTTATAATAAGGATTACATGTGATGCATGTTCCATCAATAAAATTACAGGGATTTGTGTGTGCGCGCTATGTAAATAATATTATTGGTAATCCTGTAAGACCCTTTTTTTATCCGCTTGGGAGCTGGTTGGTTTGTTTTACTTTCGTTATTTCGTGAACAATTTGACATAAGTGTACAATTTTTGTTTCTTTCCAGTTATTACAAATCACAGAAAAAGACACTGGAGGTCAACCCTAGACATCCTCTAATTAAAAATCTGCTCGCCAAGGTGGAGTCAGACCCCGAGGACGAGACGGCAATAGATCTTGCCAACGTCATGTATGAAACAGCAGTACTCAGGTCTGGCTTCAATCTACCAGACTCGGCTGGATTCGCTGGCAGGGTGGAGAGAATGCTCCGACTTAGTATGAATATTGACCTGGATGAGAAGGTGAGGCCATAAACTTGAACTTGTCGCCCGACCTTTAACCCACCCATTAGACCTTTAGCATGGTGCAGCCATCTTAACTTTTCCCCGTTGATGTCAATGTAACCAAACCGAGGTTGGAAGAACAAAATTGTCTGATCCCTATTTGCAAAATGATTATTAGCATTCATTATTGTTATTTGATACAAGGAACATGACCAAGATGTAGGCAGCATGATAACGGTCTATTCGTCCAATGCGTTCTATGGCCTCAGTGAGGATGATAATTGAGAGTGTGATGCCATAAGCAAGGGGTCTATTTGTTAATTGTCAAAGACGTATACGCTCATTTGGTGTATCCCAACATATGCATGCAATTTTTTTTTAAACTGTGCAAATTTGGGCTCAAGTGGTCATCACAGTTGCACGAAAATACTGAAGAAAAAAAACCACCCCTGTTGCACAATAGCGTATGCTTTCAGATGCTTTAGATGGGTTTCCTGCCTGAAGCCTTTCAAAGATGAAGCAATCCAAGTTCAATTGTTAGAGTTCTTTTTAGACTGAAGGATTTTTGGTTGATAACAGTAGGACAGTTTTCACAGGAACCCAAAAGAGTTTATAGTCCAAAATAAATCCAGCCATGAATTTTTGCTTGATTTGGATGGTATCAGTGCTTCATATTCAACCTTGCATCTATAGATTACATGTTGAGCTACCAGCTTATGGTTTCCGATGGATTCAAGAAAGTTATTGTTAAATCTGTTTGGTAATTTGGTTTTTCGTCGATCCTTTCAACGTCAGGTTGATGAAGAGCCAGAAGATGAGGAGGACCCAGAGGAGCCAAGTGAAGAGGAAGAGGAGGAAGAAGAAGATGAAGAGGAAGTAGAAGATGAAATTAAAGAGGAGACACCGGAAGAAACGGCAGAAAAGGTCAGTCAGGAACATATATTCCCTTAAGGGCCTTGTCACAACGTGGTAGGCAACCCATTGCAGTGCATGCTACAGGACCAGTTTTGGTAGCACATGAGTCATTCTTCAGACAATGTAGAAAAATATTTGAACGTTGAAATGTAAATGGCATATCTTCTTGGAGGTTACCTGGAACGGGTTGCCTGTGAATTGCCACGTGTGACATGACCCTAACTCTCTGTCTTCCCAACTTTACTGAGATTAATTTCAAATTAAGAAAGCACAAATAAATCTCTAACAAAGCGACGGTGTAGACGTTTTACCTTTGAGCTCAAATTTAAGCAAACACGTCAAACATTTGCAGTTTTGGAGAAACAAAAGTTTTAGATAGAAGCATAGAACATTTAAACTTTTTTTAATGATTGCTGCTCCAACTCCAGAGAGATAACAAACATCATTTTTAGGAACCAGAAATGAAGTTGTATTGATGTTAAATTTGTTTTACCCTATATTCAGTACTTTCCCGTGTTCTGTGAAAAAAAATTACACAGGCATATTACTTAAGTGGGATTCGAACCCACAACCTGCAAATCTAGAGCAGATATATTATCAGATTCAAACTGCCTCTAGCTACCAGGCAATCTGGGTGGTTGGTAAGACACTGCTCTAGATTGGCAAAGGTCATGGTGGGTTCAAATCCCACCCGAGTAATATGCCTGCGGTTCACAGAACTCTGGAAAGTAAAATCTAATAGTATTCAGAACTGGAAGTGTTAGCCTTGTGGAAGTTTTGTTATCTGGTTGTTTTAAATTTTGTTTCTTTGTTTTTTTCTTTTATCTGAACAGGAAGCAGACCCTCAAAAGGATGAGCTTTGAGGAAAAGCAGATATAGTTTCTTTATAAAAGTCACCTTGTCTTCATGTGGGTCAGTAAATGGAAGACAATTTAGCATTATTCTTTTCTATAAATTAAAAAAAGATAATGACATTATGAGTACACTTTTATTTCATCCTTTCCATTGAAAGTCACAATATTCTTACCATTGTTGTTTAAAGATGCACATCTCATGTGGTTAGCTGCATTATGTGACTGGATATAAATTGAATTAATTTATTCTTTGGATTTTCTTTCCATTTCTCAGTCCTAGATTATACTTCGTCACAAAGTGTTTGTTTTTGTCGATGGGAAAAGTCTTCAGATTTGAGCAGAGAAATTATATGAAATATGAATTCACTTTTCAGATGTGCATCTTTACGAACTGTCAAACTGTACCACATTCCCATGTAGTGTTCCTTTTTTAGATTTTAAACTTGTTTCATACCTTTGATGAATCTCTTAAAATTATATTTAAAAATTACAAATTAAAAATTATTTGATATTTTGTTCTGGCTCAAATTGTATTTTGTGTTGTATCAAGACTATGTGCCTGGACTTGGTTTGGGATCTTGCACCCCTAGGGTGGTTCTGTGGGGAACCGTGACAAGTGTTTCTTGAGGAACTTTTGTGAGAATTGTAGAAGAACACAAGTGAACCTCATGAACAAAGCAAACACCCACTTTGTCAGAGATAGATTATCCTGTTCACAAATATCACAGTTATGCAGGTGTTTTTTGTTTTTTTTCAATCATTGTCTTTTTCAGACATTTATGGCAATGCAGTCCAAGTATGCACAACCAATGTTTGTTTGTGGTAAATCTTTGTATGAAAACTATGTGTTTATTCACACTGTGATATCTACTTAGTAAATTCATTCAATTTTCAGGGTTGATGCTTTGTAAACTTTGCTTTTTGTATAAAATAAGGAAACATAAATGGAATGTGAGGTAAAACAAAGTCAACAATGTACATAAATGTGGCCAAGTCACACTAATGGGTTAAAAGATAACTTTGTAAATGAGGCGTGAGACAAATGTAACTTTTTTGTCGCAGTCTTTTCCTGTACATTCAAAAGCTGTTCATGATTTTTCATTGCAAAAATAAATAAATTGACCTTAAGAAGTTACAAGGTCATATATTACTACAAAACCACGTTCCCCTCATATGTTACTCTTTTGTGCACATCAGTGTAGAACCACCCACATATGTATATTGCGCCACTGACCTATGACATTTTGATGAATGCAATCGATGTGTAACACTTGTGGAATATTGAAGTGTGTGTAGTACAATGGCACATTGTCCGTGTTTTGTATAAAAATAGGAAATAAAATGGTACACCACTTAAAATGCATATTGTCCTGATAATTATTTTCTTGATTTTGTAATGCATGTCCCAGTGCTTTTGATCGACAAGCAACCATCTGTACACAACTATACAGGCAAGATATTCTTCCTACTTTAGTCTGTTTTACAATCTATTTTTGGCCTGGTAAAAATCTGAAAAATTGTGATTAAATAGACTGAAATTTCTTCAGTCTTCACCATAATAATAATACCCCGTTTTTATATAGCGCTTTTCACACCCTGGAGGGCGTCCCAAAGCGCTTCACATTATTACCCCTGGTCACTGGGCCTTAATTCACTCCATAAACCATCTAAGCTCCCTGGTGGGGAGTATACAGCCTTGTGCAACATTAATAATTATGCGCTACTCGTTCAATTTATCACAAGAACCATCTCTGCCCTCACAGGTACCCATTTACCCCTGGGTGGAGAGAAGCAATTATAGTTAAGTATCTTGCTCAAGGACACAAGCGTCACGACCGGGATTCGAACCCACACTCTGCTAAATAGAAGCACCAGAGCTTGAGTTCGGTGCTCTTAATATCCACTTAGCCACGACACCCTACCATGTGTGCGCAGGTCAGCCTTTGTACTCAATAAAATATTCCTATTTTTTTCAAAGGATCAATTACTATGTCTGAATATAAAACCTGACATGGTATACATTTAAACTGCAGCATGGCATCCATCATGGCAGCTTAATTTTTTTTAAATACTTTGTTTTCCAAGTAAGAAGATGCATTGTGGTTTATTTTCAAGACGGGGCTTGTGTGTAGGTCTATTGTAAAGAAAATTATGTTCTGGCCAATGTGTGTTCTGGATTGAATTCTTTGTCTTTCCACAATGAATCTTTATTTGAGTTTCACTTTTGCAGACATGCTTACGAACAGTTCCTCGGATAATATTACTGTAAAAAAGATAATTTGATTTCTTGTTGCAATTGTGAATTAGAGTAAACTAACGAGAGTCACCAAACAAGGAAATATAATGATTTACATATGAAAAGTATTTATTCATATTTTTTTCAAAAAACAAACGGTGAAATAGTTTTGTTTTGGTAACTTCACACAATAACAGGGCCATGGATGTAACCATGGCATAGTATAGCAATATGAAATTATTTACAGGCCCTATTATTTGTTATTATTTACAAAATATACATTTCAAACAAACCTAGACATAAGTGTTGACTTCTACAGACTTGAGCCCAATGTAATTAACAGTACATATAAATATAAACAATTCGAAGCAATATATTCATAAATTTGAAGCAAAATATTAATTTCCCCTAAGAACTGACGTCATTTCAATGGGTCGCAATAGCGCCCTCTGTCGACGTTCTGGCCATGATTAAGCTCTGCAGTGCCTGGAATTCTGTCATGGTTCTGTGGTAGGACTCTTCTAGGCTGGCTCCCAGGTCTGTAAGATGATGTAGTACAGTCTCAGTTGAAATGCCATCACTGTCTTCGTTTGCTGTCTCCTTCCACTGTACACTCTCCTGATCTGACGGTAGCACGCGGTCTAGTTGGGTTGATTCGGGTTGTCTACTTGCAGTTTGACCCATTCTCTGTTGACAAAGCTGTAAAATCAGATTTCAACAACGTTTAGAAAACAAATTTTAGACTTGTTTAAAAAAAAGTCGCATTCATTTAATTCATCCCCATGTTGTACTACAGGAATTGGGATAACCAAACAAACTTGATGAAGTTTGTACAGATACTTTAACAAGTTAGAATAGTGGGCTTACATTGAGATCACGATTTTATTTTCGAACAATTTTTTCAAACGACAGTGGATTTGACTCGACCCGCTGTTGCATCTATTTTAATTCGTCAACTAACTTCCAACAGTTTCAGAGGGTACCCGACTATTTTCTGTCCTGCCTCGTGAAATCTGTAGTTCTTGACAAGGCCATGCATGTTCACAAGATGAGAGAGGTAAAATAATAAACTTCTAATCCTCACCTTCTGCTCAATTGCATCACCATCATCATCTTCTTCGATACCAAGACTCCGCTTCAAGATGGTGTCCATCTGTTCCACTCTCCTCGCTACGTCTGTCAGCATGATGGCAGTGTTATCAGCCACGAAATCCTTAGTCCATCCGTCGTCTGTTTAAGATGGTAGAGGATGCAAAGAAGATTGGTCTTTCGGTGCTAATGTAATCTTCAGGCCTGAGATTTTTCAAGATTTTCTCAAAACCTCCTTGAGGTTTCAAATGTCCTTAAGAGAGGTAGTGCAGTCGCCAAATGAAAAAAGAAATACTCAACACTCTCCGGAAAAGTACCAAATGCGAAACCAAATAAGGGGAGGGGTGTGACTCAGGCCAGAGCCAATTTCATAGAGCTGCTTAGTGCTTATACTTTCTCTATGCTTATATTAAGCACAAAACTCGGCTTTAAGCAAAGCAAAATATTATGCTTACCAGAATAAAGTTACCAGCCAAAATACCATGTCACGTGTACAATCTGTGACTGGTATCCGGTTTTGCTTAGCAGAAATATTTAAGCAGTATTTTCTGATTACTAATTTTGTTTTATCACCGGTGAAATTTAATATCTCACAGTATTTTCTGCTTTAGCAACTCAATAAAATTGTAATCTTTGTCTTTGTTCTTACAACTATAGTTGAAACAATATTTTACTTGCCCTGGCTGTTACTCTTCCTGATCGTCCTCCACCTGTTAAGTACACTGAATAGCTCCTTTACCAATCTCTTCTTGGTATCTCTGAACTTGGCAAGTTGAAGAATTCGACGTAGACGTGGCGAGCTGTCGTAGCCGCTACGTTTGAATAAATATAGACGCCACGTGGCCTGTATGCAACAGGCTGCTTGGTGCTTCACCCGGTCCACCAGATCTGTTATGAATTTGAATTCGAATTTTATCAAAATTGAGAAGGTCAAATTACAGAGTCATAACAATAGTTAAAAATACAGATGATATAATTTTGTTTTTAATAAATAAAAAAAGTAACCAATTTAAAATAAAATGATACTATAAGGAAAACAGATTGCAGCTCGCCGTTTATGGCAGGAGTTATGCAAAAATAGTGAACTGCCCTTAGATGTATGTCATGTAAATGGCTCGTTGCAGCCAACATTCTTACAAGACAGTATTGGCCTATCGCGGGAATCACTCTTAAAAATGAGAACAATATTGGAAGATGATTCATTTAAAGTTGCAGTGTTTTGATTTGGCAGCGTATACTTGAACAGTGTGGGTTACTTTGTCTCGATATACCATACTTAACAACAAAATGTGAAGGAGTGTATACAGATTATTATAGAAATATAAGGTTATTAAAAATTAGAGGACATTATGTGTATGTATGTGCAGGACAGATAAATATTGACTTCATACCTTGCCTCTCGACGTAAGCAAGAATTCTCTTCTCTTGTTGTGACATCTGCAGTGATTCGTGTATGACACTAATCAGCAGAGCCATTAGAAATATACCAAGAACAGACGACATGCCGACAAAGGCCCTGGCTAGAACTGACTCTGGAGTGACGTCACCGAATCCAAGGGTCGTCATGGTAACAACTTGCATCCATATTGAATCCTTTGTGGTAACAAAAGTATGGAAAATATGTCCGGTAAAATTAGCAAGAGGAAAGTCTTTATTGTCACTTAAAAAGAAACAGTAATCCAGATCGGTCTTTGATGGTTGTTTATTTAACATTTGTTGCACAATAATATTTTGTCAGCAGACTGAAGTGTTACATACCAACAGAGAATTGTGTTGCAGTGGACTGAATGCACGATCAATCGCGAACACCAAGTACCCAACTCCAAACAAGTTCAAACAGTAGAATATTGCGATCATGGCAAACGGCCACTTGATAAAAAAAGTCTTGACCAAGAAGCCACTCCCGAGCTCTGTCTGGAGAACGGACGCAAGGAATCGAGTGGACTTGCTGAACGCCATGTGGTTATGCTCCCTGGTGTAACGAGCGACGAGGTAGAGACGCAGGAAAACCAAGAGTTGGAGTTCGTTTGGGAGGAAGTGATCAGCAACAGGAGGTAGATGGAAGAGGCACAGTGCGAACTCCATGAAGAAGTTCATGAGACCAGGGGAGGTGAAGACCGATGCCCCCTTGGGGAGGCAGTGCTTGACAATGAGAAAACGGCAGTGCTGGTGGAAGTATGCGTACAGCAACCCGCACGTCACAAACGAGACCAGTGTGACACAGGTCTTTAGTCCGATTCCTGCACTCCTGCTACCAATCCGTGATGTAGTGTCATTTAGCACTGATGATGCATTCACAAACAAACTGATGTTATATTGGAATGAGTAGCTAAGCTCTAGGTCTGCAATGGCCAGACCAACAGCCAGCACAGCCATAGCAAAGAGGTAGCTCGAAAGTCTCTGCATTTTTTGTTTGATCGACGTCTTGGCCGTCTCGCTGTGTCGAAACTCAAGGAGCTGATGGTCAAACAGGGTCATCCTTCTCTTCTGCAACCTCCCCACGGAATCCTTGTGAGAGAAAGAATTATCCGCCACGTCCTCGCCAGAGGTGGACTCTTCAAGAAAGCGATCTATCTCCTTGTCAACTTCCTCCTCCGAGTTGGCAACCTTTTGAGGATTCACTCCGGGGAACAATGTGGACGTATTCCCCGGCTCGGTGAAGCTCGTGAGGCTGAAAACGGGAGGAGCACGGTCGGCAAGAGAGAGGTTTTTCTGTTTCACCTGAGTTGAGCTTCTTGGCTTCATCCTGTCCATTTGACTAAGCTCGTCGTGGATGCTGCCACGGTGATGGTACAGCTCACTCTCGTCAATTTCCATGAATCGTACACTTTTCTTCTTGTGAGGGGCAGCAGCCTTGTGGTCTGGCTCTTCAAGTGACCCTCCTCCTCCCTCTGAAGAAATGTCTTGGTCTTCACTTCCGCTACCCACTGTAATAAAAGTGATTCAAACCAGCCATTAACATAAAGCCATTTTAAGTTTTTGAACCGTTTAAAAACACTACACAAGATTCCATTCCCAAAGAAACCCTCAACTCAAGAAATGAGTGAGCCAGTATTGTTGTTAAATTGATGTATTGTAAGTTATCGCGTCTGTTGCATACAACTGGACTGGCGTCTTACAGTACAATGGGCCAATACTAAGTAGCAGCAGTTCCACCTTGTCCCTATTTTGAAAATTTTGTACATATTGATACAATTTGTTTAAACTTTACTTACAAATTCATTGAAACTGAAAGTGATGAAATAGTTCAAGGAAATGTTAATAATTATAACTAAAGAAGTAAAAAGACATCATGATCAGGACGTTTTGGTCGTGATCGGAATTTTTTTTTATATCATCTATTAATTAATTCATTCATTGGTAATTTTGTGCAGTAGCTTTACCTGTACATGGACTTCTTGGAGCTTCCTTTACCAAAATAATGTTAGTAGCATCCATATTGAACGTCCCCTTATTAGTTGCTATCTCCAACCACTGTACTGTATTTAGATGTAGCGTTTGGAACCACTTTGTCAATTATGGACTGCAGGTGAAGAAAGTACGTCTTGGGTTCTTGGTTATAAACTATGTCGTCCTTCGAGTGCCGTAGGGTCTAGGTTGTTGACAATACGCCATTTGAATACTTAATTGACAACACAATCACGAGATCCGATTTATGTTTTAGGTGACATGTTCAATATTTTGCATCGTTCAGATTCTGGTTCTTTTGAAATATTGCGCGCACTCATCTATGGGATGGGCATGCGCACGTGATGTTTGCGTTACATACGCATGCCCACTCCCGACGCACACGCTCCACGCGGCCCAGTAACAGCATTGTAGATTATGGAATAGAATAACTAGATCGGCCGCGCGTACATACGCGGGTTCTGGCATGGGGGCTGCAGTTGCCTATCTCCCGTGTACATTTTCTGTGCGTTGCCGTCAGCACGTGACTTTTTGCCGTCAGCACGTGACATTTAGCGCGTCAAAGGCCTATCTCCCGTGTTCATTTTGGCGCGTCGCCTTTCGAACGTGAAATGTTTACCGCGTCCATGGCGAGCAAAAACTTTTTCTACACAGGCAATGGCGTGTATGTACGCGTGGCCGATCTAGTTATTTTTATTCTATATCCTATGCTGGGGTGCGTTCCACTCGCGCAAACGACTCGCAACTGTTCGCGCAAACGTTTTTTTATCGTTTGAACGATTGGTGCGTATACGCGATGTCAATATGGCGGCGCCCTGAAATGAAGATGGCGCGCACCATACGTAGGTTTTTTTTAAACTTCGTTTTTGCTGCAATAGTCCTCTTTTTGACATCATTACATCAACTAATTAACTTTGTTATTCCAAATCTGCATTATCATCCACCGAAAATACAATGTAATTATGTTTGTGACAAAGAAATAATACCGTATGCTTGTCCGCCATTTTAAAAATCACTCGCCAACACCTCCGAAGTATGTTCGCCTAAAGTTGCCAACGTTCGCCAACGGTGGCGGCGAACAACTCGTTCCACTTGAAATTGTTGGCGAACGTGCGCAACTGTTGGCAACGTTTGCGCGAGTGGAACGCACCCCAGCATTGTGAAAATTATAATACAATCAGTAGGAGCTTTATGTTAGGTGCAAATAAAAGGCCTAAATGGAACAATTAATATAAGTGTATACTTAAGACCCTTTAAGTAAGAAGAACCAAATAGTACCGTTCACGGAAGTACCAGTGGTTTTACGGAAGTGCATTTCCACACGAAGTAAAAACAAAATTAAAAATTTATTATCCTTTCTTGGTGCGTTTTGGAACTGCAGCATCAGTTATCGGCGTCCTTACCAGCTCACAAAAGATGGCGACCAAATAATAAGGGGTCTCTTTGTAAAGCCCACACAACAACAACAGCAGCATTATTATCCATGGTGTTATTGTTGTACTGGAAACATGATGTGTCGTATTGGATATGATCTTGTGGACATCAACTGCCAAGCACACCACACAGAAGCTCAATACCAGACTTGAGGACATGAATCTCGCTTCTACATCACACATTTTAGAAATCAGGTATGTTATGTAAAGTAAAGTTAAGTAAATAATCATCGTTCTTTCCCCGCACATACAGACTGGAACAGCTTGAATTCGAAGATCACAGACATGTGTGACGAAATGGTCAACACTGAGGGTGCCGTGCGGCGCGAAAATCAAAAACTTTTTTTTTTCGCTCGTCCCCAGCGCCTTGCTTTGATAGACTGCGGTATAACCGTGGGGGAAGGAAGAGAAGGAGCTCGAACGATCCGCAAAACCGCAGAGTAACAAAAGAATACCGGCCTGACAATGCCCCTGTCTGACCAGTGGAAAAAGATAGGAGACCTCCAGCTGGACGGCCGATTAACGAGCAATTTGAGCCCAATCGGTCATCAAAGTTGCGAGATAATAATGAAAAAAAAACACGCTTGTCACACGAAGTTGTGTGCTTTCAGGTGCTTGATTCCGAGACCTCAAATTCTAAATCTGAGGTCTCAAAATCAAACTCGTGGAAAATTACTTCTTTCTCAAAAACTACGTTACTTCAGAGGAAGCCGTTTCTCACAGTGTGTTGTACTACCAATCTCTCCCCATTACTCGTTACTAAGTAAGGTTTTATAATAACAATTATTTTGAGTAAATACCAATAGTGCCCACTGCCTTTAAATTGTGTTTTCAACCAGTTTTATGTCTTTAAAAAACGTTCCTAGCCCAAATCACCAACCCTAAAAGCAATGTGTCTCTTAAAGGCAGTGGACACATTGGTAATTACTCAAAATTATTATGAGCATAAAACAGCTCCCTCTGAAGTGACGTAGTTTTCGAGAAAGAAGCAATTTTCCACGAATTTGATTTCGAGGCACCTCAGATTTAGAATTTGAGGTCTCGAAATCAAGCATCTGAAAGCACACAACTTCGTGTGACCATGGTGCGACAAGGGTGTTTTTTTCTTTCGTTAATATCTCGCAACCTCGGCGACCAATTGAGCTCAAATTTTCACAGGTTTGTTATTTTATGCATATATTGAGATACACCAACTATGAAGACTAGCCTTTGACAATAACCAATAGTGTCCGATGTCTTTAAAACAATTATTATTAAAAACAAACTTTAACTAAAACAAGAGCTGTTTCGCTGCGCTGCGCTACAAAACATCTAATAAGGAGTACTAAGCCTGACTTTCTTATTGTAATAGAGAAATGATGAATTGTTTTGAAGACTTTTCCATTTGTAAAATAGGTTATTCGATTTTGCTGTCTTTGAAAATGTGAGCAGGACTGGCTATACAATTGAATGAACCAAATGCTTAGTTAAAAAAATAACACAAAATCTTCCTCCACAAGTCCTCAGTATTCCATGTCTTTAATGGTTATTGTTTTAATTGTTTTAGTATTGTTGTATTCTGTGGAGGATTGACTAATAAAAACAAACACATTAACAGTGTGTGATCATAATTTTAGTATTCTTAGGGCCAATTTTATGCATTAGCCTTCTGGTAAAAATTAGCAAGCATCTTGTGTGTTTGTATGCCATACCCTAAAGGCCTTGTCACACGGGGCAACTTTTACAGGCAACTTTGAGGCATTCAACTGCAGTGCATGCTTCAGGACCACCTCCGTAGCACATGAGTAATTTTGCAAACAATGTCTTACGACTCCCAAGGAATGTATGTGGACATTGAAATGTGAATGAATTATCTTCTTGGAGATTGCCTGGAACTGGTTGCCTGTAAATTGCCTCGTGTGACATGGCCCTAAGAGGAAACTTTTTTGATAGGGACAATGGGTCTTCACTAGTCGTTTATTTATTTTTTTTTTTTTTACATGGGTCCTCTTGCGTACACAACCAGGGGCAGTTGCTTCATTACAGGAACATTATTCAGTACCATTGAAAACCCTTGTGCGTCAAATTTCATGCGGTCCGGAGATGGGGACCACGGAACCCCCTAAAATGGGCCCCTTTTCAATACCCATCCCGTGGTCTAACAATGTAGTTTATCTACCAATTTCTTATCAAAATCATCACCACAAGCTTTCTGAAACAAACCTGACTGTAACTTAACCCAACTAGACCTACTGCAACAAACCTTTGTGCATTCAAAGAGATTGTGTGAAATTAACAACAGCAATATTTCCACCAATCAAGTTGTCGAGTCCGGTTGAATTTGAACTTTGTAAAACAGTCACTGTCACTATCCAATTCATGTATTCCTTCAGACGTCCCTTTTTTAATAAGGGAATAAAATGGTAGCGACGAGTTCTTACACGGCCGTTTAAAGCCGGCAGGGTCGAATTGCTGTGTGATACTGCGAGGTTTTAAACGGACGTTTAAGAACGAGTCACTACTATTTTATTCCCATTCATAAATGCCCTTATGTTAAAAAACGTAAAAAAAAAATACAATTTAATACAGACACTTTGAAAATTGAAAATTCGAGGTTTGAAATATTATTGTTTTCATGTTTGTGAGGAGTCTGTTGCGCGTGGGTTGTGTGTACGCGCGCGCGCTTAGAAATAGATTACGCGCGCGCTTAGAAGTAGATTACGCGCTGTTACTAATAGCTATGATTTGCGTTCCGCGTAATAATCTTGCGCGCCTGACACGCGGAAGCCGGTTATAAACACTGGTCATTATCAACCGTTTAAACACCCCCACGTGACGCGCTCTCCACCAATATGAGTAGAGAAACTGTCAGGGGTATTTATGAATCAGAGTTTAAGTGTTGCTCGGCAGGCAAACCATCTTCCCTCCATTTTGTTTCGGCAGATTGAAGGAGTGACATCGGGGGTGTGATTTGCAAGCCTTCCCGCACGATCCGACGCCACCATCACCCACTAACTCCTCCATGGCGTGATGTAGCAGGCACTGAGGAGTGAGGCGGCCAAGACTGCTGTCGGTCTGTGTGGTGGTGGGCACCATTGTGGTCTTCACATGTTGTGTGCCAGGGGTCTTCACATGTTGCTCACAGACTGCGTACTTGTATTCATTCGTGCAATCAGCATCTTCCCATTCACCATCAGAAGTTATCCGCATTTGTGCACAATTTGCACCACTTGGCTCCCCAACCTTCCACTTCTCAAAGCCGTTGTCACCACTCAACGGGCAGGGATACCAGTTTCCCTCCTCATCGATGTCATTACAACCAATCCAGAGCTCGTAGTCTGGCTGGTGACCTAACAGCTGCAAGAATACTCCCCATACCAAAAAATGTTCGGTTAGTGAGTTTGGGACAACAAGGTTTGCTCGTGACTCGGCACAAGTGCGATTTGCTTGGTACCAATTCATTTTGTCGTTCATGAAGAAGTAACACGAGTCGCTGTCTTCAATCCCATACCAGTCGGAAGGACACTGTTCAGCCAGAAAACACCCACAACCAAAGCCGAGAACAAGACTTAAAACTTGAACAATATCCATCACTGTGCGAGACAGTGAGTACAGTGTTTGATGTTTATATTGAGGATGAAAAGTTTTTCCGCAAGTCCGTTAGACAGAGTAAGACCGTTTCATAAAACTACTCTAGCTGATGAATTCGAAGCAACCAAACTAGAGACGCACTGCCCTTTGTCTCCAAACATCAGCTGCTCTTGAGAAAAATTACAATATTGATTATTTAGGCCTCCCGCTATAATTGTTTTCAAATTACGGGATCGCACAAAATAATTAGCAAAATAGCGATTTAACCCAACAAGGTCAACCGCCGGGCGGACGGACACTTAAATAATAATTATAGGGATGCACTACACACTAAAGAGATAAACCTATGCATGAAGCCTAGCCTTAGGGGCTTATTAATTTTATTTGATAAACCATGGAGTAATTTATTCCTCCATGGATAAACCCACAAATTGTTCCCATAGTTGAAGGTCGTGACTTTTATGGATTGTAAAAAAACAATATTGTGGTCCGGGGTTGTTGACTTTGAGCGAGGCCAGAGACGTCGTCCTCTATGGCTGTGTGGATGAGTATTGGAGGAAGAAACCATGAAAGTGCCAAAATAATTATGACTATGCGCTCAGTTCTGGCTTTGGACACAATGGTAAGGGAACCTTTTTTGCAAAAAATTTTTAGGATTTTTTTTTTCAAAGATGGTTTCTGGCCAGGTAATCGCTAGGATTCTCGTCCACGAAAACAATTGTACGTAATGAATGAACATCACCAATCACTCAGGGCATCGGGAATCATTGACTTGTTTTGGAATTATCATCACCCTGTGTTGTCAACAGAGGGCGGTCAACAATGTTGTAGCACCCTCTCTTGGCAGAGCCAGTCGGCGAAGTAAACAACCTCACCATAGTAACAAAAGACCCGACGTGTGAAGAAAAAGGACGGAGTTTTGTGGATCCATCCAGCGAAAGTAAAACAAGGAGGCAAACTATGTGCACACATAACATGGAAGCTCATTGACATGTTGTATTTCATCTACTTGTGAATAAAACAAAATCACAATGTCGCACGGGTAAGTCAAGTGGTTACGTTTTATTTATTTGTTTAAAACTGAAAACGCAAATTTCATAACGTAAACACCTGAACTGTGATGAGGCTGTCCTGAGCATGCTGAGTTAGCACAGCACAATTAGCATTAGCAGTTAGGCCTACTGAGTACCTAGCTACATAAATAAAATGGCAAACCAACAATACACCCCAAATCAATGAGTTAAGTCAAGAAATAAGACTGTATGTAATGTAAAAGTAAAAGTAAAACAACAACTGACAACTCATGTTTCCTTTTCTTATGCTGTTTAAATTGTAATTGTAGACTCAGTCACTCAGTCAGTTAGTCTCATTTCTTCATAACGGTCATCAGACCATGATCATCGATCATGTATGTTCATGTCAGGTTTAGCTGCATTTCGTTATTGTTCATTGTATTGCAGAAAAGTAAGATGTCTTGTCAATAATGTCAATAAATGTGGTTACAATAATTGAAACCCTCCATCCTCCTGCCGGACAGTCGCAGACTGTCGGGAGGATGGAGGGTTTGGTTGTCCCAACCAACATGAACATCCAAACTCTCTCACAAAACTCAGTACAATAATTTACAAATACAAGCTCGAACACAGTTTTGTGTAATAATTTGAATAGTCTAACTCTACTGAATCAAGCATAATTCTAATATAATAACAAGTGATTGTTCTAGAAAGTGAACAAGACATGTAATATAAATGATAAATTGATATCAACATTTCATGATCCACATGTAATAATGTATTAGTCGGCAGTCCTATTACTTGTTTTTAAAGTCTCCGTACACACATGTGTGTATCAAATGATGTATCATTTCCCTCGTCACACACAGGTTTTATCAACGTCAATGGGGTCAAGCTCAAGAGAGTCTCACCGACCTCCTCACCCAAGAGATTCCTACAGAACCCGTTAAGCCAGAAAAGGATCGACTGACAGCCTTCCAGAACATCGCCACCCTCTACATCAAGTATCTACAGATCTTTCGTCGTTTGGAGCGGTGCTATGATCAGGTCGTTCATCCGCAGAAGAGACGGGTTCTCCACCATGTCTTGGACGGGGTCATGGGCCGAGTTTTGGAACTTAAGAACGAGATGGTCCTGCTGGAGTTTTCAGAATTTCATTATTTTGATGATATTTTGTCTGACCTCAAACTGACACCTGTGAGTATTGAAGAACATGTATTTTTATAAAGTAAAGACCCTGCTTTTGTTAAAAGAAACAATTCTCTTCACTTGAGTTTAAATTATAATGCTTATTGATTAACCGAATCTTATACTTTATTTGACAGTTGTTTTCATATTTATGCTCAAACAAATTTAGAAACAAGTTTAACTATTTGAATGGATTTTTAAAAGTTTGTTAACAATATCTACAAATTTTGTTCCTTATATTCAACAAATAATATGAAGGCCCTGTACTTTCTTTCATGAAAGGTTCTGGGGGGAAATGTTTTAACTCTCTGTAGACTCTTTCACGGAAGCTTTGGCTTTCTCGGGAGAGGCTCTCTGCAAGAGTTGTACAATAGAAGCCCTGCCTTGAAGACATTGGACACCTTTGGTAATTGTCAAAGACCAGTCTTCTCTCTTGCGTCTTGGTGTATCTCAACATATGCATAAAATAACAAACCTGTGAAATTTTGAGCTCGATTGGACGTCGGAGTTGCGAGATAACTATGAAAGAAAAAAACACCCTTGTCACACAAAGTTGTATGCTTTCAGATGCTTGATTTAGAGACCTCAAATTCTAAACTTGAGGTCTCAAAATCAAATTCGTGGAAAATTACTCCTCTCTTGAAAACTATGTTACTTCAGAGGGAGCCGTTTCTCACAATGTTTTATACTATCAACCTCTCCCCATTACTCGTTACCACGTAAGGTTTTATGCCAATATTTATTTTGAGTAATTACCAATAGTGTCCACTGCCTTTAACTATCTCAGAGTTGACTGGTTTCCTTATAAACACTCGGACAAGCCCCCTTCTCTTTTGATGTGCCTAACTCGCAGGGCCTAAGGCTGTATTTCGAACCGGAGGGAAAATAAAATTGTGGTTAAAGTGAGAATTGGATTTGCTTGTTTCCCTAGAATGACATTGAAGTACCCATACCAAAGTACTTCATTAATGAACGAGCTAAGATCCTCCAGGAGCGTGAGAAGCTTCTCGGGCAGATCTTGGCTAAGATGGGTCCTCCTGATGAGAAGACAGAAGAGGTTACCATGACAACTGATGAAGCAGCGAGACTCATCCAGGTAATCTTATCTTTCAAGTAGAGACTCTAGATTTTTTTTTTTTAGTGTCGTTTGCCAAATAATACTTATCCTGAAATTAGTCAATTTAACAATTACTTTGAGGCTTTTTTAATTATGCCAAATTATTTCAAAATGTTACCTTCCTCACTTTATTCAAGCTTATTTAAGAAATTATTATTATTTGTTTGCTTATTATGATCTTCCCAACTAGTGAAGTCAGTAAATTTTGTGATTCTGTAACTAGACAACAATTTTACTTATTCAAGTCATTGTGAAATCAACAGTTACCTTGGCTAGTTTCAAACCTACAACCTTGTGATTGCAAGTCCTGCAGTCTAACCACTTGACCACTCTGTCTAGTTTTGTAAAACTTAGTATACCTTGTATATTTCTGGTATTGAAACCACAAAACCCTCAAAGCCATAGCGTGGGCCTGAAGATACCTGTGGAGAGGGGGATGAAGAAATGTAGGTTTTAGATCTGGGAGAAAAACCCGAAATCATAAAAGAGTATGCAATCAGAAAGGGATTAAAGCCCCATTCCATATATGGAACGCCTACAAAATACACTGAGTTCTGAAATGAAATGTTCTCACAATAAATTATCATTTTCTCATTTTCACAGGTGCATGAGAGGGCACGGCAAGGTCGACTGAGGGCAAAGTTCATGCGTGAAATTCGTCTTCAGGAAGAGCGAGAAAGAATGGCTGCAAATCGCGGGGCACCAACTGTCGATGCTGATGTGGCAGCTGTTAGAATACAGAAGGTGGGGACCATCTAAGTATTTGACTGGTATCCTTACGCAGTCCCGGGGCCTTTCTCAAACCTCGGCTTAGGCTCCGACTCAGGCTCCGTGTGCTGATGTTCGTGCAATACTGACGGGATAGCCACACCAGGCGTTTGTACAGTACTAAACAGATGCAGATGCAGATATGTGCTGCTCCAAAATGCAGAGAAGGCTGAGCTACGTACGCAGCATGCGGAGCCTAAGCCTGAGCAGGAGCCCAAGCCGAGATTTGAGAAAGGCCCCATGTCTCATATTCAGACTTACAGTTCACAACAACTTTGAATTTTTTTATGTCATGATACTGTGAACTGTGTGCAGGCACGCACGTAAGTGCACAATTTTGAAGCAAAACTGAAGCTAATGTTTCATTCTTTTTTTCAAGTAACTTGATCAATCTTGAGAGTGAATTTTTTAAAATATATTTTGTTATAGGTTTGGAAAGGCTGTGCCATAAGGAAGAGAGTGCGACGTGAACGAGAGGAAGAATTGATGTTTATAGGAATGGTAAGTCTATTATGTTCAATCAATTTTTATTATCATTAATGGTACATTTTATTTTATTTTATTTGAATAAAAAAAACACCAAAAGGTTGACACTATTAAAAGTTGCAAAGTTTTAACAAAGTTAAGAAAATAAAAATTAACACTAAACAAGTTTTAAATCAACAGACATACACGAAAGCATTTTCAAAAGTCAAGGGATTACTCTTCCAATTCTGAGATTTGTTTCTTTGTTTTGATCAGTACCATTAATTTGAATCTTACTAAAATAATTGTTGTTGTTGTTGTTGTTGTTGTCAAACTGATAGAACCCCCCACCACCTCCAAGCAATCCTAAATTGGCACCGACCGTCCTCGCAGACCGCACTGAGGGCAATCGTAGGGTGACACAGACCGAGCATGAGCGTGAGTTTCAACAGGCATTGGTCACCATTAAAGACAAGCTTAGAGAAGTCGAGGGACCAGACATGAAGGAGAATATGCAAGACCAGATCCGCCAGTGGTTCTTAGAATGCAGGTAATAATGATAACCGTAATAGTGTACCTTTATTACTTGAAAACGTGCGCGTGACTGCATGACCTCAGCATCCCTGTTGCGTTTCGCAGTATGCAAGGGGTCGATTAGAGTCTTCAATCTTCACGGCCAAGTCTTGAGTTCAGAAATCCAAGTCTACAGTGACCGAGTCTCAAATGTGGGCAAAGACTGATTCCCAAATCATGCAAGACTAGTAAACATTATATTGACCGCTTTCGAATGCTAGGGTTGAAACGACAACGACCGAGGTGATGATCCTTGGTGTGTTCGGTTTTCCAAAGGAGAAGCCTAGGGAAAATAGACCGCTCCGGGGATCATCGAGGGAGTCGAAGTTTCAACCATAGCACGAGTCAAAGCAGTCAATATTTGATTTAAACACCGCAAACATAGTTGTGCCTAGATGTCTAGATACCAAGTATCTAGACTTGGGTATAGACTGGGTATAGTACACTAGGTGCTATAAAATATTGGTCTCTACATGTAAATAGTACATTGATTGTTGTGTATTGACCCCTTGCACGCGCGTCACACGCGGCGACTGATGCCACGCTCACCATGTTGGTGGGCAGTTAGGTTTACGTGTATTAACGCCGCGTTGCCTAAAATGTGCAGTTCACTGCGTAACGCACAGCATAGAGTTATATATAAAAAGGTACAGTGAAATTGCCCACCAGTATGGCGTATTCAAGATTTTTCTGATGATGTCGTCAGGTAAAATGGGTAAATAGTAAAACTAAGACATATCATCTGATGCGCTCTAAACCAATCCAAAGGCAGAATCTTTGTGGGGGTGTTATAATGTACACCATGTGTAGCACTCACAGCACTTGGAGATCATCCCCTATGTCAAATCAGACGTATATCACGCTAGATATTTCAGTTCTCTCCGTATTGTTTTTCTTTCAGAGATGCAACAGGCAAGTTCCCAGACTACCCGGCTGAGGATGAAGGTGGCTCAGCAGCCATCTTTAAGGAGAAAGACCCAGCTGAGGTGAGAGACAGTGTCACACAGTATCAGTAATAATGTGTGTCCTCTACAGCTTACCCCAGCAAAATTACACTCATAACTCTGCAAGAAATCAGAGTCAAGTTTTAAATGTGGGCACTTTAGGCTGTCTGAAATTGTAGTCACCAGCTTAAAAAATGCAGTCCTGTTCATACCTCTTGGGGATGCTTTATGCGAAGCAAATTTTCTTGTGTCCCAATAGGAAAAAAACAGAGCGTACCCATTATTACCTAAACATTATTGTGCATTCGCAGGAAGTATGAACCACAGGGCCCAATTTCATAAAGCCTGTAAGCACTAAAATATGCTTAGCATGAAATTTCTTCCTTAATAAAAACAGGATTACCAACCAAAGTTCCATTTATTGCATATTGCTTGAAACTGGTATTCAGCTGTTGTTTGCTTTCTGAAAATCACGTAGCAATTTGGTTGGTAATCCTGTTTTTATCAAGGAAGAAATTTCATGCCAAGCAAATTTTTATGCTTACAGGCTTTATGAAATTGGGCCCAGGCTTGATGCTGTGAGGGCAGAAAACTTTGGCCTTGCTACTTTGCCAACCACGAACAAAAATTTAAGGGCATGGGATGGGTGCTGTGTTGGGATCAAACTGTGTTGACCTTTTTTTAAGAGACACTAAGAAAATGGACACTTTTGGGCAAGCGTTAGAGGGAGAACTGTGTTGCAAATTGCCCATACTGTTGCAATGTCATTCAAAGAGATGGTGCATTTAATCCTCCAGTTTTCAAGAAGCTCATCATCTGGTTTTAGGGAAGAGAGCATATACAACTGTGACATGAGATCTAACTAGACCATGCTCAGGTTCAAGGGAAACAACTTTCAACAGGAAGAGTCGACTTGCGGTCATCAAATGACACTACCCATCTTGTCGAACACAAAATAAACCACAGATCTCTTGCTTCAGCTGCTGAAAAATCCTTCTCTTATGCTGCCCCTAAATGTTGGAATAGTCTTCCCCCATCTCTGCGCTGTGCTGATTCACTTCATATTTTCAAGAAGCATCTGAAATCACACCTCTTCCCACAATGATTGTTTTGCTGTTTGATTTAACTTGCATTTTGTCTCATCGTTGTGGCCTTGATGAAATGGCGGTATATAAAACATTTTTGTATGTATGTATGTATGTAACTATTTCGTGGGACCAGTTAAAACCTTTCTGGCAAAGCAATTGTCTATCTTATCGCCCTTTTGGCCGTTTTCATAACCACAGCTTTGGCTTTGGATTCGGCTCAGGCTAGATTGGCTGTTGTGATAGTTGTGCGTGGTTTCGTGCGCGCTCAGGGTCTCAGACCAGTTGATGGAGTCTGAAGTCGAATCCAAAGCCGAAGTTGAGGTTTCGAAAAGGGCTTATGTTCTAAGGAACCTTATTGTACTGAATCAAAGTTTGTTTCCAACGATCAGACCTAATAGACCATTCCCATGAAATATGTAAATTGCACATAGCGCGTGCGCACTAACGTTTTGGTTGGCAAAATGAGGGAACATTGCGCTGTTTTGACAAGGCTAATGGGTGCGTGACGCAGACGCGATTGCGCGTCTGCTTAGTGCATAACTCTATGGCGTTTGCCAACCAACAGGGTCTGTACGCATGCGTGAATGTAATTAGCATATATCATGGGAAGGGTCCATTCTCTTTGTATTGATCATAAATTGTTGTCCTTTTTAGGTTGAGGCTGAATTGAGAGACAAAGAAGATGACAAAGGTAAAGGAAAGAAAGGAAAGAAAGATAAGAAAGACAAGAAAAAGGACAAGAAGAAAGACAAGAAAGGGAAGAAAGGAAAGAAGGGTAAAGGAGGAGATGATGAGGTAAGAATTGACAAACAACAAAGAAAGATTATAGGGCTCCAATTTTACACTGGACACCAGGCCCAAGCCAGGGGATGCGTTCCACTCGCGCAAACGTTGCCAACGTTTGCGCACATTCGCCAACAATTTCCAGTGGAACGAGTTGTGCGCCGCAATCGTTGGCAACCTTACATGAACATACTTCTGAGGTGTTGGCGAGTGATTTGACAAATGGGGCACAAGCACACGGTATTATTTTGTTGTCAGAAATATAATTACAGTGTATTTTCATTGGTTGAAATTACGAAGTTAATTAGTTGATGTCATGATGTACGGAAGAGGACTTCATACAGTGAAACAAAGTTTTAAAAAACCCTACATATGGTGTCGCCAAATTGACATCGCGTAGTCGCACCAATTGTTCCAAAGATAAACAACATTTGCGCAAACAGTTGCAATACGTTTGTGCCAGTTTGGTGCTGGGCCTGGCAACTTATGACTAGGCAAGTCAGACAGTCCCGTGTTTTTTTAATTGAATAGTAAAACCACTGTGTAATATTTTTTACACAAACAAGTGATGTTAAAATGTTGGTATTTGAGTCTGATTAAACACTTTTCATCACCAGGTATTGACCCAATTCACTTGCTGTCATCATCAGAATAATCTTGGATGCGCCGTTTTGGTGGGCAATGTCACTGTGCGTTATTCAGTGAAGTGCGCATTTTTAGGTGATGTGGCATTTACACGTAAACCTATTGCCCACCAAAACGGTGAGAGTGGCACAGTGGCCACGTGTGACGTGCATGAAAGGGGGCAATACAGTTCTGATAAAAATTTTGGTGTAGGGGTAAAAACCCAAACCACTTAGACCTTGTTATGATTATTTGCAGTTTTCTTTTGGGTGAAACCTTTTTGTTTTCCATTCAGTATTTTTGGCTAATGCCGTTTTATGTAATGTTTCAAATTATTTTTTATTTATTTTTTTATTCAGGAAGAAGAAGAGGGATTCAAGCTACAACCATCCAACTTTCTTGGCACCGTCACAGATTCAACCAAGGATTACGACAGTAAGTCGACCTTGTAACTTTATTTACCCATCTCTTATTTAATTTCAAACTATCTGCATTAAGTGCTACCTTGAGACTGCCATGTAAACAGTCCGGCTATTATAGGTTGAAGATAACCCATATCTAATAAAAAACTAGTTCTTATATAGCGTATTTCACAATAAGGCTCAATGGGCTTTACATTAGCGCCCTGGGCCCAATTTCATAGAGCTGCTAAGCACAAAAATTTGCTTGATAAAAACATGATTACCAACATGAAATCACATGGAAATTTGGTTGGTAGTCCTGTTTTTATCAAGGAAGAAAGCTCATTCTAACCAAATTTTTTTGCTTAGCAGTTTTATGAAATTGGGCCCTGGTCATTGGGCCAATAACATTCCTTTAATCTTTTTCAGCTCCCTGGGTAGTATATACAGCCCTGAGCTGCCACATGGCGCTAGTGGCTTTCAATATCAACCTCCACCCTCGCATGTACCCTTTTATACCCCTGGGTGAAGAGAAGCAATTTAAGTAAAGCATCTTACTCAAGGACACAAGTGCCATGCCAGGGATTCAAACCCACACCCCGATGACTTAACCACCAGAACTTGAATTCGATGCTCTTATAACCACTCCGCAATGACACCTCTAAATATCTCCATTTGTTTTTTCTAACGATTAATTTCAGCTGTTTGGAAGGAGCGTAATGAGGAGCATAACTTCAGTCAGAAGCACGACTCAGAGTTAATCAAAGAAGAGAAGAGAGTGGAGGTAGAGGTAGAGATAAGGACTCAAGTGGATGAGCTGATGAGACAGGAACTCAAGAATCTTAAACTGGTACGTCCTCCTCTTCCTTGTATCTCGATAAAATTGCCTAGAATTCAGCAATATGTTTAGCAACAACCAATATATGACCCTTTAAACATCGTTAGTTAAAATTAAAGGCACTGGACACTATTGGTATACTCAAAATAATTGTTAGCATATAAACTTACTTGGTGAGAGGGGTCACTCCATATAATTGTTTGATGTCATGTCATTGTTTTTGGGTCATGATTTTTACAAACAAACGGTTTGTTCCCCCCCCCCCAAAAAAAAAAAAAAAATAAATAAATAAATAATAAATAAAATAAAATAGCTTAGCAATGCATACAATGCATACTTGCCAAAGGTTCAAATCTAGTTGGAGCTGTCCAGATTTTCTAATAATAATATTATATTGAAGTCTTATATAGCCCACGTATCTACCAAACAACGTACTCATGGCGCTAAGTATATACAAACTTTCAGAAAGATGGGTTGTTGTAGATCACAGGCCGCAAAAAATCATAACATTCCTATTTCTGAGAAGATGAATATTTGGACACCTATGTATGTATTTCCTAAAAACTAAAGGAATTAAATAATTCCTAAATAAACATCTCTTCTATTATACTACAGGCTGTTGACAGGGACAAGGGTAAAGGCAAGAAGGGGAAAAAGGGCAAGAAAAGTGGCAAGAAGAGCGGAAAGAAAAAGAAGAAGAAGAAGAGTGGAAAAAAGAGCGGGAAGAAGGGAAAGAAAGGCAAGAAAGAGAAGGATCTCACTCCGGACAGGTGAGTTATAATCTTAACTTCAAGATCAGTTTCGGAAATGATGATGGTCATCAAGATGAATTTTGCCAGAAGCAGGCATGTCACTGATGATGAAGCATTCATACCCAGAGAATGCTGAAAGTGAAATTGACTGCAAGGATACTATGTGATTATCATGTATGGCAAAATTATATTGTGATATTGTTGAATGGCAAAATAGCGACACATGCATTGGGCATTTGTCTGTTAATAAATAATAATAACGATTATACTTGGTTCTTATATAGCGCTTTGTCACACCCTAAACGGTGCGTATCAAAGTGCACAGTATTGATATCTAAATGAATAAATTTTGTGCCAAAATTGGTCCATACATGCATACCAGGTGATATCATTTTGCCATACACCCATATAAAGAGCTGCTGCATATTCTCGGTTCTACTTCTATTGATTGGTGATTGGACTGAACAACATTTGTGATGTATAGTTTTTTGGAAAACAAATTAACTGCAAATGAATTCAGCTGAGAGCTCACTCCGCGGTAGTGCAGTTAATAACAATCCTATAAGCTAAAGTAGTAGTCCCAGCCGATTTTCTATACCTTCCGCCCAGGTAGTAGTTAAAAGCAGAACAGTTCTTTTCAGAAATAGGAAGTCTCTTGAACAATCTGATACTCTGCGGTAGATAATAGAAGGAAAGTTCTATAAAGAACAAACTCTACCTGGCAAGTAGATACACACATGGTGTTACCACAAACCAAATATATATTGATACTTCACCATGCAATGCCTCAAATCATATAAAAGAATTGTAGGTTCACACAATGTAATTTACATTTTTTTTTTTTTTAGGACAATGGAATCTCTATATGAGGAGCTGGTTCATGAAGGAATCATTGTACGTACTCCAAAGTTTGGTATGAAGGATTACCTGGGTGAATTCAGCTACCTGGGTACAACGCTACGACAGAACAACATCGAGCCAATGCCCTCACTGTCAGATGTCAGACATCTTGTCACGCTTTATGGAATCCTACCTTTAGGTAAGGAACATGGACGAATTCTATAGCTCTGCTTACTGTCGATTTCTGCGCTTGTCCTGACCGTTTTACGCATTGTGCAAGCGTTGAATTACCGCGCTAGTAACATGGAGTACGCACGCGCACAAGCTGACCCGTGAAATATCACTTTTAATTTTATACATGATGACATCACACTTGCATTGACCTTTCTGTATCAGGGTTAGTGTTCATACAGTTTGAAGTTCATGAATTTTTCTGTTTGAAACGAAAGCTCTGCAGAATTATCGCCCAGAAAAAACAAACCCCTGCAGAATAATCTCAGAAAAAACAAACCCCAAACTTCAACACTAAACCTAAAGAAAATGAAGACAATCCCAAAGGGTGATTGTGTCAAACCCAATTCCATTAATCAAAATAAAACACAAAATTGAATAATTTGTCCTATGTTTCCACAGGTTCCCAAGCTGTCCACGAGAAAGCACCCCTTATCAAGTCAATGCTTCTAGCAGGTCCCCGTGGCACCGGTAAACGCAGCTTGATCAATGCCATCTGCACCGAGACGGGAGCCAACTTGTTTGACCTGACTGCAGCAAACATCGCAGGGAAGTACCCAGGGAAGAGCGGCCTACAGATGTTGATGCACATGGTGATGAAGGTGGGCAGAAACTTACAACCATCGGTGGTATTCATTGGAGATGCCGAGAGGACATGGCTGAAGAAGGTTCCGAAGACAGATAAGGTATGCAGAAAAGCTTTTTCTCGTCCAAATTGTTGATGAAATAAAGTGACATTCGTGTGCTGGTAGCCTGTTGAAGAATAGGATGTTCTACCGAAACCTTGATTTATACAGGGCATATACATTCATGAAGGAGCGATACTGTTTTGTTTTTTTCCATCTTGATCATCCATCTTGCACCGTGACATTTTGTCCCAGCAAGCCCCGCTCATCCATAACCCTCGGTTTGCTAATTCAATTAGGCCTAGGGTTGGTTCCCTATACATACATGTTTAACCGTGGTTACCTGCAAAAGAGGCATACAATCTTATAGCAACTGGCCCTCTCACCTGTAACATGTACAACTGTATTCTGTTTAGGTCGACCTTTTTAAATATTGTTTACTTTAAACAAGACTGTGTGCTTAGTGTCAAATAAGCACACTATAAGCGCCATACAAAAGCTTCAAAGTTTGAAGTAAGTGTGCACGCAAACGAATCACTATCAGAACCCAATCAGCATTGTTTTTCAGAACATTTCTATAATAGGTTTAGTGATGAGAGGTGTCGATGATAGCTAAGCCCAGTTCATACTTTCTGCGAATGCGATATACAAATTTTGAGGTCACAGCTGTTTTCGCAGCGAATGTTTTTTTGGAGCATAAGTCAACTAATACAAATTATTCGATGCAAATTTGTGACATCAAAATTTGTATCGCATATGAACCGGGCTTGAGGCAGGCAGAGATCTTATGTTGATTTTAAAGAAAGAAGCTCACCTTTTCTGGACCTATTCTATTTCTACGATCTTAATTTTTTTGTCAGACTGATCCTAAGAGACTCAAGAAGGAGATCCCCAAGATGTTGAAGCTGATGAAACCAGAAGATCGTGTGTTGTTTGTGGGGACGTCCAGGTCGCCCTATGAGTGTGAGATGAAGGGACTGACCGGTGCCTTCCAGAAAGTCATCCTCATCCCGAGACCAGACTATGCATCAAGATATTGTGAGTATAGCTACAGTTCAGAAAGCTTAGAGTCTGGAACTAGACTTCAGTTCAGTGAAACAACATGCATCAGCTTTACTCTTATATGCTCAAGTTGACAGTGAAAGTTAGTTTTTGAAAATATCATTGATAATGAGGGAAAAGGACTGACCTACGTTCATACGGTATAGGTTTTGATAGGCTTTCATAACCACTAAGTCACTAATGTCCACTTAGGTGACTTAAGACCTTGGTTGGGCGAGAAGTTCAGTGTGATGTTTGCAGTGTCCTCAAACGTGACTCTACTTACACAGTTTTTTGCACTAAGCTTAGAGAACCGATACAAAACTTTTACGTATACACATTTCTCTTTCAACAGTGTTATGGCGCAATCTGATCATCCAGAACAGCGGCATACTGACCAATGTAATGGACATCAGCTCTCTGGCCAAGGTGACCGATGGCTACACCCAGAAGCACATCTTAACATCATGCCAGCAAGTCTTGACCGATCGCCGCATTGCTCAGCTCAACAAGAGGGCGCTGACGGCAGCCGAGTTTATCCCTCCATTGGCTCGGATTGATCCAATTTATAAAGAAGAGGAAGAGGCCTTCAAGGTAAATCAGCTGTTTTACTAAATTCATGTTATGACATTGTTTTGCTACAATGGAAGAAGTTTGTGGGTGCAAGAGGGCAGCAAACTTACCGGGTAAATCCATTGGTCCAAAGATGTGCACATGCTCAGGGCTACATGAACAATGGATTTTACCCGATATTGCGCTAGGTGAGAACCTAGCGTTGACCGTTTTTCGTTCTGTGTACAGAGGAAGAGTCCTATATAGGGCTAACACATTTCCACCAACTAGACAAACTCCCAAGCAAAATGACTATCGGTACCGTCCACTACCCTCTGGAATTGATCACTTGGACAGGTTGCGTTCTCTCAACCAATCGCAAGATTGTTCCTTGTGACCCCATACAGTATTTGTGTAATTGCTACTCCTACACATTTATTTTGCAATGAAAGTACAAACTCTCAAAATTTATTCAAAGGAAAGTACAACTGATGCATATGCCTTTTAAATCTAACCGAGATTGTAATGATCAAAAACTGCATGAGAATTTCTACTAAAACTGTAGTAGAAATGCAAAAGCTCAAATATTATTGATAGTCATTGAATATCAAATTCACTCTGTTTTGATTTCTTATAAACTTAATACTTGGTTATAGTCATAGAACATATAAGAAAGAACATGTTTGTAAATAAAGAAGAATTCTTCCAGTGACACTGCGGCAGTAGTATGTATTCTATGATTATTGTGAAACTCTGCATAGAATTAGTTTTTTAAAAATTCAGCATCGTCATCAAGCCTGTTTCGCCCCACTGCAGGAGGAAAACTTCTTCACCAATTCTCCATCTCACTCTATTCTGCGCTGTCTTTTGCCAAGAATGCCCCTGTACGTACTTAGGTCATCTCTCCATCTTCTGTTTTGTCGCCCTCTTTTTCTTGTCCAGATTCTTGGAGTCCAGTTGGTTGTTTTACATGCCCACCTGTTGTCATGCCTCCTTGCTAGGTGGCCTGCCTATCTTCACTTCTTTGATTTGATCGTCTTGATAATATCCTGCACTCTTGATTTATTTCTTAGGTCTTCATTCGTCACCCTGCCCTTCTTTTGTTACTCCTATCATAGTGCTGAAATGTTTCAGTATACAAAGTTTTAAAATCTCATACACAAAGTTTTTCAAATTTCTGATGATTGTTCTCTTCTCTTCTAGACTTGGTATGGTAAGACGCCCCTCGGTAAGAAGAGAGCCAAGGCAGCCGAAGGAGGAGATGAAGATGATGGAAAGGGCAAGAAAGGAAAAGGCAAAAAGGGAAAGAAAGGAAAGAAAGGAAAGAAAAAGAAGTGAGACAAAACTGTATCCGTTGATATCCCGTGGAAGTTTTTGTTTGTACATATCAAGGAAAACTTATGGACGGGGGTCTGGGTTTTTTAATTGTTTATTTCAAACAGGACAAATTTTCTTTAAAACATGTTTCGGCCTTACTTTTTTTACTTGGTGCTTAATTTTGATGTTCATTAGTGCCTAAAGATATTTTCAACTTGTTAAAAAAAATTAAAATAATTTTATATGAAAAACATTACCGTCCATTCAGTGCCTGAAACAGTTATTCCATCAATTTTGTTATTTAACGATTATTTAGTGTTTGTAAGGTTCTTGTTTTGGGAATTCTTTTTGGTAGAAACCAGAGATAATTCGCAAAAACACTAAAAGTAAAAAAAAAAATATGTAAATGAATGTGTTGAAGTGAACAGTGCCTTTTATTTGTCAAGTATAGTTTTCAATAATACTACAATACTGCATTTATAGCTATTTAGGCCGAAATACAGAATTTATCTTCAGAGAGTATCTTTAGAAAAGCTATACTCTTGGTTAAACGCTCACTAGGAAAGAATGTACCTATCTTAATGAGTCTGTATAAAAACTTGGAACTTGGTAAGAGAATTGAAACGATTTGGGGATTTCAAAGAAACCTGATTGATTTCTTAGGACTAAAATCTTACATCTTTAGTGTTAACAAGATATTAAAATATGTATATAAACGTGCATTTGTGTCTGCTGTTATTTATTTATGTGGATATAAATAGACAATTCTACTCATTGAATTGATGGGGCTGGCATCCCTGTGGCTGTACAAGGAATTATCTCACCCAGTTAATGCGCATCACTAGCTAGCCAGTAGCCATCCCCCAGCATGATGATTTATGCTGCTTAAGTCTCCCCCACCCTCAAATCGAACTCTCATTCCCTGTCGGCTTAGTCAGCTCATACACATTTCCACCAACTAAGACACACCCAAGCAAAATGACTATCGGTACCCTGCACCCCTACCCTCGAAGCTTACTATCGCCAAAGCCCTCTGGTGCTAGTCAGCGACTACGCAGCTTGCGCGGGTACCGGTCAACTCGGTCCAAAGCAAACTTGGTCTGAAGTCAACTCAGTCCGAGGTCAACTCGGTCTCGGACCTATGATATGAGTTTTTACCAACTCGGGCTGGGAATTGAAAAGCAAATGCAAATCAAAAACAGATTGCTACTTTTTGTAACAAAACTACAACAATATTAAAACAGTTACATTGTGTTCATTTGTTGAAAACAAACAACTAATTATGGGAGGGATTTTATTGAATTAAAGGTTTGCAGAAAATGTTGAAATTTGGTAATGTCAAAAAAGGGAACGTTTTTTTACTGCGCGGTCACTCGAAATAGCGCCCTCTATTGGTGAAATAAATCACGTTGGTGCTTATAGGCCCTTTTCGAAACCACGGCTCGGCTCCAGTCTCGGCCAAGGCTAGCTTGGCCCCGCGGTTGTTTTGACAAATTGCGCGTGCTCTTAGTGCGTGCTCAGGGCTTCAGACGAGAGAACGGACCCTGAAGCCGAATCAAAAGCCAAAGCCGTGAATTCGAAAAGGGCAAAAGTTCAAGTACAACACCACACGTTGCATGCGCTGCCCCCGGATAAAGAGCCAATAATTAATTTACACGACGGCTCTTGGAGTATAGCGCCCTCTATTGTCGGTAACAGAAAACGGTGGTTTAGCTTAAAAGATGGCGGCGTCCTTAAACCGAATTTGATTGCCAACAACAACCTACTGTACATTCACATTGGACTGCAGCAATAGCCACATTATCTAAAATTGTGGTTTATCTACAGATACGTTCCCCTGTAGACCACACCTCAGTGGAAACATGAACTCAGGCAAGTAAATAGATTAGAAGTGAATTATTCCTCGTAAGAACTCTTTGAAAGTTTGAATTAATTGTCACGATCGATTGTTGTCATGTGGTCATGACATAATATGATGATAATGGCATGATTGATGATGGTTGTTGAATTGAAATTTGAACACTGTTGAATGGAATTTACTTTATTTTTCCTCCACTTCAAGTTCACACTTCCATCGACCAGATCAAAATAAATTAATTTCTTTTTAATCTAAAGTCATCAATCAATCAATACAATTACAACACGCACTTACTTGAACTTACTTGAACTTACTTGAATCCACCGACGCCATCACACAACTGGGGAGGAGACGGTGGTTCTGGTTACTGGGGCAGACAGCTTAGATAAGCTTATGTAGAGCCCCCCGGCGTTCTTTAGGAATTTATCCACAGACCAAGTGTAACTGGGGCGCTGTATTCCTTTATAGAAATTTGGACATTATCGGTCATTGTACATGTATTTGTACTATTGTTTGTAGGCCTAAGCCTATTCGGATAACTTTCCGTATGGCGCCACCACTTTTTCACTCATTTTTACAAAAAGGGATATCTTATAACAATATTGAGGTAAATTAGATAGTATTTTTTCATATCGCATGAAAAAGTGGTGGCGCCATACGGAAACCTTTCCGCCTATTTTTCCGCCTTTTTCGAAATTAATGTTAAAATTTCGAAAAAGGAATCAGTGCCCCAGTTAACACATCCGTTTCCCTGCCACCACGTTTCATGCAGAAAATTGTAATTTTTGACGATGTTTTTTAATTTCACTCAACAAAAAGGAAATACAAGCATTATGAATGTATATTGAGTAGGTTTGGGAAAGCTTTAGTTGTACAGTACACAGGAAACTTCAGTTCTGGCTGGCTAACGGTCATAAAACTTCATCAACACTGATTTGAAAAACGTATAGCGTTAAGAAGGCCCTAAATAATTATGTGACCCCTACATAAGGCTCACAGGGGAGCCTATAGTTTCTAGAAGTAGGCCTACATTATCTCATTGAGGTAGGCCTAATGAGACTTGATATTATTTCATATTGAATGAAAAAGTGGTGGCGTGTGATACAGAAACTTTTCCCTATACAATCATCTAGGCGTACAAGTCAACTCTTCTACCCTTTCTACTGAACACAGACTCAGAACACGGTCCATCATGAAGTTTTTCACTGATCAAATTGAAATACAAAAAACCTAAAGTTTATTCTGGCTTTTAAATAAAGAATTAAAAACAAAATTAAGGAACATTGAAAAAGTTACCAATACGATCGAGTGACTCAATCGCTCAACGTTTTGTGTAACTGTAAAATATGTAGACCATGGATATATCCAAGTAGGAACCTTCAGCTTTTCAGTTTCAGGAGGTGATATAATTTTTTAATGGAAAACCAACTTTTTATGCTGAGAACGAGATGCTACCCAAGTTATTTTGAAACACCCCCAAAAAAGTTCACACTAAAACAGAAATGAATATATTCTAGGCATTGCATGGCAAGCCGAGGTATCAATTTATGTTTGGTTTGCTGTAACACCATGTGTGGGTATCTACTTGCCAGGTAGAGTTTGTTCTTAGAGAGCTTTCTTTCTGTATACATACTACTATCGCGGAGTAGAATTATTATTATTATTATTATAATTAGTATTTATTCCACCAAGATACAAGACAATAAAGTTCTCAAAGGTACAGTATACTACTACAAAACAAGTAAACAGAATCAGGAAAACTAACAAATTCAATAACATGAATAAATCAAAAAATCAACAACACAAAAAACCAAAAGAAGAACAACACAACAACACAAAAAACAAAGAACATCTCCAGACATATTATTAAAAGACAAAAAATATGACAAAACAACATGATCAGACAAAAACAGGAACCAATAAACAACATAACCAACTTAAGCCGGCCAGGATAGACAAAAGTGTACCAAAACACTGTGAGCCGAAGGCCTGTCTATCCAAATTGGATTGTTCAGGAGACTTCTCGTTTCTCTGTCCTGCTTTTTAACTATACCCGGGCGGAAGATAGGAAATTGGCAGGGACTACGTGTACTTTAGCTTACAGGAGCGTTATTAACTGCGCTACCGCGGAGTCAGTTCTTAAATCGGTCTCAACATTTGGACTACCTTGCTCTAGTCATCGTCAGGAGACTCGAGTTAATAATTTGACATTAATCAATGTGATCACTTTCTTCTTTTGCAGCTTGTGTGTTTGAAAGCAGAGTTATTCCGGAAACAAGAGGCACTCTGCAAAGAACGACTTCAAGAGAACTCTACTACAGTCAAGGCTAAACCTGTTCCTAAGGTAGGCTGGACCTGGGATGAACTGAAATGAGACTCTGTCTGAAAAGGTGGTTATTTACCATGTTCACCTATGTTTGACACCCCCATGGAAGTGTCGTGGCCAAGCGGTACAGAGCACTGAATTCAAACTCTGTTGTTTCTGATCAGCAGAGTGTGGGTTTGAATCCCTAGCCGTGACACTTTTGTTCTTAAGCAAGACACTTCACCATTGCTTCGTCCTTCGAAAGGGGCGTAAAGCTGTTGGTCCCATGTGTTGTGTAACGCATGTAAAAGAACCAATTGCACTTGTCACACTTTTTTATCGCAAATAATATGAGTAAAACCTGAGTCACAAAAATAATCTTCTTCTCAGTGATACAAAAATTATTTCAGCATGTAAAAACGTATTAAAAACCAGTTATAATAAAAATGCAATCTTGCTGTAAAAAGTATTAAAATACTTTTTACGGCAAAAACTGAGACAAACATTATTTTTTTGTGGCATTGTTTTACTCATTTCTCTAAAACTGCAGAACCTCAGCAAGTTAGTAATTATTTTAAGGAAATCTTTCTACTATCAGTATCTTCAAACAGTGTATGTAAGTTAATCTAAATCTGTGGACTTGTGTTTTGTGTTACAAAAAGTACCCAGACCCTTTAAGCAATCAAACTCAAGTTAAAGGCAGTGGACACTATTGGTAATTACTCAAAATAACTATTAGCGTAAATCCTCTCTTGGTGACGAGTAATAGTATAAAACATTGTGAGAAACGGCTCCCTCTGAAATGCCATAGTTTTCGAGAAAGAAGTAATTTTCCACGAATTTGATTTTGAGACCTCAAGTTTAGAAATCAACTATCTAAACGCACACAACTTCGTGTGACAAGGGTGTTTTTTCTTTCATTATTATCTCGCAACTTCGACGATCGATTGATATCAAATTTTCACAGGTTTGTTATTTTATGCATGTTGAGATACACCAACTGTGAAGGCTAGTTTTTGACAATTGCCAATAGTGTCCACTGTCTTTATCATTTCAAGTTCCAATCAAAATTATTCAAAACTTTACCCTGTCAGTTTCCTTAAGGTTATTGGTCTTTTTTTAATTTTTTTATTATTTTTCTTTTACAGAAAGCAAGTATCTGGACCAATAAGAATGACGGAGTTCAGTCCCGAGCTGAGAAGGATAAAGTCCTTACAGCAGAAGAAGAAAATGCATTGGATAAATCAAGGTAAATAATGTAAGATGCATGTTTCATTCCCTAAAAAAGTTTTGAAGGTAGTGCATTTTGCTCCACAAGCCATGCTCCTAGTGGATGATCCTTACAGACTTTGAAGGGGGAAACCCTGTTTCAGCCCTAGGAGTAGGTGGCTCCTAGTGGATGACACCCATGCCTACATCCTTAGGGACTGTGAAGGGGTAACCCTGTTTCAGCCCTAGGAGTAGGTGGCTCCTAGTGGATGATACCCATGCCTACATCCTTACAGACTGTGAAGGGGGTAACCCTGTTTCAGCCCTAGGAGTAGGTGGCTCCTAGTGGATGATACCCATGCTTACATCCTTAGGGACTGTGAAGGGGGTAACCCTATTTCAGCCCTAGGAGTAGATGGCTCCTAGTGGATGATACCCATGCCTACATCCTTACAGACTGTGAAGGGGGTAAGTCTGTTTCAGCCCTAGGAGTAGGTGGCTCCTAGTGGATGACAGCCATGCCTACATCCTTAGGAACTGTGAAGGGGTAACCCTGTTTCAATCCCAGGAGTAGGTGGCTTCTAGTGGATGATACCCATGCCTACATCCTTAGGGACTTTGAAGGGGGTAACCCTGTTTCAGCCCTTGGAGTAGGTGGCTCCTAGTGGATGATACCTATGCCTACATCCTTAGGGACTGTGAAGGGGTAACCCTGTTTCAATCCCAGGAGTAGGTGGCTTCTAGTGGATGATACCCATGCCTACATCCTTAGGGACTTTGAAGGGGGTAACCCTGTTTCAGCCCTAGGAGTAGGTGGCTCCTAGTGGATGATACCCATGCCTACATCCTTAGGGACTGTGAAGGGGGTAACCCTGTTTCAGCCCTAGGAGTAGGTGGCTTTTAGTGGATGATGCCCATGCCTACATCCTTAGGGACTGTGAAGGGGGTAACCCTGTTTCAGCACTAGGAGTAGGTGGCTTTTAGTGGATGGTACCCATGCCTACATCCTTAGGGACTGTGAAGGGGGTGACCCTGTTTCAGCCCTAGGAGTAGGTGGCTCCTAGTTGATGGTACCCATGCCTACATCCTTATGGACTGTGAAGTGGGTTTCCTGTTTCAGCCCTAAGAGTAGGTGGCTCCTAGTGGATGGTACCCATGCCTACATCCTTACAGCCTGTGAAGGGGGTGACCCTGTTTCAGCCCTAGGAGTAGGTGGCTCCTAGTGGATGACAGCCATGCCTACATCCTTAGGAACTGTGAAGGGGTAACCCTGTTTCAATCCCAGGAGTAGGTGGCTTCTAGTGGATGATACCCATGCCTACATCCTTAGGGACTTTGAAGGGGGTAACCCTGTTTCAGCTTTAGGAGTAGGTGGCTCCTAGTGGATGACAGCCATGCCTACATCCTTAGGAACTGTAAAGGGGTAACCCTGTTTCAATCCCAGGAGTAGGTGGCTTCTAGTGGATGATACCCATGCCTACATCCTTAGGGACTTTGAAGGGGGTAACCCTGTTTCAGCCCTAGGAGTAGGTGGCTCTTAGTGGATGATACCCATACCTACATCCTTAGGGACTGTGAAGGGGGTAACCCTGTTTCAGCCCTAGGAGTAGGTGGCTTTTAGTGGATGATGCCAATGCCTACATCCTTAGGGACTGTGAAGGGGGTAACCCTGTTTCAGCCCTAGGAGTAGGTGGCTTTTAGTGGATGAAACCCATGCCTACATCCTTAGGGACTGTGAAAGGGGTAAGCCTGTTTCAGCCCTAAGAGTAGGTGGCTTTTGTGGATGATACCCATGCCTACATCCTTAGGGACTGTGAAGGGGGTAACCCTGTTTCAGCCCTAAGAGTAGGTGGCTCCTAGTGGATGATACCCATGCCTACATCCTTACAGACTGTGAAGGGGGTGACCCTGTTTCAGCCCTAGGAGTAGGTGGCTCCTAGTGGATGGTACCCATGCCTACATCCTTAGGGACTGTGAAGGGGGTGACCCTGTTTCAGCCCTAGGAGTAGGTGGCTCCTAGTTGATGGTACCCATGCCTACATCCTTATGGACTGTGAAGTGGGTTTCCTGTTTCAAAACAGCTAAAACTTAAAGTCACCTGGAATTTATTTTTTTTCTCCAAACATAAGAGTATAATGTTGATAAACAATAACATATTTTTTTTTGTAATTGTTTGTCACGATTTATATATTAAAAAAATAGATAAAATTGTTTATGTGGGTGACTCCGCCTACCCCTTTTGTGACGTCAATCGAGGCAGACCTTGCCTTGATCGAACATCGAACACATGTGGAAGTACATGCAAGTCCTAGTCGTGAGTTTGTACGTTTCGAAAAAAAGTTTTTTCTTGCATTTTTCCGGCAATGCCGACCAGGTGTATTGCTGTTAAATGCAGTAATACAACTTTAGATGGGGTCAGTTTGCAAAGTGGTCGGTCCATTGTCTTTTTTCAGCGCTGTGCAGCGAACACTTCGAACCGTTGTGCTTCGAATCCGGAAAACAATACACCACACATTTCACATGAAAAGAAAAGGTATTCTGAAACATTACACCATCCCAACAATTTGTCTTGCTAGTGGGACGTCGAAGAAGGTACCTGAAAGACGTGATGAACTTAAAGGAGCATTTGCCTGATGAGAAAACAATTTGGGTAATGTTTCAACTTTGAGGGCATGTTTTTAGCTTACACCAATCGTCAAGCGCCAAGCTATCTTGTGTTGGCACTGCATGCCATTGTCCGTGCAGGGTAATCCGAGTGGACCGTCCGCACAGCAGCCATAGTGCGTGCAGACATGGTTCGTGACCATAGTTCTGTACGTATGCATCATACCGCTCAGGTACCCAGTATACGAGGCCAGACTACACATTTTCTCTTCAACTATCGTGCCTCGATTGACGTCATGGACAGCGCCCTCTCGGGTCGGGCCTAACTCTTAAATTTATAAATAAAAAGAAAACAAATTTTTTGGAACCTTAGTTAACTATTTTTTCATATTCTACTCATCAAAACACATATTTTGATTGTTGACAAAAGCTCTATTTTGAAAAAATACCACTTCCAGGTGACTTTACGAAAAGTTTGTTTTAACTATAATATATTCCAGGTTTTGCATCGGAGATAAATAATATAATTTGTTTACACCGATGTGTATGAAAGCACTGTATACTCAGTACTTTCCCAAGTTATACATGTGTCTGCTCTAGCAATGCAAAGGTCATGGGTTCAAATCCCACCTGAGTGATTTGCCTGTGATAGTTCTGATAAAACAGTGAGTATACAATGCCCAACACACATCTGTGTTAAAGACTCTGGACACTATCGGGTATTGTCAAAGACTAGTCTTCACATTTGGTGTATCTCAACATATGCATAAAGTAACAAACCTGTGAAAATTAGAGCTCAATCGGTCGTTGAAGTTGCGGGATATTAATGAAAGAAAATACACCCTTTTCGCACCATGGTCACACGAAGTTGTGTGCTTTGAGATGCATGATTTCGAGACGTCCAATTCTAAATCTGAGGTCTCAAAATCAAATTCGTGGAAAATTACTTCTTTCTCCAAAACTGCGTCACTTCAGAGGGAGCTGTTTCTCACAATATTTTATACTATCAACCTCTCCCCATTACTCGTAATCAAGAAAGGTTTTATGATAATAATTGTTTTGAGTAATTACCAAACTGCCTTTAAAGGAACGTTACAGAAATGGTAAGAAAAAAAAATCGTGAAGATCACAGATTTACATAAAACTTACACGGTCTAATGATGATGATAGTAGAAAACATCCCTCAAAATATTTCTGTAATAAATAAATATTCTAACTTCGCGTTTGGAGTTTATCGCTCAGTGAGCGTTTTATTCATTTTAATTTTGGCATTGATGCAATGCAAAATTTGTAATCGTTTTTTCGCTATTCTCTCATGACCCAGATGGCCGATCGATCTCGAACTTCTACAGGTTTGTCAGTTTATGTATTGAAGGTGGATTACATAAAGTGCTTACACTGCCAGCAACTGTTCTGTTAGTAAAAACCAATTCTGTAATGTTCCTTCCCAAAAGAAGTAAATACCAGGTAACGATAGTATGTTTTAGTGTTTCAAGACTTGATTTTTTTGTTGTGTTTTCAGGGCAGCCTTAGAGGCCAAGTTAAAGCTCTAGGGGGAGATGTCAAAAGGAGCCATTCTGACAGCAGGTAAAGAGTTGTGCCCTTGCGCTTATTTTCCTAAAGGGTTAAACAGAACCTGTGACTGTTTTTTTTTAACCATCAACTTTCTCTACTGATTCCAAGCAGACCTACACATGTATGAGCCCATCTTTAAAGGAACACGTTGCCTTGGATCAGGCCAGTTGGCCATTTATGGGAATCAAATTTTTGACTCCCTTAATTAGGTTGCTGACCGTGTTTTAGTCCACGGCATACAAGGAAAACACTTTTGAGGCATGTTTGTGTGGATCATTATATTCAACTTTTAAAATATCTTTCTAATCATATGCATTTCATCGTCCGATCCAAGGTCAACGTTTTCCTTTAAAGCCATTGGACCCTTTCGGTAAACAGTATTGCCCAAGGCCCACACTTCGTGTATCCCAACTTCTATATCAAATAACAAACCTGTGAAAATTTAGGCTTAATCGGTCATCGGAGTCGGGAGAAAATAACGGGAAAACCCACCCTTGTATCCGCGCGTTTCGTCGTGTCATGACATGTGTTTAAAATAAATCCGTAATTCTCGCTATCGAGAATTGATATTGTTTTAACTTTATTCTCAAAAAGTAAAGCATTTCATGGAATAATATTTCAAGAGAAGTCTTTTACCACTACCTTCTGTAAACCCTGTAAGTTATTTGTAAATCTGTGAACTTTTTTTTTTTCTGTACCGAAAGGGTCAAATGGCTTTAAAGGATTTGGGTACCTTTTCAAAATGTCCATAGATTTACATTTAACTTACAGGGTTTGAAGAGAATGATAGTGGAAAGCTTCCCTTCAAATAGTACTTACTGAGGTGCTGTAGTTTTTGAGAAATGAGTAAAACAATGTCATGAAAATACGTTTGGAAATGATTAAAATAATTTTCGTCTCATGAGACAAAAATTATTTTCATGACATTGTTTTACTCATTTGTCAAAAACTACAGCACCTCAGCACGTAATATTTTCAGGGAAGCTTTATACTATCATTATCTTCAAACTGTATAGGTTTTGTGTAAATCTGTGGACATTGTGTTTTTTGTCCTACAAAAGTTACATATAGTCTAGACCAGATTTCAAAAAACCAACTTCGAGCGGCATTTTTGAGTAAAAGTTGGTAACATACCTGATTTAACTAATTTGGAGGTGCTGAATCCGAAAATGATAGATACCAAACCTAATTTTTAGTCCTTCACCCTGAAACATCAAGTTTAAAACAATACAGAAAACCTAGGAGACGCAGACTTCTCACGTAAAAAATAGTCAGGTTCTGCTGTGGTTCCACATTGATGTTGTCAGGATACTATACAGGGCAGGTACCCGGGTGCAGGTCAGGTATCCGTAACAAGCTTTTGGGTGTACTGGATAGATCTGCAATCAAATTGCACATTCAGAGGGACCAAAAGGTGCTTTTAATGTCATTTTGAAAGTATTTGAGTTCGTGTTTTTTCTAATAAAGAGTTATTTATTATTTGAACAGTCCACAAGTATAGACTCCTACTTTATTTTTGTATGTCAGCTTTTTTTTTTTTCAGAATTGTTCAAGAGTGTTTCAGTTTGATGTCACTTAATATTATGTCCAATAAACAACCCAATGTATATAAATTATAAACAAATGTTTTGTAGTATTTGGGCTCCCATCCCTGTCCTTACAGAGACATTTCTATAAAATAAAGTACAGAACTAATAGTACACAACACATTGCAATTCGATTGAATAGTGACTTACTAAAAAACACAAATCATCATGCAGATGGACTAGCATTCAGGAAACTGATAAACAAACATATAACTTTACAAACATGTTAATTTCCTTTGGGGAGATACAGTTACATGACATTACAAAAATGCCTCTATGGAATCGACGCATCAAAGCATTCCATTCAAGCTGATATTTCCCAAAATCCAATAGTGTTTTTCCTAAAATTAACCTGATTTTATGTTATATTATGATAGAAGTATACCGGAGAAGGTATCCTTGTAGTACTGATACAACACTGAAACACATACAACAGCTTGGTGCAAGGAGGCATCTTCTTTTCAGTGTATGTCATCCTTTCCAGCATCCACTTAAACCCTATACTATAACATGTACAGAGTCATCTAAATCAAAAATCATATACTGTCACATTGCAAAGAAGTCCACTGGGTATTAGACATTTTGACGATTAGGTCCATTTTTAACTTACTATTTTTATTTTTGGGGGGTTTAAGACTTTTCTTGAAGTTGGTTTTAAAAGTTTAAACTCCTGTTGTTCTTCCCAAATAAAATATTGCTGGAAAAGCAAAGTAAGAGTCTGGTGTACTTGGCCAAAATTAAAACAGTCTTTTGACTTAAGCTTTTTTGTTTAGCAAAACAATTTGACTCAGTTTGTACTCCAAACTATGATTGCTAATATCGAAGATACGCACACCTTTCATGAATGATTCATTGCTGGGAATCGTCCTAGCTGACACACAAAAATAAAGTAGGAGTCTATACTTGTGGATTGAGCGGTAATAATGAATAAAGAGATATTTGTTTTTTCCTTGTTCTTCACAGCCAGCTGAAAAGAGAGGGGTGGATTGTTTTATCACTGGAGGGGATACATATGTTGTTGTCCTTTGTTTCGGAATCTTACTATCGTCTTCTTGTGTGCAATTTGTCCGTGTGTGTACAAACGCGACTAACAATGCGTTATACTGCCAACAAACAAACAAACTGGAATTTTTTTTTTCAATTGTTAGCCTACAACAGTTAGATTGGTTCGTCAACTGTAGAGAATTGTAATCGAAAATTGAGTTACTTTAAAATCCTCTAAAATCAAATTTTTTGACTGGTAAGATAATTTCAAGCCATGAGTGTGAACACTAAAAGCTAACCTATCCAAAAACAGGGAGCACTGAAAAGTTGATATACAACACAATTTTCTGTATCATTGTTGAGTCTAGACTACACCTGGTAGGCCTACCTGTTTAAGTAGTGTAGGCCTACATAAGAGAAAATAATCAACGGTTTGTGCTTTTAACAACAGAGAAATTATGTTCAACTAATAAATAACTCTTTATTAGAAAAAACACGAACTCAAATACTTTCAAATGACATTGAAAGCACCTGTTGGTCCCTCTGAAAGTGCAATTTGGTTGTAGATCTATCCAGTACAATCGAAAGTTTGTTACGGATACCTGACCTGCACCTGGTTACCTGCCCTGTGTGGTATCCTGACAACATTAATATGGAACCACAGCAGAACCTGACTATTTTTCACGTGAGAAGTCCGTTGTCTGCTAGGTTTTCTGTATTGTTTTAAATTTGATTTTTCAGGGTGAAGGACTAAACATTAGCCTTGGTATTCATCATTTTCGGATTCAGCACCCCCAAATTAGTTAAATCAGGTATGTTACCAACTTTTACTCAAAAATGCCGCTCACTTCCTTAACTAGAGCCCTTTTTGGAAATCTGGTCTAGACTAATAGACCCTTTAAAGGATTAAAAACAGAACACTGTAACCCAGTCTTTACTTATTTTGGTTTACACCAGCGGGACTTGAACCTGTGACCTCTGAATTAACTTCCCGTCTTGGTTCAGGGCAAGCTTTTGTATAGCAACCTCCAGTTGAGCAAACTCCCGTACCATTGTGCCATTCACTCTCATTGAATGTTGGGCCATTCGGGACTGAAATTTTTGCCAAAGGACACTAAAAATGGAAACAAGGTCGTCGGAATGGGTTTTTTTTACTTGGTGTTTATCTTGGTGTCAGGAGCATTAACAATTGTTTTAACCAGAGGATTTTTGTAAAATTAGTAAATACAAAACTTAGTATCATGATTTTTTTTGTTTTTTCAAATCGGTTGTATTTGGGAGTATCGACCCGAACCCTGCATCTCTTACTAACTATGCAAACACTTGCCCTGAAACATTTGATGTAGCAACTGTCTCAATTGTCATAGAACTTTCAATTTAAGAAAACACCTTGTGGCTAAGCATGTCATTGTACCAGACATTGTTCAAATCTAACTTTCAAATGGCTGATCACTAATACTGAAGTCATCTTGTCACATTCCGTCTTACCCAGGGGACGATGTTGCAGATCACTTCCTGGTGGACTATGAGAAGAAGGCCATCAGTGACATGAAGGAGAAGAGAAGACTCGAGGAGGAGGAAGAGGAGGCAGCAAGGGCGGGGCCAGAGTATGAGATGGGGGCTACGGATGTACCTGGCCCAGTCGACCCTCAAGACCAATGGTAAGGAAATTCATCTAGAGGGGGGGGGGGGGGGAAACAGGAGGCAGCAAGGGCGGGGCCGGAGTATGAGATGGGGCCTCAGATGTACCTGGCCCTGTCGACCCTCTAGACCAATGGTAAGGAAGTCATCCAGGGAGGGGAAGGGGGAAAACAGGAGGCAGCAGGGGCTGGGCCGGAGTATGAGATGGGGGCCTCAGATGTACCTGGCCCTGTCGACCCTCTAGACCAATGGTAAGGAAATCATCCAGGGAGGGGAAGGGGGAAAACAGGAGGCAGCAAGGGCGGGGCTGGAGTACGAGATGGGGGCCTCAGATGTACCTGGCCCTGTCGACCCTCTAGACCAATGGTAAGGAAGTCATCCAGGGAGGGGGAGGGGGGAAACAGGAGGCAGCAAGGGCGGGGCTGGAGTATGAGATGGGGGCCTCAGATGTACCTGGCCCTGTCAATCCTCTAGACCAATGGTGAGGAAATCAATCAAGGGGAAAATCAAGCTAAAAATCCCATCTCATTTGCTGCTTATTTTTGCTTTGTAGAAAATGTTTAGGTGCTTTGTCAACTTAAAGGCAGTATTAGTACTTTCGGCAATCCTCACTTGGTATATCTCTAAGTAAGTATTTATAACCATGTTTTAAGACCAATGTCAAATCCGTCCACGTTTAGTGTTTAGTGTGGATGGTGACAGCACATTTGTCTACATTGGGTAATTAAATTGTTAAAGACAAGTATTTTCAGTTGGTGTATCCCAACATATGAATCAAATACAAATCTGTGAAAACTTTTAAAACAATCGAAGTAGCGAGAGAGTAATTAAAGAAAAAACACCATCATTGCCCAAATTTGTGTGCTTTTAGAAGCCTGAGAAAGGCTTCAGGCCTGAATGTCTTTAAGTACTTGTGTGAAAAGTTGCCCCTTTCTCAAAAACTATGTTACTTCAAAGGGAGCTGTTTCTCGCAATGTTTTATATTATCAAATCAACAGCTCTCCATTGCTAGTTATTAAGTAAGTGTTTATGCTAACAATTGCTTTGAGTAATTACCATGGTGTTCAGTGGATTTTAAAGTCATACTTTCCTTGTTTTCTCTTCTTCTTTGACAGTTGAACATTCAAGGTTGGAAATATTTGTTTTAAAACCTTTGTGACACGTGGAAGCCAGCTGGTCATAAACACTGGTCATTATCAACCATTCATAAATACCCCAGACAGTTTCTCTACTCCTATTGGTGGAGAGTGCGTCACGTGGGGGTGTTTAAACGGTTGATAAAAACACAGCTGAAGCTGTTTAAGACTGGCTGGCTTCCGCAAGCCGGGCGCGCACGCGCAAGATTATTACGCGGAACACAAATCATAGCTATACAGCGCGTAATATATGTTGATCCACACAAGTATCACTTGAAATTGCGTGGTTTTCCTTTACCTCGTCGTCAAACACGGTCAGTCATTTATGGGAGTCAAATTTTTGACTCCCATAAATGGCCCGCAAAGTAAAAGGAAAACCACGCAATTTTGAGGCAAATTTGTGTGGATCATTGTATTCTACTTTTAAAACATCTTTCTAACCATACGCATTTGATAACAAACGGTTATAAACGCTTTTCAAAGACCAACTCGACCGATCCAAGGCAACGTGTTCCTTTAACTTGACCTGTCTTTGTTTGCATAACTTAGGGAGAAGGAAGACAAAGAGAAATCTATGAAGCAAGAATCACTTCCAGATTTTCGCTCTTGTGATAATAATATCTGTTGGCATGTGGCCTTAAAGGATTTGGGTACTTTTTGTATCAAACACAAAACACAATGTTCACAGATTTACATCAAACTGACACTGTTTGAAGCTAATGACAGTAGCAAGCTTCCCTTAAAATATATTACTTACTGAGGTGCTATAGTTTTTGAGAAATAAGTAAAACAATGTCATGAAAAAACGTTTTTACATTCTAAAATAATTTTCGTCTCATGATCACTGAGACAAAAATTATTTTCATGACATTGTTTTACTCATTTCTCAAAAACTGCAGCACCTCAGCAAGTAATATTTTCAGGGTAGCTTTCTACTATCATTATCTTCAAACTGTAAATTTGGTGTAAATCTATAGACATTGTGTTTTTATCCTACAAAAAGTACATAGACCCTTTAAAGGATTGGGAAAGAGGAGACTGTTAAATCAGCCTTGATGGGAAAAATACTGCCCTCTGGTGGCGGATGGGGATGAGATAATAAGCTTCACTTTAATACCTGTTTTTGTTTTGCATATCTTAGGGAGAAGGACGACAAAGAGAAAGCTATGAAGCAAGAAACACTGCCAGATCTTCTCTCTAGTGACATGCATCGGAAGATGATGAGGAAGAAATGGGAGGCTGAGGAGGAAGAAATGAGGAGCCGAGGTCCTGGGCCTCTTCACTACCAGAACCTCAAGTTTGATGGTAAGGTGTAAGATAGGGTTCTTAAAGGCACTGGACACCTTTGGTAATTGTTAAAGACCAGTCTTCTCACTTGTTGTATCTCAACATATGCATAAAATAACAAACCTGTGAAAATTTGAGCTCAATAGGTCGTCGAAGTTGCCAGATAAGAATGAAAGAAAAAACGCCTTTGTCGCATAAGTTGTGTCCTTTCAGATGCTTGATTTCGAGACCTCAAATTCTAAATCTTAGGTCTCGAAATGAAATTTCTCAAAAACTACTCAACTTCAGAGGGAGCCGTTTCTCACAATGTTGTATACTATCAACCTTTACCCATTTCTCTTTACCAAGTGAGGTTTTATTCTAATAATTATTTTGAGTAATTATCCTTTAAATGCCCCAGGCAACCCTCATGCCTTCCTTTTGTTACGCAACACCAGGCGGTTTCTCTGACTCCACTCACACCTGTGTACTCACTGCATGCACTCCCTCTCTCATTTATATTTTTAGGACTCACTCCTGGATGAGGCAGTACGTTAAAGCCATTGGACCCTTTCGGTACAGATAAAAAAATTAAAGTTCACAGATTTTCAAATAACTGACAGGGTTTACAGAAGGTAGTGGTGGAAGACTACTCTTGAAATATTATTCCATGAAATGCTTTACTTTTTCACTTGAGAAAACAGTAAAATAGTATCAATTCTCGATAACGAGAATTACTGATTTATTTTAAACACATGTCGTGACACGGCGAAACAGGCGGATACAAGGGTGGGTTTTCTCGTTATTTTCTCCCGACTCCGATGACCGATTGAGCCTAAATTTTCACAGGGTTTGTTATTTGATATCGAAGTTGTGATACAGGAAGTGTGGGCCTTGGACAATACTGTTTACCAAAAGGGTCCAATGGCTTTAAAGGCAGTGTACACTATCGGTAATTACTCAAAATAATTATTGGCATCAAACCTTTCTTGGTGACGAGTAATAGGGAGAGGTTGATGGTATTAGTCATTGTGAGAAACGTCTCCCTCTGAAGAGCCATAGTTTTTGAGAAAGAAGTAATTTTCCACGAATTTGATTTTGAGACCTTAGGTTTAGAACTTGAGGTCTCAACCATCATATGTTGAGGTTCACAATCTGTGAAGGCTAGTCTTTGACAATTACCAATAGTGTCCACTGCCTTTAACCATCACCAGAATGTGTGTATAATGAGTGCCACACAGCGACTCTTATCTGTTAGAGAGGAAAATTCAATTCAGCACTTACATTACTTTATTGGGACTCTTGGTGCTGTGGTGTACTGGGCCTAATTTCATAGAGCTGCTAAGCACAAAAATTTGCTTAGCATGAAATTTCTTCCTTTATAAAAACAGGATTACCAACCAAATTTCCACATGATTTTCAGGATAAGCAAACAACAGCTGAATACCAGTAACAAGAAATATGCAACAATGGAAATTATTCCCATCTGAAAGCACACAAATTCGTCCAACAAGGGTGTTGTTTCTTTCATCATTTTCTCGCAACTTCGTTGACCGATTGAGCCCAAATTTTCACAAGCTTGTTATTTTATGCTTTTGTTGGGATACACCAAGTGAGAAGACTGTTCTTTGACAATTACCAAATGTGTACCTTCCCTTTAAAGGCAGTGGACACTATTGGAATTGTTGATTGTATAAAACATTATGAGAAACGGCTCCCTCTGAAGTAACGTAGTTTTTGAGCATTTTTCTTTTCCATGAGTTTGATTTCGAGACCTCATATTAGATTTTGAGATACACTCAGTGAGAAGACTGGTCTTTGACAAACACCAAAAGTGTCCAGAGTGTTTAATGCCAGTTTTGTTTCTGTTCAGAGGTGAGAGAGATGGGTGTCGGCTGCTTTGACTTCTCAAAGGATGAGGGAGAGAGACAGAGTCAGATGGAGATGTTGAGTCATCTTAGAGACGAGGTAAGAAGAAAACATTATTTTTGTGTTGATTAAGGGCAGTGGACACTATTGGTTATTGTCAAAGACTAGCCTTCACAGTTGGTTTATCTCAACATATACATAAAATAACAAACCTGTGAAAATTTGAGCTCAATCGGTCATCGAACTTGCCAGATATGAATGAAAGAAAAAAAACACCCTTGTCCCACGAAGTTGTGTGCGTTTAGATGGTTGATTTCGAGACCTCAAGTTCTAAATCTGAGGTCTCAAAATCAAATTCGTCGAAAATTACTTCTTTCTTGGACACTATGGCACTTCAGAGGGTGCCGTTTCTCACAATGTTTTATACCATCAACCTCTCCCTATTACTTGTCACCAAGAAAGGTTTTATGCTAACAATTATGTTGACACCAATAGTGTCCACTGCCTTTAAAGACCAGCATTCTCACTTGGTGTATCCCAACATTTGCATACAATAACAAACCTGTGAAAATTTGGGCTCAGTTGGTCTTCGAAGTTACAAGAAAATAATGAAAGAAAAAACACTCTTGTTGCACAACTTTGTGTGCTTTCAGTTGCATAACCTCTTTCTCAAAAATTATGTTACTTCAGAGGAAAACTATGGGAAAACAGTTAAGGAGATGTTTTCTCTGCAACCTTACTAGTTTTTACGGTACTTGTAGTTTAGCACTTGGATAAGCAAAGCCTGAACATCTGACGCCACACTTCGTGGCTCGCAAATAACACCAGAGACCGGCATCAAAAACTGGCGTGTGTTTTGACTTTTGTACTCATTAATTTCACATAGAGATACGCAGTCAAATTCCATTGCGGACTTGACAGTAGTGTACTGTTTGGGCATAATGGGTGCACGTTTATCCAATATCATTGTATCCAATGGAATCACTGGATCTAGCGGCATGGACCTGAAAGACAGACCCCCAGTCTAGGATAGGCATCACAACCAGCCCTCAACCCACAACCCGCATAATAATAATAATAATAATAATAATAATAATAATAATAATAATAATAATAATAATAATAATAATAATAATAATAATAATAATAATAATAACCCGTTTTTATATATCGCTTCTCACACTCGGAGGGCGTCCCAAAGCGCTTCACATTATTACCATGGTCACTGGGCCTTAAATCACTCCTTAAACCATCTCAGCTCCCTGGTGGGGAGTATGCAGCCTGTGCAACATCAATATGCGCTACTCGGCTAAATCAATCACAAGAACCATCTCTGCCCTCACAGGTACCCATTTACCCCTGGGTGGAGAGAAGCAATTTTAGTTAAGTGTCTTGCTCAGGGACACAAGTGTCACGACCGGGATTCGACCCACACTCTGCTGAACAGAAGCATCAGAGCTCTTATCCGCTCGGCCATGACACCCATACATGTATATCACAACCCATAACCCACCTCGACAACCCCACAACCTACAGCAACAAAATACCAAAGTACAACTCACTACCAACACCTCAGAACCCACACCCTTCTCTTGCAACTTCGATGAGTAATTGAGTCCAAACATTCACAGACTTGTTATTTTATGCATATGTTGGTATACACCAAGTGAGAAGACGGGTCTTTGACAATTACCAATAGTGTCCAGTACCATGATTAGTTTTGCGATAGCACCATGTTTAAATAAGGGAATCAATGTGTGGTGAAGAGGTTTCCAACTAGTGGTTTAATCCCAACGAGGCTTGGTTCTTGATAATTTTACCGAGACGAAGTCGAGGTAAATTATAGAGAACCAGGCCTCGGCGGGTTTAAACCACTAGTTGAAAACCTATTCAACACACTTTGATTCCCATTCATAAATACCTTTTCGGTCAAAAAAATCATCACTTTTTTGTCAAAAAGTAAAATAAATGCAAAAATTTTAATTTTTAAAAGATTTCTTTCAACACAACACCCCTCTAGCTATGAAATGGTAAAGCCCTCCGCCCCCCTCGGGTAAACAACTCTTTATAAGGGAATGTTGTGCGCGTATCGCGTGATGTAGCACATCTGTTTCAGCCATTGTTCTCTACCAATAGGAGTGCAGAAACTGCCTTATAAGAACAGGTGCAAGGTCGCGTGTCACGCCCATGAATTAACACTTTTTACCGGTCATAAACAAAGGTTTATACACACTCACGTGACGCGCTCTCCACCAATAGGAATAGCAAAACTGTCTGAGGTATTTATGAATCTCTTTTTGAGTAGAGTTGGTTCTGAGAAGAACCGTTGGTTGACAACTCAACGATTGTCAACCACCAGTTCTTTTCAAAACTACTACTCTCAGTGAGATTGACACAAGCCTCCCCTCATGGAATAAAAATTGTGATGCGATCTAAACCCATCACAAGGTGATGAAAGTATTCATTTCTGAGTTAATTTATATACATGAAATTTAAGGGGACACTCCACTCTTTTCGTATCTACCTCTACCTCCATGGTAGGACCAAGGGTGGATTTCACAAAGAGTTAAGACTTGTCTTATCTCGAGTTAGGACGAGTTACTCGTCAGTTTGTAATATCTTCTAGGACTATAGTCCTAAGTTAGGAATAGTCCTAACCCTTTGTGAAATTGACCCAGTTGGCCTTGGTTTGAGAAATCAAGCTTTAAAGTTCCAAATGCACATTGATACAGATGTTTTTCAAGAATACAGTTGGAATATCGTTTTGTGCGATCGTTTCTTTTTTCAGACGCTTGGTCAGAGAACAAAGAGTGACCAGCTTAAAGGGAAACGCAAAGCGGCCCTCACCCTCAAGGCCCAACTAGATAAAGTGAAGCAGCGTAACCGAGCCAAGGGGGAGATAGTTGAGGAGGAGGGCGATAAGGACCATCAGGAGGAGGAGGAAGATGCGAGGATGAAGGAGGAGTCAGAGTCAGCGAGACGGAGACAGAAGGAGGAGGATGAGAAGAGATTAGCAGAGAGGCTGAGCAAGACGGCGCCGGCGAGACCTTGGGATATTGGAAAAGGTAGGGTACCCTTCTTCATCTTCTTGTTCTTTTTAGGGCGTTTGTGTCGTTTTCTTGATGCGGAAGGCTCTAGCAAAGTATTAGACTCGAAGTACATTAAAGCCATGTTCCCATTGGACTTTTCCTTCAGCTGTCACGTGGAAATTTACCGTGACTGGCTTTTGCGTAATTCTACAGTGCGTTCCCACCTAGACTTATATTCCGCAGCGTTTGCAAAGTTTTTTACAGCGTGGTCGCGGTAGGTTTACAGCAAGGAGCTGTTCCCGTTGCACTTTCTAGATAAGTTACAGTGGCTGTGCGGAAGTCTTCTGCGCCCTCTTTCCGCTTGTTAGTTTTACATCACAGTTGCGGTAAATTGACAGGGTCAGTTTACCATGCGTCCCCTTGGATTGTATTGTCATTCTACAGAGAAGTTGCGGTACTTAAACCAAAAACAATCCATTTGGGAACACGTTTTTGTAAACATACATCAATTTTTCGCTATCTTTGTGAGGACTTTCCTTTGTCCCTCTAACTAAACACTCTCCATAAGAGCATGAGAAAATGTGAGGATGTAAAAATACAAAGGAGTCCAGTGCGAGGACAGCATTGCTCGTTTTGAGTTCCTTTGTTCTACTGTCCCCTCTCTTCCGATGAAACCATGTCATCGAATTCAATGAATTCAAACTCTGGTGTTTCTGATCAGCAGAGTGTGGGTTCGAATCCCCAGCCGTGACACTTGTGTCCTTAAGCAAGACACTTAACCATTGCTTCGTCCTTCGGATGGGACGTAAAGCCGTTGGTCCCATGTGTTGTGTAACGCATGTAAAAGAACCTAGTGCACTTATCAAAAAGAGAAGGGGGTTCGCCCCGATGTTCCTGGCTGTGGTTGCTTAATGCGCCGTAGCACCTTGTAAACCCTTATAAGGTGCTAACTAATTGGGTCTCAACATTCATCACTGCAATAGCCTATCTTTCTGAAAGTTTGTATATACTCAGCGCCTTGAGTACCTCGTTAGGTAGATACGTGCGCTATATAAGACTTCGATATTATTATGTATTGTATGTTGATAAACCTTGTAAACATGGTAAAAGAAGAACATGCACTAAACCTTGTGGAGAGTTAGGATTTCAGAGTCTTGTTGTGATTAAAGGGGCTGTTTCATGATCAAAGCAGATCTGTGGCTGTACATAGTATCATGAACTCTCACCTGCATGTTTGCGTGTACTCGCCTTAGATATGATACCGAGGGAGGGCACATGTGTGACCTGTCACAACAAAATGAGCTAAAAGTCGGAATTTAAAATAAATTAGCTATTCACATTTCTGAATTCTGCAGATCAAGAGCTTTCCAATGGTATACAACACTTGGGGTGACAATAATCCTCCAAGTCGACAGAGCTTGTGGAAACATGAGAGTTCTCACTTATCTAATGAGAAAGATTTGACTTTGACCGTCTGTAATGGGAAATGGCACAATGCGACTTATAGCTCATTTCGTTGTGACAGGTCACATATATGTACAGTAATTCATGAATCCGTTTAAAGCTACAGGCCTGTTGAGTATAACACAGCCCCTTGGAACCTAACCTTGCTAAAACCTTCTACATCCTCTTTGCTGAAATAAACGATTCAGAAGGACTTTACACCGCAATAACAATATTGTACCAGGGCTGTGTTTTGAGAACGTTGCATGGAGGGACGTCTCGTCTTCTTGGTCACGTTGCATGCTGAACCAAATTGTTAGTCCAAATGTAGCACATATCAATGCGCAGTTCAATCTGGCACCGCGTGTGCGCACATGTTTTTGTTTTTAAAGGCAGTGGACACTATTGGCAATTACTCAAAATAATTACTATCATAAAACCTTACTTGATTACGAGTAATGGGGAGAGGTTGATAGTATAAAACATTGTGAGAAACAGCTCCCTCTGAAGTGACGTAGTTTTCGAGAAAGAAGTAATTTTCCGCGAGTTTGATTTCGGGACCTCAGATTTAGAATTTGCGGTCTCGAAATCAAGCATCTGAAAGCACACAACTTCGTGTGACCATGGTGCGACAAGGGTGTGTTTTTCTCTCATTAATATCTCGCAACTTTGACGATAGATTGAGCTGAAATTTTCACAGGTTTGTTATTTTATGCATTATAATGTTGAGATACACCAACTGTGAAGACTAGTCTTTGACAGTTATCAATAGTGTCCAGTGTCTTTAAAATGGCTGCAAATTACTAGTACAAATAGGTTTGCGGTAACACCATGTGTGTATCTGCTTGCCGGTTAGAGTTTGTTCTTAGAGAACTGTCTTGCTTAATTCTACTTCCGTGGAGTAGATTGATCGGGAGACTTCTCAGTTCAATCTGGCACCGTGTGTGCGCACATGTTTTTGTTTTTAGCAAAATGGCTTCATAAGTACTCGCAACACAAATCAGGTATCAGTTGCAGTCGCCAAAACGCACCCCTGATGTCAACTGAAGATATTGAAGACTTTGTTAAACTTTTATAATCAGGTAGCTGTCATTTAAACTAACAATTTGTATACAATTCTTATTTATAAACAGAAGAGTCGCAATGGGACAGGGTGAAGAAGCAAGTACATGAAGAGCGCCCTCAAGAGTTTGCTCCTCCACAGCAGTACAACTGGATGATGCCATCGATGAGACAAACTCCAAAGAAGAAGAGCAAGTTTGCGTCCACAGAAAGTTGCGACGACACGCTTAACACGTCAAAACAGCCGCAGGAGTTCGCTCCTCCTAGTAATTCTGCAAAGTGGAACATGAGACAGGGTTTGTCTGCAAGTACTTCGTTAGAGGCCAAGAAATCTAAGGATCAAGGCAGCAGGCTGGGGAATTGAACCAAGAACCGCAAAGAACTGGAGAAGATTTCTGCCGTGGAGGTAGCCTGATCATCTGACGTCATTCTTCAAGGCTCGTGAATAACACCAGAGAGCGGCCAAAAACCGGCATGTAGTTGACCTCTGACCTCTGTCGTTTCACATATAGATACGCAGTCAAATTACATTGCGGACTTGAGAGCAGTGACTATTTGGACATTATGTCACTGCATGTGAATTGTATCCAATGGGAATCACTGGATCTAGCGGCAGCGACCTGTCTTTATCCTTGCAGATAAAGACAGGGGCCCAGTCTACCATGGAGGGATCGGAGCTAAGGTAGTTAGTGCGGACTCTATAGCACAAGCTTTGTTTTTCTTCCGTAGTAAGGCAAAGAAGTAGGACTCAATAGAGGCCACAATTTGACAATATTTGATAAAGGAAAACACTTGTCGAAAAGTAACACTGAATTTTCAGGTTGTATTATTAAAACCTCAGAAATTTACAAAGGGTTCCCCCATGGCAGATTCTTTTCCAAAGTGTAAGTCTATGTTTATTGAGGGCAAAAATTGCCAAAATCTCAAACATATTTATCAATTTTGGGCTAAAAATTGAAGGAAAACAAATCACAAGGGGTCATAAGTCCAGTTGTTTTATCAAATTTTAGCCAAACATTAAAGAAAAAAACAAGGGGTAAAGTCCTGTTGTTTTATCTTGATAACTTAGCCTTGTAAACTTTTCGCTCGAAAAAAATCATAAGGCTATAGCCTTGTGAACTTTGCGCTCGAAATAAAATCACAAGACTATAGCCTTGTAAATTTTTCGTTCTAAAAAAATCATAAGGCCTTGTAATCTTTTCGCTCAAAAAAAAATAACAAAGCTATATATATATAGCCTTGCAAAAAAGAGCAGAGTCTTTCTCGAAGGCTAAATTACTATAATTCGGCCAACTAAAAATAATAAGTAAAAAAAACATAACGTGGAAGAATGTTGTGATTGTTGTTATTTGTCTATTATTGTTACGCAATAAACCAGTCGGGCGTGACCGGTGGCTGGGCAGCATCCTGCGGCCTGGCCATGCGGCAGTCCGTTGCCCACCAGTCTTCGTCGTTGTGGTATAATTCTTAGCTCTCGTATCGACCAGTCCAACGGGACTCTAAAAAAATCATAAGGCTATAGCTTTGTTAACTTTTCGTTTGAAAAAAATCATAAGGCCTTGTGAACTTTTTGCTCGAAAAATATCATAAGGCTATATATAGCCTTTAAACTTTATGCAAACAAAAAATCATAAGGCCTTGTGAACTTTTCGCTCTTTAAAAATCACACGGCTAAAGCCTTGTAACCTTACCCTTGTGAACTTTTTGCTCCAAACTTTTCGCTTGTGAACCTTTCGCTCCAAACGAAATCACCGGGCTATTATTAACCTTGTTAACTTTAACCTTGTTAAGGCCTTGTGAACTTTCGCTCTAAAAAAATCATAAGGCCTTGTGAACTCTTCGCTTGGAAAAAAAATCACCAGGCCTTGTGAGCTTTTCGCTCGAAAAAAATCTTAAGGCCTTGTGAACTTTTTGCTCGAAAAAAACATAAGGCCTTGTGAACTTTTCGCTCTAAAAAAAGTCACAAACTAACCCTTGTGAACTTTTTGCTCAAAAAAATCCATAACTTTTCGCTTGTGAACCTTTCGCTCTAAACAAAATCACCAGGCTATTATTAACATTGTGAACTTTTCGCTCAAAATAAAATCATAAGGTTATATATAGCCTTGTAAACTTTTCGCTCGAAAAAAATCATAAGGCCTTGTGAACTTTTCGCCCGAAAAAAACTTTTCGCTCGACAAAAATCATAAATCTATAGCCTTGTGAACTTTTCGCTTGTGAACTTTTCGCTCTAAAAAAAATCACCAGGCCTTGTGAGCTTTTTGCTCGAAAAAAATTTTAAGGCCTTGTGAACTTTTTGCTCGAAAAAAAAATCATAAGGCCTTGTGAACTTTTCGCTCTAAAAAAATCACAAGGCTAAAGCCTTGTAAACTTTTTGCTCGAAAAAAATCATAAGAATTGTGAGCGATTGTAGCCTTGTGGAATTTTCGCTCTAAAAAAATCATAAGGCCTTGTGAACTTTTCTCTTGAAAAAAAATCACAAGGCTTTGTGAGATTTTCGCTTAAAAAAAAACATAAGGCCTTGTGAACTTTTGGCTCGAAAAATAAAAATCATAAGGCCTTGTGAACTTTTCGCTCTAAAAAAAGTCACAAACTAAGCCTTGTGAACTTTTTGCTCGAAAAAAAACATAAGGCCTTGTGAACTTTTCGCTCTAAAAAAAGTCACAAACTAACCCTTGTGAACTTTTTGCTCAAAAAAATCATAAGGCCTTGTGAACTTTTCGCCCGAAAAAAACTTTTCGCTAGACAAAAATCATAAATATATAGCCTTGGGAACTTTTCGCTTGTGAACTTTTCGCTCTAAAAAAAATCACCAGGCCTTGTTAGCTTTTTGCTCGAAAAAAATGTTAAGGCCTTGTGAACTTTTTGCTCGAAAAAAAAATCATAAGGCCTTGTGAACTTTTCGCTCTAAAAAATCACAAGAATTGTGACCGATTGTAGCCTTGTGAAATTTTCGCTCTAAAAAGATCATAAGGCCTTGTGAACTTTTCTCTTGAAAAAAAATCACAAGGCTTTGTGAACTTTTCGCTTAAAAAAAATCATAAGGCCTTGTGAACTTTTCGCTCGAAAAAAAAAAAATCATAAGGCCTTGTGAACTTTTTGCTCGAAAAAAATCATAAGGCTATTATCGCCCTTTAATATTTTTGCTCTTAAAAAATCATAAGGCCTTGTGAACTTTTTGCGCGAAAAAAATCATAAGGCCTAGTGAACTTTTTGCTCGAAAAAATCATGAGTCTTTAAACTTTTTGCTTTAAAGGCAGTGGACACTATTGGTAATCACTCAAAATAATTATTAGCATAAAACCTTTCTTGGTGACAAGTAATGGGGAGAGGTTGATGGTAAAAAAACATTGTGAGAAACGGCTCCCTATGAAGTGCCATAGTTTTCGAGAAAGAAGTTATTTTCCACGAATTTGATTTTGAGACCTCAAGTTTAAAACTGGAGGTCTCGAAATCAACCATCTAAATGCACACAACTTCGTGACAAGGGTGTTTTTTTCTTTCATTATTATCTCGCGACTTCGACGACCGATTGAGCTCAAATTTTCACAGGTTTGTTATTTTATGTATACGTTGAGACACACCAACTGTGAAGGCTAGTCTTTGACAATTACCAATAGTGTCCAGTGCCTTTAAAAACATCATAAGGCCTTTTCGCTCCAATGTGTACTTTTCGCTCGAAAAAAATAATTGTGAACTTTTCGCTCGAAACAAAATCATAAGGCCTTGTGATCTTAGCACTCGACAAAATTCATAAGGCCTTGTGAACTTTTCGCTCGAAAAAAATCACAAGGCCTTGTGAACTTTTTGCTCGAAAAAAAAATCATAAGGCTATATCTATCGCCTTTTAACTTTTTGCTCAACAAATATCATTAGGCCTTGTGAACTTTTCGCTCTAAAAAAATCACATGTAAACTGACAACCGACAACCGACATCAAAACTCAACAACTTCCACCTTGTGAACTTTTTGCTACATAAAATCCTAAGGCCTTGTGAACTTTTCGCTCTGAAAAAATCACGGGCTAAAGCCTTGTAAACTTAGCTCCAAAAAAATCATATAGCAAACTGACAACCGACAACCGACATCAAAACTCAACAACTTCCACCTTGTGAACTTTTTGCTCCAAAAAATCTAAGGCCTTGAGAACTTTTCGCCCTGAAAAAATCACGGGCTAAAGCCTTGTAAACTTAGGTCCAAAAAAATCATATAGCCTTTTAACTTTTTGCTCATAAAAAATCACAAGGCTTGTGAACTTTCCGCTCAAAAAAATTCATAAGGTTATTTTAGCCTTTTAACTTTTTGCTCGAAAAAAAAAATGGCCTTGTGAACTTTTCGCTCAAAAAAAATCGTAAGGCCTTGTGAACTTTTTGCTCAAAAAAATAGCCTTGTGAACTTTTCCCTTGAAAAAAATCATAAGGCTTAATGATAAAAATGCTGGACTTTACCCCTTATAGTTTTTAAAGTTTCACCCCAACTTTCAAGTAAAAATAAAAAATAACAACTTCCTAATTATTGTTTCAAATATTATTATTGGTTTCTGTTTCATTACAAAGGCTTCAGAAAAGCCTTACTGCATCATAAAGAGCACAACATTGCACCTGAAAAAAAATAGGCAAAAGTTGAGAAAAGTGCTGGCCTCACCCCCTATGATTCTTTCAAATTTCAGCCAATAAAATAATGCCGTTTGTACTACATCACGTGCATGCACATCGGGCAAGGCATGCTGGGAAAAAATGTTACCTCGTCCCCAGCTTCTTGCTTTAGACTGGCCGCTGGGTATGGGGCCGAGAGAAGGATAAAATGGTGCGACGAGATCGATCACCCCTGGGAACGAGGTTGATGAACCCATTTACTCCCCGCGGCCATTTTCTTTCTGAGCGCGGGCATCGTGTGTTCCACGTGTGTGTGGAGAAAAAACACATTTTCTGCAACTATTTACATCGAAAACCGACATCAAAACTCAACAACCTCCACGATGAGAACTGCACGGATGTTCATAGAATCTTCTTAATCAGGTAAATGATTCATGTGTTAATGCAAAAGAGGAAATTTGAGGGGTTTTCTAAGACAAGATTGTCTTGGCAATATGTAACAGTCAAATCATTGTCAGCTTATGATACCCAAGACAAATTCGAAGAAACATAGATTGTGTTAAAATGTTTATTAAACCACTGAATTCTCGCTCAATACAAGTGAGGAAAATATTGTTAGGGACGGATAGACCCACATCGATTTTGCTGATGAATTCTGACGCTTTACACTATACGTTTTTTGTTTCTTCAACTCCTTCAATGCAAGTTTTAAGACTAAAAGAGTAAAATCACAGGGTGCACATATTTTTCTTCAAATTGTTTTCTTGTGTGTTGGGAATTAGATTTGACGACATGAAGTACTGTACATGTCTAGCCCTGGTAGGACGTCAGTCAGTGCCACTGTAAAATTTTTCGCATTGGTACGGGACCTTTATACCCCGGACTCCGTCGCGTTGCCTGCATCGGAGGAGTCCAATCTGGGCTATGTACATGTCATGTGTATGTGGAGACAATTTAAAGGCCCCTGAACATGCTGTCCTGAAGTAATTTTCCCAATGCCTTATGCTTTCTATATCCCCTCATTTGTATGAACACTAATTTACATCCATACTCTAAATATAATTTTGTTCTTTTTCAGAGTTCGTGGAATCTGATGTTTCCCTTTCATCAAGTGTATGCTGCCTCTCCCTGCATCTTAGCAGTCTTTACAGCCACAACAGCAGTCAATGAGGTACAAAGCCTCAACCATTCTGTAAGGCAACCAAAATGTATCATTTTCTATTACTAGCTGTAGTGCCAGAATAATTTACACATTTGCCAAACTTTCTCTCATACTTTTTTTTCTCCTAAGACCCAAATTATTTACGACTTCTTTTTTTGTGGGGCCTCCGAAGAATCAGTTAAATTTCTATTACAAACTTTCATTTAGGTCAGCCCCCAAGGATTTTGAGAGAAAAAAATTAGTTTGATAATAAAGCATTCTATTAAATAGCAGTACAGTTTATCTGATACATGGTAGTTACTCCAAAAACTAATTACCATGTAAACGTTAGAGCACTGGTCATATTACAAAAATGTTGTTGGAAAAACACCTTTTAAACTAAAATTAATGTAGTTTTAGGGAAAGTGGTAATTTTTTTTCACACCCAAAAGTTTGATTCTGAGGAAGGCTTCAGGCATAAAGCTTTTCTCATGCATCTAAAAGCACACAATTTCTTGCATGGAATATTGGGTTTTCTTTCATAATTTGTTTTCAACTCTGATGACCATTTTAGCTAAAACTTCCATTGGTTTGTTATTCATGCATTTATTAAGGCACACCAAGTGAGGAGACTGTTGTTTGATAATACCAAAATTATCCCAAACCTTAATTATTTTCTGAAAGTTATTTTTAATTAAAATTAAATCAACACCAAGAAGGCATCAGAGTTATAAGCTATTCATAGAACCAATAATTGTCAAAATATTAGGATTCATCAGAAAATAATAAGCAAACCAGACTAGATTGTTTATTTGAATTTTCAAGACTTTATTTGAACAAACTTTAAATGTCTTCCAAAGAAAGAAAACAATAACACTCAATTAGTGCATCCACACTGTTAGACATTACCCCCACCCACCCCAACCACTTGATTATGACTGTGTTGTATGTTATGTTTCCTTAATGTTTTAATTAAAACAAATTTTGTTTTTGTGGGTGCTTTGGCACTCCTATTGCTTCCTTACTATTCATTTTGATAGTTGCTTAAATTGATGGTCGGAAATTATGCCAGTTGATGTATTATTACTGTTTGAAAACCTCATTGAAATTATTTCAAAATGTTTTTTTTTTGTAATGCACTTGTCAAGTGCCACAATTCAAAAATTGTATTTGTAAAATCAAATACAGCTTTCAATTCATACTATTTTTTATTAAAATTATTGAAAATGTGTAGTTTCAAAATTCAACTTAAACCCCCAAAATATCCGAGAAGAAATATCAGCTGGCAAATGACAACCATAGCTAAGAAATATAAATGATCAACCAAGGAAGAAATGTAACCTGTTTTATCCAAAAGGAGTCTACATGGCTAACAAAAAAACCAGTTTCATGAATTAACTTTTTGGTTTCTGCAAACTTGCAAAATATTTTTTTTGTGCTTTTTCTTCACCTTACAAGAACTCAGAATATTTACAGAATCAAAGCGTTTTTTGTTTCTTTTCAAACAAATCTAATTAAATTTGACTCCTTTATGGTTTACAGGTTGCATTTCTTACTTATAAAGAAGGTACAACATTGGTATTCATATACTGCATAAAGAGTGCACACATTTTGACACAAAAAACGTTATCTCAAACTTGCAGCGTTTTCATAACACATTTCTTTATTTATTGTTTAACTCAATACAGTTTTTACATCAAGTGGACATTTAGATGAATGTTTACTTGCATGCTTACCAAAATTGAAGGTAATGCATGTTCACTAAATTCCCGCAATAAATTTATAAGTTCCATTCACAATAGCGTAACTACCAATGTTGTATCTTCTGTAAAGGCCGCATCTTATAGCTTGTTCTGTGACTTTATAATCTCAATCTTGGAAAGTTTTTGAAGTCCACAAAGGGACACAGAGAGTCGAAAATTACCAAGTGTTTTTGTCAAACATTGAATATGAGTTTCTGTTCAAAAAATGTCTAAGTCCAAACAATGACTAGTTTTTTGGTCGAAAAAATGACTAAGTCCACAATAGGACACAGAAAGTCAATAATTACCAAGTGTTTTTGTAAAAAAAATGACTAAGTCCAAAAAAAGACTAAGTACAAACATTGACTATGAGTTTCTGCTCAAAAAATTACTAAGTACAAACAATGGCTAGTTTTTTGGTCAAAAAAATGACTAAGTCCACAATAGGACACAGAAAGTCAATAATTACTAAGTGTTTTTGTCAAAAAAATGACTAAGTCCAAAAAAAGACTAAGTACAAACATTTAATATGAGTTTCTGCTAAAAAAATGACTAAGTACAAACAATGGCTAGTGATTTGGTCAAAAAATGACTAAGTCCACAATGGGACTCCATTTTATTGTTATTTAAAGTCACAACAAGCTATAAGACGATACCTTTAATAAGGGGCTGTATTCCATTTTGATGTACCTAGCTATATAATCTAATGGTAATTTGAATTTGACGTCTTGTATAAGTGTCATGTGCAAATTTCTAGTTGATTACATTGTTGGTGTACATTACTTTGGGATACAGTCTCTTCTGCACCCCTATAGGGGGTGCACTTGGTTGATCAATATTTTAATAATAGGGGGGGTAGGGCCAAACTTTTTACGCAGTTAATTTCGAACCGTACAACGGCACGAGAAATATTTTTGGCTGACTTAGTCTATATAAAAAAGGCGTTTTTTAAGGGATTTTTTTGATTTTTTTAAGCACCACTGAACTGTAGAAGCAGCAGAGTTGCGCAAACGTGTGTGCCGGTCGGTGTGGCCAACTACTATCTAGAAAGTGAAGCGACTTAATGATCTAAGTATTAATGGAAGGAAAGCATTTTATTAAGTTAAATCAAGTAAATGTTTCATTGATAGTCTGTTTTACCAATGTCCTGCCTTACATGATTGACAAACTAAAAAGATTGTTTTTTAAAAGTCCGAAGCCAAAAACAAACTTAAGATTTTTTTTTTCAAAGTCCAAAACACAAGTCAGAAAGGATTCTGTTGCCCGTTAAAATGTTTGATGAATCTGTATCAAGTGTACCATCGGACGTCTCCCCCTGTTCGGGCAAACACGTCGCTAAGTTCTTGGAGTAAAGTTTCAAGTTTGAATTTTGGTTGAAGTGTAAAAGGACGCTCCCACTCCGTCACCGATTGAGTCCTGTACCATCAGAATAATGAAGACTTCAACCCAGATGATGATGCGCTGATCAGAGAAACAAGATTCCAACATGGCGGCTGAACTTGAAAAATTTTGTGAAGTTTTGTGACAAGCACAAAAAAACAGAACAGCATACTCAGGAATGTATTGGTTTCACTTGCATTAGAAGTACTACAATTTTTCATAAATTTGTTTCAAATCAATCATAAGTTTTGGATTTGTTAAAACATTGCAACATTTTAACAGTGTGTGTGATTACACGTTCAAATGAAGTCAAATTTCAAAGTCAAAAATGAGGTTATACGCAAACATCAGATTTGCATCTTCATTGCATTGAGTATCATTACAGGAGATATTGTAGATGACATAGGGTTTATGGAGGATAACTAGACTGAGAAAAAAACAACTAACCTATCTCTAAACAAATTCTAAACTCTTAAGTACAACAAAGTTTCAAATCCTACGGAACTACAAATTGCTGATGAAGTCCCAATAAAGTATTGAACATCTAGGATCAACAACTACTCCTACTGATTAACTTCATGTAAATCTGCAAACCAACCACTGCATACTAATGATTTCGTACCAATCATAAACTACAATGTTTTTGCATAAAAATGAGTCTGACGTCGATGTCGGAAAATTAAGGTTTTATCAGTGACGATAAGATCGCTGATAACTTGGTGTATTTTTCATCTAGAAAGACGCCTGTGATTCTGCAAACAGTGCTTGACTAAAGTAACAAAGTGACTTCTTATTTAGATTACCTATTCCTGCTGTGTCTTTTTGGCATAATATTCATAACAAAATCAATCTAACAAGCAAATTGAGAAATAACTAATTTAGTTATTTGTTTAATAATTCTACACTAATACTGGACTAGTGTTTATGCTTCGTATAACTACCTAGCCATGTGACAAATTACTATGTTTGTTCCGAGGTTTAACTGAATAAGTCTAAACTAATACGCTAATAAACACCTAGTTTGATACATTGTACACTTCGCTGTTGTACATGTTGAGACGTTCTCATGTTAACCATAAAAGAATTAAAATTATTGATGGACATCGCACAAAATTTGTCTCGTTTCAAAGAGATCTTAAAAATAAAATAAAATACAATTGTTGTACTGACAAAAAACTAGTAGGTTGCATTTGTTCCCAACAGTTCTACGGGTTACATATCTTAAACTTGCCAACTCTTTTTAGAACTTGTCAAAATATTAATGACCAAGTGTCTTTGTCACTTTAACAGCCTAAATAACTAGAGAAACAAGATTCAAACATTGTGGCTGAACAAATTTTATGAGTGTTTGTAAACCGCCTGAGTGTCGTCACCATATTCAGCTGGAAAAGGGTTAACCAGTTGTAAAAACTGTTTACAATTATCAATAATTAATACCCTGAAGGATTGAAAACACCTAGTGCAGCTAAATTACTATGTTTATGAAAAATGTATACAAATCATGCACACCACAGTGGCAGTATTTGTTAAAAAAGCAATGTCTATTGGTCAACATCATTTTGTAAATCATTTCCTCAACTGATTGTCGTTAACATACCTACTGTAGAATCTGTCATGAAGCTGACCACTCAAAACCTACAATGGACAACCTAGTTAATTGGTCACTGAAATAGACCAATAGTTAACGTCATAGACTGAATATTGATAACCAGTTCAACAGGGGTTTTAACTAAATCTAAAATCTAAACACTATTCTAACTGACGAAGGAGTGTACATACAACCTACTGTGGCTGAGAATTGAACCGGTTACAATTACCTAATGCACAACGGCATCTATCTAAGCGACGATGTTTCTTCTATAAAGGACCCTGTTAACTTCCTACACAATCCCAATGTCATCTTTGATATCTCCTTTTGATCAGTAAAAACTTCTTAACACAAGTGAAACCAATGTAAAAGCCTGAGTACCTGATTGAAATGTGAATAGCCATGTTCAGAATCTCGTTTCTCCGACCCTCGCACCAACATCTGGGTAGAAGTCTCCATCATCCGTCAAGTTCAGAGGCTCCCTCAGATCAGAAGAGGATGTCCAGTGTAGAGAAGTTGCTCAAAAAGTAGACCCGTTTACACAGGAACAGTATAGAGAGACGGGTACCAACTTAGGATAACAAAATGATCAGGTAAAAAATGTGCAAAAAAGTGCAATGGTCCTCAGTCCTTGACACTTTTGATACAGGCCCCCAAAGACTTCAACAGGCAACCAAATCCTTTCTTTCTTAGGTTTCGTTTTTTTGTCGGAGATCGAGAAAGTTGAAATAGTTTGTCAATCATGTAAGGTAGGACACCGGTAAGACAGAATACCAGCGCCACATTAACAAGATTTCACTTAATAAAATGCTTACCCAACCATTAACTCTTGGATCATTAGGTCGTCACACTTTCCAGATAGTAGTTAGCCACACCGACCGGCACACACGTTTGCACAACTCTGCTGCTTCTACAGTTCAGTGGTGCTTTCTACAGCATTTAATGAATGGTAACCAATTAATTTACTACATCATTTTTCAAATTATACAAACAGCCAAGTACAACATTTACAATCCTTGAGTTGAAATAAAGTTATCTCTGAGATTAGATTTTTTTTGTATCAGCTGATGCAAAAAAAAACTCAATAAAATTTAGAACTGTTAACTATTACTGTCGCAGCAATGCAAAGAAGAAAAAAAAAAACATTTTCAAATGAACTTTGTGACTGTTTCGTAAAAAATATTGTACTTTTTAATTTTGAATTTGGACAGGTGTAAATCACACTCGTCCAAACATGTCATGCCTAAAATGAATAAATTTGGTTAAATTGATGACGTACTCGTATTTCATTTTGAGTTTGGACAGGTGTGCATCACACTTATCCAAACATGTCGTGCCAAAAAGGAATAAATTTAGTTAAAATGATGGCGTACTTGCATGTCATGAAGATTGGTCCCAAGAATACAACTTTAGGATGTGTTCCGCTTGCATTAATTGTATTGAGTGCAAGTTGTACTTGGCTTCACAATCATCAAAGTATCAATATAGGACCAGAGACACTCCCACAATTTGAGTCACAAGCAAATTTTACAGAAAACAAAAATTTCTGTAAAATTTGCTAAGATATTCCAACTCTGGGAAAAATCTAGAAAAGAAGAGTTTTCAAAGTGAGCAAAGTTTTAAAAGTAGTAGCGGGAAAAAAATTTGCCAAGAGAGTAAAAAAACAAAAATAAGAATTTAGAATTTTGTATTTTGGGAAGTAAAGTCGAGCGTTCTATATGAAAAATGTACGCATTTTGTATATAAAGTAATGTGAACTCATTTCGTGGGAATGTCTCAATAAAGATAATTTATGTAAAATACACAAATATTTTGCAGTTGTGACCCAAATTACCATAAAGGACAAATCTTTTCACGTTGTCGTATTTCTTGTCCCAAAATTAAGTTTAAAGCCAAAATTAAGAATAGCTTTGACAGTAATTTATTTTTGCGTGTGTGGCCAACACAAAGAATGATAAGCGAAATGTTACACGTAATGATTTGTCTTCTTCTTTTTGTGAAGTTGGATCACAGATGCAGTCAAATGCACAATCATGAATAAATCCAAGCCTGATACTTCACGGAGGCAACAAAGGCGATAGCCTCGATGCCCCTGGTCATTGCCTTGGTGCCCTTGAAATGATCCAGTACAGATTTACAATTTCCTCATAGGGTGCGTTTTACCAAGGAGAAAATGCTCTGGTGCCCTTGCCTTTTCAAAAAAGAAGCATACAGGCCTGTTGGTCTATAGAAACAATTCACAACACATGATTCAAGATTTATCATTGTGTTATTGCAACAAATAGCCCAGGTGGGAAGGGGGGGGCACAGGTAATATGGCAAGTGGCCATTTCTGACATACAGCCGCAAAGGTTTACAGTAATCTTACCCCACAGAGGAAGGGTCAGTGGTCACACGGCAGGTGGATTAATAGAAAGTACCAATCATTTCCCCCAGGTAGGAAGGGGAAAAGGTCATGTATGTACATATGAATCTCAACATTTTGTTTGCTATGACCCAATCCCTAGCAGAAAGGGATGAAAGTCACGTGTGGTGGTAGTGGTACAACAGTAAGCCACTAATATAAAACGTTACTAAGTTTGCTGCGACACAATCCCTAGCAGAAAGGGATGAAAGTCACGTGTGATGGTAGTGGTACAACAGTAAGCCACTAATATAAAACGTTACTAAGTTTGCTGCGACACAATCCCTAGCAGAAAGGGATGAAAGTCACGTGTGATGGTAGTGGTACAACAGTAAGCCACTGATGTTAAACGTTACTAAGTTTGCTGCGATACAATCCCTAGCAGAAACGGATGCAAGTCATGTGTGATGGTAGTGGTACAACAGTAAGCCACTAATGTAAAACATTACTAAGTTTGCTGTGACCCAATCCCTAGCAGAAAGGGATGAAAGTCATGTGTGATGGTAGTGATACAACAGTAAGCCACTAATGTAAAACTTGTTTAAGTTTGCTGTGACCCAATCCCTAGCAGAAAGGGATGAAAGTCATGTGTGATGGTAGTGGTACAACAGTAAGCCACTAATGTAAAACGTTACTAAGTTTGCTGTGACCCAATCCCTAGCAGAAAGGGATGAAAGTCATGTGTGATGGTAGTGGTACAACAGTAAGCCACTAATGTAAAACTTGTTTAAGTTTGCTGTGACCCAATCCCTAGCAGAAAGGGATGAAAGTCATGTGTGATGGTAGTGGTACAACAGTAAGCCACTAATGTAAAACGTTACTAAGTTTGCTGTGACCCAATCCCTAGCAGAAAGGGATGAAAGTCATTTGTGATGGTAGTGGTACAACAGTAAGCCACTAATGTAAAACGTTACTAAGTTTGCTGTGACCCAATCCCTAGCAGAAAGGGATGAAAGTCATGTGTGATGGTAGTGGTACAACAGTAAGCCACTAATGTAAAACGTTACTAAGTTTGCTGTGACCCAATCCCTAGCAGAAAGGGATGAAAGTCATGTACGATGGTAATGGTACAACATTAAGCCACCAATGTAAAACTTGTTTAAGTTTGCTGTGACCCAATCCCTAGCAGAAAGGGATGAAAGTCATGTGTGATGGTAGTGGTACAACAGTAAGCCACTAATGTAAAACGTTACTAAGTTTGCTGCGACCCAATCCCTAGCAGAACGGGATGAAAGTCATGTGTGATGGTAGTGGTACAACAGTAAGCCACTAATGTAAAACTTGTTTAAGTTTGCTGTGACCCAATCCCTAGCAGAAAGGGATGAAAGTCATGTGTGATGGTAGTGGTACAACAGTAAGCCAATAATGTAAAACGTTACTAAGTTTGCTGTGACCCAATCTCTTTCAGAAAGGGATGAAAGTCATGTGTGATGGTTAAGTTTGCTGTGACCCAATCCCTTGCAGAAAGGGATGAAAGTCATGTGTGATGGTAGTGGTACAACAGTAAGCCACTGCTAGAGAACACGTTGATAGGTTCCTAGTTTGCTATGACGCAAACCCCTAGCAGAAAAGGACAGCTCAGTCATTTAAACAGGGCAAGTGCACCAAGGTGGTTTTTCTTGGTAAAGGGCACCTCTATGGAATAATTGCAAGAACATTTCAAGGGGCACCCAGGCAATGACCAGTGGCAACGTTGCCTCCGTAATGCATCAGGCGTGTCGTAGTAACAGTATCGAGGATGACATATGGCAATGACCAACTCTCAGGAGAAAGGGAGTTTTAGTCATGTCATGACCCATAAGTTATGCCATAATCCTAACGAGAGCTAGAAGGCTTTTATCATAAAAGGTGTGCACTCAAGTTTCTTGTTCAATCTATCAATCGATTAACCCACCCCAGGGGTTAGGGGAGGATCGATCAAAACAACAATTGATGATGGTAAACAATTCAATTTCATATACTCATTTTTTGAAACAAGCTATAAAGCACGAGTTATCGCAAACTAATGTAAGCAACACTGACAGTTTAAAAACACCTTTACCACAGTTCGGCCATTTTGTCTGGTTCCCGTGTACCGATCAAAACCCGCTCGAAACGCTCAAAGTTTAACAAATAGGAACCAGACTTAATTTTGTTGTCAAGCCTCATTTTGTTTCTTGAGACAATCCTGATGGCACTGTCAGTGAAAAGAATCCTTATCTTATTTAAGTACCCATACTGGGATGGATGCTCGGCCTCCTCATCAGTAAGACATCTCTCTGGCATCAGGTGGTGGTCGTCGTTGTCGTCGATAGTGATTTCATCTCCTTGTTCCAGTGCGCTCTTGCCTCGAGTTCCTCTCAGTGTAGACCGATCCGAAGATGTTGATTCTCTTCAGGAGTACTCAATCTCTTGATGCCTGTAAATAAAAAAATAAAATAAAAA